>NC_136896.1:22934457-23011957 GCF_949152265.1 Phoxinus phoxinus | reverse complement strand
TAACATCTGCATATTCAGTGTCTTGGATGTGAAAACTCATTCAATTCAAGCAGACGCCTCTCAGCATGTCCACCTCTATTTCACCGCAATATTCTGATTATTTTGAATTAAACAGACACACAGAAGCCTGGCACAGGAATCAAAAGCCATACTGTCTTTCTTATTTCTTTTAAATAAAAAGGGGGGTTTTGTAAAGGCCGTTCATGTGCGTAACTGCCAATTCCTCTTATACCACTCCTGTGCCAAAACCCTACAGGTGCCTAACTCTAAAACGATGCCAGGTTTGTGACACCAGGTCGGCGGGTTGGCATGGAGTGGCACTCGTATCCCCCTGGTAAACCCAGGATTCTGGCAAAAGTCAGTGCTGAAGACGCGCTGGGGCATTGTGGGTAAAACCCATCGCATTATTGCGATGGTTAGCCTACTTCATGATATAAAAGAGCTTTTTCCAAATCTGAACACTCTTACAGAAGAATAAATGTTTCATCATGAATGTTTCATCATGAATGAATAATAGATACATTTGATCTATCTTGCAAAGTGTTTTTTTTTTATTCTTTATAAATAAAGTAGGAATATCAGACCTCTGGACTCACACTGCACTGACAGACTGACTGAAGAGGTTTATTAGAGTTTTTTACAGTCGCTAGGACACATTTCTCAATACTTAGGTCACTTTTTCAAAACTCTTCACACAGTTCTCCTAACCAACTTTCAGCTCGGCACAGCAGTTGATTTCACATTCAAAATGCACTAAAACTACCAAATCACTAAATACATGTCTCAAATCAACATATTCTTCCATAACACTAGCAAAGGTTGACAGCCAACAAACACACTTTATCACCCACAAAACAATGACCTAAAAAACACTAACAACAGGTAACTTTATACAATGTTTTCCTCTGTAAATGCTTTCTTTCTTCTACCTCTCTACTGTTTACAATTCACTGCAATAGATGCTACTAGAATGAATCAGACATGATGCAGTATGCTGCAATACTTTATATATTTTATGTCTTTTTTTTTTGCACTGAGTAATTCCAAACATTTGTCTACACACCATCCACCGATACAGATACAATGGAATCAGCTGTGTGGTTGGTCTAATTGTTTTTATACTATTTAATTTTTAGATTCAAAATATATTTCATTATAATATTACTGTAGAAATGTGGCAAAATGCTGTCATATACAGTTTTGTATTATGTTATTTTGAAAACAGTAAGCATGTGCAAATTGGCCTGTAGGTACATAATACCTGTAGGCCTGTAATATGATATAGTGTTGAAATGAAGACAATATTGTGACACATTGTGGTTGTGAAATGTTAGTAAAACATGTCTCTTCATACATTTATTACGTAAGAACTGTCACATCTGGTGATTATGTAAAAGTCATTGCAAATTGAAATTAGTGCATAAGAGCTGTATGTTTTGTATTTAGGTATTTGATTAGTCTAATACATATTTATAAGATATTTTGTATTGTGTTATGATGTTTTTTATTGTTATGATGTTTTGACATGTACTGGGTTATGGTCATTATTTTTTTTTGCATTATATTTATTATTTTATTGTGATTTTAAGGTTTCATATGGTATTAATATGTGTTTATATGGAATAATGTATTGTTCAAGACAATTTTACCTTAATACTTATAACTGAGGTTTAAGATTTCTGATCCAAAACATGTAATTAATTTGTTTGCATTTTTAGGCTAATTGCACATCTCACCTGAATTATTTTTTGTGTCTGATGATTTATTGCCGAACTCCTCTGCCCTCTGAACCTGTGCCTGTCCCAATAGGTCACTGCCTAAAGCACCAGGCAGCTGCCAGCGGTTAGTGTGGCCAGCTTGTGTGCGCTGACCTAGTGAGCGAGCTGACACCTGTTAGAATCATACAATAACAGTACGTGATGTGCTAAAAGTTTCAAAGACAAATAAATATATTTGGTCCAGAGTCACGAAAAAGATTCAAACTTACACTTCTTGTAGAGTTTTGTTGAGAAATGTGGGAGGTTATAAGCACCGACCTGAAAAACAAAAGTACTGAATGGGTGGCCATTTGAAATGAACTAATAAATAAATAAGATTGTGGCAAGCAGGTTGGGGCCGAGGGCAGTGGGAACGGAGCGAGGCCTGTGGAACGAGTGTTAATGAGCTGAGTCCCACAGAGGAGCTCCGGAATGATAAAAAGAGGAGTGACGACAGTGGAGGTCGAGAGAGGACCAGGCCTGGACTTAATGTTGTAGTTGTATCATGTTTATCTGCGGCAGTCGTCCGTGATGGGCTGCCGCTTTACTTTTGTTTTGTTGTTTATGTTTATTTTGTCTTTGAACTCCCCATGAAATCAAAATGAACGTTTTTTGGCTTTTTAGTATGAATATTTTAGCCTTAAAGGAGAACTCCGGTCAATTTTAACATTGAGCTCATTTTTTTGTAAATTTGGAGGGCTGTCAATACAGAGAACAACGACAAAAATCGGTGTTGCCTACACCGTGTTATCCTCTTTTTCAAATTTGCACCCTGTTGACTTCAATGGGGCAAGTTTTAAACCTGCTTTTATCCTCTTAACATCCTTGATGTGTCATTACAAGTGCCCAGCCATGTGAGTGATTCTTTTAGAGTTAACACGGGTGAATCTGACGGCAGTAGATGTGAAAGATATGAATAAAAATGATGTTATTTCAGCCAGCGAAAATATCTGTATTTACTTCCTGTTTTCGGTCGAAGTCCAAAGTTGTCCATTGTCGAGTTCACGCGCATAGGTTTAGTTACCTATGATCACACGCGTGATTTTTGTCGTTGTTCTCTGTATTGACAGCACTCCAAATTTACAAAAAAATGAGCTCAATGTTAAAATTAACCGGAGTTCTCCTTTAATGTTATCTATAAGCTAGTGTGCTCTAAAACAATTACACAATTTGAATTTAGAAGAAATAAGCATTCAAGACAGTCTCTCCGCCAATATGGATGAATGATTTTGATCACATCACGCTGCACTTCAGCTTCTCATCAGATTTTCTGTCCAATCAAATGCTCTCTAGAATCTGAAACATCCTGCCCCCTACATTATAATTAGACGCTGAAGCTGCAGCCAAAATCGGTCACTTGTTCACACAATTACTATTGTCTACATGGTGAATGGCACATAGAGCTAGGATCGCTCCCTATCACCTGTAATATAGCCTAGGGGATAGGGAACGATTCAGACAGTGTAAAAAAAATAAAATAAAATATCTAACAGCATAGATTTATTTAATGCCATACCATCGTGAGTAATGTAATGTTATGTAAAGTATTGCAAACTAAATATTTTCCAAATTAGAGGAGGGGGGGGGGGGGGGGATTGTTGTTGGTTGTGATTAGCATAAACAACAACAATATTTATAAATAAAACGGCTATAAATACACAAATAACAGTAATTACAGAACTAAAGTAGAAACTATTTAGGATGGGGTCCCTTGAGACTGATCATATTTGGGTGCAGTGGAAGATTGTAATTTACACTTTAAAAATGTTAGGACCCTATATTAAGTGATTCTAGTAATTCTACATGACACTTCTTGTGCAATAACCCACCTTGTGTGAGGTCTGGGTGGCATATTCCTGGCAGATAAAGGACTCCACTGGATGAGCATTTTGTTTAAATCCAAAAAACAAACAAAAAAATGCTTTCACTTGTCCTGACTTACAGTCCACATCACGTTTTCAAACATTAAAGACGAGTGATGTGTTTGTTTCTCACTACACACCACGACTAAACTCTAAAAGCTAACTCTAATAATAATAATAAAAAAACAGGCTGTAAGTTACTTTACAGGTGGATGGAGAATGAGGGAGATCGAGACTTAGCCGTAGAGTTTGTGGTCTATAATTTATACTTTTTGTTGACAGGTTTTGTTGCTAGGATACACGTGGGTCACTTGCACTGTTTATGGTCACTTGACCTGTTGGTGTCAGATGACACAAATTAACATATTCCTTACCAAAACAAACAAATGAAAAAAAAATGCTACATAGACAAATTAAAACATGCTACATATATATTTTTTTATGCTGATATTATTTTATTAAATTCCTTAACATAAACCCGACAAATGCATACAATCCCCATAATTCAACGTGAGGAAGTACGTGACGCCCATCGCGTTCAAGTTCAAGACTCTTTCTAAAACTAGCCAATCACATGCCTCGAAAATCCTCTGACGTATGCATAGCGCGGCATGTGATTGGTCAAGATTGATACGCCTGTGCCGCGACGCGATTGTCGTGACGCAAAAACGTGAAGGAGGGGGAACGCGAATGGAGGCCGTTGGTGTTTCAGAGCCGAAACAATCGAGGGAGAAATACATGAGGAAAACTCAAATAGAAAGCCTGTAAATTTTCATATTTAGTTATATCGAAACTCATAACTCATATACACGTATAACTGTGTCGGTGGAGGTCGTGAGGCAGTGCGTGTCAGTATTTAGTGTTTGTTTATAGTATTAGTGGAACTCAAAGGCCCGGATTCACTCTCTTCACCAACCTGGCGAGTAACGTTATTTAACCTCATTTGGTCCTGCTGTGGGCTCACTTATTCTGTACATTCTAAATATGCATTGTAACCTTGTATTAAATTAGTTTTAATGCTGTAAAAATAAGTGTATTTCATAGCATTGCCTTATTAGCCTGCTAGCTTGTTCATGCTAATCCTCTTGCTAGCCAATTAGCCGTTAGCATGGATGTTGTTTTTATCAACTGTGCTAGTTTTTAGACCCTCTTTCGTTTTAATCCGAGGGAAAACGTTACGTTAATATATTATTTGCTTCTCGAAGGAAATAAAGTTGCTAAAATGACTGGTAAACCGAAGACAGGAGGTAGAATAAATAGAATTAACGTGTTATCCCTCTAGCTTTTAGCTTTCTTAGTTTATTACTGATTATTGAGGGAAATTCGCTGCGCTTGCAATAATGGCGAATGGATTTCTAGCATAAATTATGTTTAATATTTTCGAGGTTGTCCAGTTCTGGCAATAGCTAGTTTGCAAGCCAATGACGGGCTATAAGTTATTATGATGGTAATATCATGGTACTGAATGATTTCCATATTGATGTGCCATGCCATTTACTTAGTAGGCTAACGTTACTTCATGGAACTGGACTATAACATTTATGGTAGTTTTTTATACTTTTTACTGCTATTATAGCTACAATATTGCACTGCCTTTTATTGGTTGTTAGAAAATGTAAGATTACACTTCTCATTTTTGAGCACATTGCACCAGATTCGTTTTTCTCATGTAGAGCACAAAGTGACTTTTAAACTTATTTATTTAGTTATTTGTGATACCTTTGTGTATGTAAAGTCACAGTGTTTGCAAAAATACCGAAAGGTATTATAGCATAAATTTTGTTTAATACTTTTGGGGTTGCTTAGTTGGCACTAGTTAGATTGCAAGCCAATGGCGGACTCAAATTATGAAGATGGTAATAATACCATGGTACTTTATGATTGCCATATTATTGTCCTTTGCATTTAGTTCAAGGAAGGCAGTTTTACAGCCTTGGCTTGTCTAAAATCAATGGTTTTGCCTCTTTTAGTGCTGTTAGTAGCCCTGACATGATCATGATTTTTTTCTGCTGATGATTAATTGTCATACAAATTTTGCGATTAACAATTTAATTCTGTTTTATGTCAGTGTAATGTTATATTTTTACTTGGAGTACAGTAGTAAATAATATATTGTAATAATAGGTCCATAGTATTAACTTTAATGCTGTGAAAATTAAATTAGTATTTATACAATTAATTATAATAATGTCTTTGTACTTGAGAACAGTTTTTTTTTCTTTGGCAAAATGTGATTGAAATTTATACTACAGTGCACAATTATTGCGATTATCTCCAATAATTATGATGAGATCAAATAACCACGATCAGACAATAATTCAATAACCGTGACAGGCCTAGCTGTTATAGAAGTTAGGATCTTGGAACTTGCACTGCTTTTTATTTGCTGTTGTGTATATCAAATCACACTTCTCAGTTTTAAGGCCTATTGCATCAGATTGTTTTTTCTTATGTTGGACACTTTTTAACCCTTTTTACTTTGTTAGTTGTGAGACGTGTATAGAAATCAAACTCGTATTATAAAAATTATTCAGATTCCTATGTTTTATCAGCACAGAAGCGCAAGGTAGTAGTTGTCTTGTTTGAAAGTTTACAAGTGCATCTCTTTTATAATAAGTAGCCCCAATATCTTTTAGGTTCAGACATGAAGAATGCAGAATAATGCTGATTTTATTCACTATGAACAGATTAATCTTGAGGCAAATTGTTAATAGTCAGCATTTGATTGCAAAACAGCCAGTGAGTTATTCATGAAACAGTTTATTGTCGTTTACAGGGAATATGAGACGGATGCCACAATGACGTCTAGATTTGGAAAAACATACAGCCGAAGAGGAGGAGATGGGACCTCCAAGTTTGACGAGGTGTTGTCCAATAAAAGGGCCACGCTCAGCACCAAATGGGGTGAGACGACTTACAAAGCCAAGGTGGGAGCAAAGAGGCATGGTTTAAAGACTGAGTTGACAGATCAGACCAAGAGGTCCAAGGTCTCAGAAGGTGATGGCTCAGAGGATCCGTTCGGATTCGACAGTGACGACGAATCCAAGCCAGTCACGTCTCGTAGCGCAACCCAGTCTAAACCCAAAGTGACGTCCACAGGGGGCTCCCAGGCTAGTCTGACGCTGGAGCCCAACAGTAGGGTGAACCAGCCTGCCAGCGTGGAGGCTGTGGCCCCCAGCAGGGCCCCTTTCACTCTCAGCAGTGAGAGAAGTGCTCCCAAAGTGCCAGAGGATCCTGGGAAGTTTTTTAACACCTCTACTACAGGTATGTTTTGATCATGGAGGATTCCCCCCAAAATACTTTAGAATTGTTTTAATGTTCAAATGATATGTGATTTGTTCCAGCGCTCCTGTTTTAATCAGTTGTTATGTGTACTGACAGTGTCGTTCAGGTGTCTGACCCATTTATCTCAACGGGAAGCACTTACTTACCACATTGTATAGACCTGCCCTAGATTCTTTTTTTGTTTGTGGTTGTTTACTTGCCTGAAACATTACTTTAATTTTCTGAACAAACTACTTTAATTTACTGAACAAGACTGTATCTAAACATTACTACGTTTGACTTTGATGTCCATATTTGGCGTAATGCTCATAATTGAAATTCATCACTAAAGTCCTTGTCAAATCCTTGAACGTCCTTTAGTTGCAGGGTTTGTCAGCAGTTTTTGCAGTTTCTTTGGCTCAGTGGATTTTTGCTCTGATTAGGAGACGTTCAAGAGCATTGGTGAATTCCACTTTAGTTTATTTCATCAGGTGTTTCTGGTGGATATTCAGCATCATATACAAGTGCATGTGAATGCTTTGAAGAAAACATCACTTGTGGTTACTAAGATAGTGTATGCTTTGTCCTGCAAATCTGTACTTCAGCTTGTGTGCAGTTTCTAGTTATTAGACGTCTCTTGAATAGTGATCTTCATGGGGTTTTCAAAAGATGATGTTTTTAGTATACAATAGGCATGTGCCGGTATCACTTTTTCATGCTGCAATTAATTGAGAGAGCATTTATCACGGTATACGGTATTATCACGATATTGTAATTTTACCAGAGAAACAGGTTAAAAAAAGAAACAAACTTCAGTTTTGTCCTTTTAGTAACTTTAATAACTTTTTAATGAACTAAAAGTAACTCAAACATTTAAATACAAATAAATATAAATAAAACAATATAAAATATAAAAGTAAACTGAACAATTATATCCTTTATCTCCCTGAATTGCAGTGGATGGTTGTCACGAATATGAGCGAACATGTTAGACGTGTTCCCTTGTTTTGCAGCCACTTTCCGTCCACATGTCTTACGGTCCCTACACACCGGACGCGAATAGCGCGTCAGGCGCGAGTGATTTCAATGTTAAGTCAATGCAAAGACGCGTTACACGCGCGTAACGCGCGGTGTGAACGCACCATTACACAAAGGGAAACTGTCTTCGATCAGCAATCCCTCTGCATTTTTTTGGAACCCAAAATATTTCCAAACATCTGACTTTACCCTTTTTGAAGGGGGATAAATTGTCGGCAGCGTTCCTCCTTCCGCCATTCTTCTTCTTCATGTGAGAATTTGAATGCGGCGCCAGTGCCCGTGGCGCGCACTGCGTGCAGTGCCAGTGTGATTCTACATGTGACGTGTACACTGTTTACATCCGGGTGCGCTCACGTGTTCTGCGCAGCATATACGCAGTGTTTGTTCAAGCGGTTGATGGAAAATAAGCTATAATGCACATTCTAAAAATACAAATTTGGATCTATTATTTTTTACGGTATTTTGAAGTGCCCACGATAACAATATCGTGTATATTCATTATCGTGATTTATCGAATTACCGAAAATCGGCACATGTCTAGTATACAATGTAAAAAAAAAAAATCATGCTACAATATTTTCTGGGATTTTGTCAGTAACCGTTATCATAATATTTGTGTGTGATTTACTTAGGCCTGTAATGGTCCGCTTTTAATATTCTTCATATTCTGTGAAATGAAGGTTTCCACTACAAGCCTTTAAACTGATTTAAAGGGAATTTTGACCTGTATAAGGGCATTTTTTCCCCTTATTTTATCGGAGGTAACAATTTGATTAGTCACATTAGTAGAATGTCTATACTGGACTATCGAAATAAAGTGTTACCAAGGTTTTTTTATTTTTTTTATTTTGTGTGTGCATATGAAGTGCTATGCAGCTCAGAATTGGCTTGAATGCATTTACATTTACAATTGTATAAATAATACAAAAATAATAATGTATGAAACTTTAACCCGTTAAACGGTGGTTTAGGTACAAAACTTGCACAAATGGCTTTTTTAAGAAGATGCATTCAAATGAGATGTCATTTGAAGGCCACAATCTTTTTTAAATCAAAATGCGGACAGTGAAATGTGAGAACTAGGGATGAATGTAAATTCTGGGCCAAAACCGATAATTCTCCATGCACTTGGCTGAAAACCGAAAATGACTTTTAAAAAAGAATTAATTTCTTATTATAAATGAGTTTTTTTGTATAATTGTATTATTATTAGACTTTTTAATTTAATTCAATAATTTAACTGAATCAGAATTTTAGAAATTCAAGCCAATAATAGACACACTTTTATTTAAAGTATCAGACTAAAATTGGACATGATATATTAGGGATGCTGAGTATCTGAGTATCATCCCAGTGATTATTATTATTTTTTATTTCTATACCTCGGTGTTGAACTGATAACTACTCTTTTGTGTGTTAAACATCATTATAAAGAAAAAAAAAAAAAATGAAAAAAACATATGATCATAATCTTACAAAATACTAAAAACTAGGTACGGTAAGTGGAAAATTCAGCAGGAAAAGTTACTCTAGAAAAATGAGTGCACCATAATTGTATTAAATCTAAACATTTAGTGAAAACACATAGGCCTACATATATTTATGTATGCCTTTTATAAAATGAAAAGATTTATTTTAAATGTATAGCACAACTGTTTAATGAGGCAGATAGGACAGAAGAAGAAAGGCTATTTATAATGTTTCATTGCACAAGTATTATAATATGAAAGGCTCCAATACAGAACGGCACAAAACGCTTCTGCTGCGCATCCCGTGCACAGAATGATACGCTTGAAGCATCATGGAGTCGCAGCGCTTCGCATTGATAAGTTCAAAGCAAAAAAGAGAAGAGATATTGATGGGTAGTATATTACATCAATGCAATAATAACAGTTTTAAATTTCAGTTACTGTGCGCGTGAAGAACAATTTATAGTGCTCTCTACTCCAGTGTTGTGATGTAAAAGACACCTGGGAGAAAGTTACATGAACAGCAATAAACTCCATCAAGATAAAGTCATTTTATGCAAAGCAATAGACCTTTATCTACATATCAAGTATAATAATAGGATCATTGAATCATCTTGGACAGAGTTTCATCATGTCTTAACCGAACTCGACGTGCTGTTTGAATGCTGAATGGAGAATGACTAACAGCCGCAGCGGAGGAAGGATTTACGTGAACTTGAATTTAACGACTTCAATAATTATCTCTGTCACATTAAACTCTGGAATGGCTTTAGAACACTTATAGTATATTGCACGAAAAGTTGATGGTGCTTTAGCTATAAGGTTTTTGTGCCCTTTGAGGCTTAACAATAACACAGAATAGTATACGTACAATATCGGATTTGTATCAGTCCCGTTTGACCGATACCCGATCCGACAAAGAATGGCAGTATCGGAGCCGAAACCAATACTGAGTATCGGATCAGCACATCCCTTGAAAATATATGAAATTATTATGAATATCTATTTATTAAAATAAATGTATTAATCTTCATTCAATTATATTCAACAGAATCAGATTTAACATTTATTTGACCAATTATCAAAATAAAGCATAGTCCTATTCTTTGACTGACTCAAAGCTATTATCAGAGCATGTACGCAGTGCGTAGCGAGGAGTGAACGAGAACACCAGTGAACAAGATTGTAGCGTCATTTTCCCAGCGTTTCCCAGCATGGCTATACTAGGGCTATTGCAAACAGAAACAAGTCTACTACAGAGAAATTTCTTGTCTGCATGTTATTTGAACTGATTTTGCTTTTCCGGTGAGTGTGAGCGATACATGAGTGGAGCTTTCGCTTGGCCCATGAGGGACTGAGCAGAGAGCTCACACACACGGAGCAGAACATTAAGCAGAGCAAACTGGGTGGCGGACAGACTTACCTGCTCGGCAACCTATGGCACGTTGAGGGATAATCACAGAAACCTCTGGTTGTGTGAATGGTTTGTCGGATTTGCACACTAGCGCAGGGTTTAATAGTACCGTATTTGTAGTTCCTAATATGATGAAACAGGCTGCGAGACTAAGGATTAATTACTTCAAAATGTCTGTTTGTTTGTATGCAAGTTCAAGGGACTTTAAAGCTATTGTCTCGTACCAGTTCTCCGCATGCCAATGTTGGCACGTGTGCCATAGGTTGCAGACCCCTGCCTTAGACTACTTTTACTGTTCATCATACCCAAGAAAATGCCAAAAAACAAACCGTCACAGTTTCATTTCTTAATTGTGTTGTTAGGAGAGAAAAGAAATGTGGAAGTGAATGTGGGTGGAAGTTCACATGCATGCAATCGTGATGCTGGTTGTAACAGTACAGACCTGAAATAAACTGACCCATCACTCACTGATAAAAAAAAAATATATAATTCTAAATAATAAAACTTCTTTGAGGGGATCTGCACCATAAGTGCTGTAAATGCTCAGGACACCAGTGTTACGGGCTGTAGACTTGTGTAAAACCCTGCTTAATATCACACAGTAATGGATACGGCGGACTGACTCTTACATCAGCAGCCTGGAGCTCCCAGCAGACCAAGAAATGAAAATCTTTAATTGGCCCAAACTCTATTTTACATTTCCTCTGCATAATTGCATTTCAGGTCGGAACTCCTCCAGGGTCTTGCAAATCATTTGGCTGACTAAGTAATCAATGAGGTGAAGTTAGAGGAAACTTTCAGAACACTGACACCCGTCAGCGGCGATGTTAATACGAGGGGAACACTTAGAACACGACGAAGCGTAGCGTCTGGACAGGCCCCTGTGAGCTGCTTATCTCATTTTGAAGCTCAGCACACTGAACTCATCACCTTGACTGTAACCGCTAAGGGTCTCTTATGATAATGTATGCTGATGAGAGGCTCTCTCGAAGATACTTCAGTTTTGTTGCTCCTGTGAATATTGCTTGGATCAATCTATTATCTGGCAAAAAGTAGACATTTATGTTCCTATTGTTCTCTAGACAGCAGAACAAAGCCCACTGGATCAAAGGGGAAGTCGTTTATGGATGAATACTAAAACTATAAAGTTTTAATAATTGTTTTAATTCTATGAGAATAGGGAAGTCCCACCACCACCGCTGCTATAATTATAAAGACAAAGAGGAACAATATTGTTGCAAACTTTTTCAGTTATTTTTCCAGCTGATGTGGAAGTTGGTTTCCAGCTGATTTTCCCAAATCCAGCTGATTTGGGGAAAACCATCTTTCTAATAAACATTTAATTTTACAAACCTTGCAAACTTTGGTGAAGCCAGCTGAGTGATTTTCTGAAGAGTGTGCATTGCATAAAAACGTAATGGTCTGTCTGTTCATTTTTGGAGAAACTTTAAATCCTTAATTAAACTATGCTGAGCGCTATATAAAATACTATATATAGAAAGGTGGTGCACTCATATTACTATGAATGGGAGAAAGTGCAACGTGCAATATGGCTGAATAAGCCCTGCCTTCTAAGATAAAGAGCCAATCGGCAATTGGTAAAGTCAATGCATCTCTACAGCTGTTGTTAGAAGCTCCGGTTGCCATAGAAACAGTCAGTGTTCTGGGACGCAGAGCACTTTGGACTGCACATGCTCATTGGCATGTGCACAAGTTTTTTTTTGTCATGATTTGTTTAGAATTAAAGTTTGAGACAGTTTTTGTCAGATTTCATAGGTACTATATAATCAATATCAGTCGACCACTATCCTTAAGACTTGTTCACACAGAGAACTAGAGCTGCACAATATAGATAGAAATCTAAATGCAATAAACTCATTGGAAAATGTACTTACATTTTTTATAAGGAGATTTAAAACCAGATAATGATGAAATTGAAAAATGACACATCCAATTTGCAAAAAGAAAACATCACTCCAACCTTTAAAAGTAAACGTCTATTTATTTATTTTTACTGACGTGTAAAGTATTATCCAGCATTAATGGCAAATTAATTCATTTTAAATGGAATTCTGAACAAATTGACACCTGGAACATCAAATTATGGGGTGAATAGAGCTTTAACTCTACTTAAAATTTTCTGAATGACACTCATATCTGAAGTTGGGCTTAGCTATAGGTAAAACATGTAACCAGTGAATTGCTGCTGCTCTTGTCTGGGAAAATGATATAAGCAGCACGGTTAGCTATAACCAAACTCTGCTGTATTTAACGCCTATATAATACTTCCAACACAGTCGAGAGGCTTCCTCCTTTGGCACAAGATCTTCTGCAGTGACAACCTTGTTTTTGTCTTCAGGCTGAATTATTTTGACAAGCTAGCACAAGGTACCCTGTCTTTTAAAACTTCAAAATACTTCCTCCATCCAGCGGTTTTTAAATGCAGACTCCCGACCGTCCTGGAAGAATGCCTCCCCAGTTGCTGGTTCTCCGCTTCACCCTGGCATCACTGGTGTCTGTTGTGTGCGGTGTGCAAACATACCAGAAGACAGCTGTGTACCTAGTCTTTCTACTTCAGATCTACAAGAACTTTACGAATTAATGCATTAGTCTTATCCGACAGCCTAAGTCTATTCTAGTGACAGAGAAGGTGCCCCCCCCCCCCCTCTCTCTTTTTAAAATTGCTTATGGTGCATGTCAACTGGTGCAGAGCGAGCGTTTTCAATTAATTTCTATGGAAGCTCAACCTCCATAGGAATGAACTGAAAACGCTTGATCTTCTCCGCCAAGTGGACACGCACCATTATGAATAGCTGTGCGGCTGTGTGTATTTTACTTTCGAATTAGCGGCAATGGGTTCATGATTATTCTTAATGAAAACACAACTACAAAAGTGCAATGATAAACTCGCCTAAATTGCCGTTTATGCGTGGCAAGTGATGTAACCGGTGTTGCGGCTGAACACCGTGTAACACCGGTAACACGACTATCGCAGCATGCCTAATCAAGAATACTAAATAAGGTTGTGTGAAGTGCCTAAAGATTCCCCTACGCAATTCATGTTTCATGCTTACTTCAAGATTAATGGCTGGAGATGGCAGTTTCGTATATTTGGTTTATGGTAGATGTTACAGCTTCATGGGACCCATCTTCCATTGGTAATTGGTGGTTGCTGTATCATGTTACTGGTAATTTACATAGTACACTACTGCTTAACTTTGTTGCATCGTGGATGGTTGCTGTCAGTCACGTCGCCTCAACACACTAACTCTGCTGGCCTATCCAAAACAGTGTCAATATAAGTGCCCCATGGCTGACAATTTCATACATTACGCATCAGATGTTAAAGCCATTTGTAGGTCTGTTACAAATCCTTTTCAACTAAGATTTGATCAGAATTCAGGCTTTGAGGAGTGATAGTTTGATTACAATGAGTGATTTAAATTGTCATAATTTAAGTCATTTGGATGTTGTTTAAAAGTTGGGATATTTGAGGTGATTGTGACAGCCTAGCCTATTTTTTATTTATTTTTTGCCTCTTAATCTAATGAAAAGGGGAATGTTCAGAATTACCAAAGTGGTGATATAACTGAAATTTTGTAAGTCCTGTTGTGTAATAGATGCTTTACAATCTCTCTGCTTCTTTTGTCATGAGACGCAATGAGGGTTTTGTATGTTGGCGACCTTTTTTCAAAGCTGCCATTAGCGTTTTGTCCTGTCTCCTAACTCATAGTTCATAGACATAATTGTAGGTATAGGCCTAGATATAATGATGAATACAGTAATGTAAAAATGGTCAAATGTGAGTGTTGTCTGGCAGACCATTGCACAGATTTTATGACTGCAAAGGTGTGATTATTGCTTTAAAGATGTCTAGCTGTGTGTCTCCTGGCCTGTGTCATAGGATCAGAGAAAATGTATGGACTTCAGAGCTTAAAGGTGCACTAGTTTGTAAGCATAAAGAAATGTGTACTTTTGACATTTAAGTAAGTAAGTAAGTCATACACATAAGATCCAGTCACTATTTTTTATATGTATTTTTATTCTACATAACGAAAGTGGTCATTGTGATATTGGCCCACTGGGATCCTGAGTTTTTTTTTTTCTTCATTTGATATTTTTATCATCTTGCTTTGGCAACAAGCCTCCACAAAGTATTTGGGGTTGTCAGATCTAAAGGGGTTTTCTCTGAAAGAAGGGATCCAGACTAGAGCTCCATGATTAATCGTTAAAGGGATACTCCAGTTTTTTTGGAAATAGGCTCATTTTACAACTCCCCCAGAGTTAAACAGTTGAGTTTTACCTTTTTCGAATCCATTCAGCCGAACTCCGGGTCTGACGGTACCACTTTTAGCATAGCTTAGCATAGATCATTGATTCTGATGAGTCCAGTAGCATTTCTTTTAAAATGACCAACGAGTTTCAATATTTTTCCTATTTAAAACTTGACTCTTCTGTAGTTAAACCGTGTACTAAGATCGACGGAAAATGAAAAGTTGCGATTTTCCAAGCCTATATGGCTAGGGACTCTCATTCCGGCATAATAATCAAGGAACTGTGCGGCCATACCATGGGTGCAGCAGGCGTAATGATATGGCGAATGTCTGATATGTTGCTGCCCTATACATCTAAAAAAATTCTTAAAGGGGTCATGACATGGTTTTTTTTATTTTATTATTATGTTCCCTTAGGTGCAATTATAGTATTACTATAGTTTTTTTTTACAAAAAACTATTAAAATGTAGTGATTTATTACCTTTTCCCACCCTGTTTCTCATCCTCTGATTCAAACAGTCTGTTTTGGGGGTGTTTCCCCTTTAAGAGTTCAGTGTTAACGCCCACTGTTATGATTGGCTAACGTCAGTGCCTATGCATCAATTATTAATGCCCCCAGCCAGAACGTTTGCGGATTCGGCACAACTGTTTAGTAGCGGGTGATGCATGCGAAGCGATGGCTCTTGCAATGATAAAACCTTATTATGTTTGAGCCGGAATCAGAGGAGGAATCAGAGGAAAATGAACCATCACCACAACAACGAAGACTGGATCAGCCCGTGTCCACATGGAAAGTGAAACTATTTTGAATTAATAAAAAAAAATTAACCCGAGACACTTGAAAACGGATTATTGTTGCATAATTATCCTATAGCTTAATTTGCTAACAGTTTAACATTATTTAACTAATTCCAATGAAATGATAGGGTGTACCACGGACAAAAATGCATGCACAGACAGGCCATCTTAGAAGATGCAGCATTGATAAAGGCAACATTTTTAATTTTCTATCACATGTAGGCCTACTAGAAAGGCGACATATTTTCAAGATTCTCTTATACAAATGTGTTTATATTAGCCATGGTAAAAAGTAAGTTTGCGTCGTCGTTATTGATCCCAGAATAGTCGGCACGGACTTATCTTTGAGCAACAGTTTTCTGGCAAAGCCAAGCATCATATTGGGATTTTTTCCTCAAAACAGTCATCCTTAAATGTATAGAACACTGCCGTGACTGGGACGTCCGCAAAAAATAAAGTGCATCCATTTTTCCCTGACGACTGGATCTTTCAGCGTATTTAAAAAGTAGTTTAAAGTTTTAAATACATTACTTACAGTTTGCGTCGTCGATGTTGAGCCCAGAATAGTCGGCACGGACTTATCTTTGAGCAACAGTTTTCTGGCAAAGCTCAAAACAGTCATCCTTCAAATGTATAGAACAAACGCTTAAACTAACACAGCCGTGACTGAGACGTCCGCAAAAAATAAAGTGCATCCATTTTTCCCTGACGACTGGATCTTTCGCAGCGTATTCAAAGATGTTGTTTGTCCACAGCCAGGAACAGCACATCTGCGGCATCGTAATGTACACAGACCCACTCGCTGTCCGTCGACTGAACACTTGTGAGGCGCGCAGCGCGCAGGCGCGACAACGATACGAAATGAGCGTAGTTGTCTTGCGCTGGAGGCGGTCTATATGCAAACGCTGGTACGTCACTTCGTACCGTGACGTCACTTCTTACCATGGATCCAGAACGAGCTGTATTTAGAGCTTGATTAAATAAATGATTCGTTTATAATGGGGAGGAAGTCTTAAGCTATGAAACTTGCAGGACGTTTTAATGGTACAAAGACCTCTTATATACCAAAAGATCAAGGCGAACTTGGTTTCTCATGTCATGACCCCTTTAATTTTATAGTATATATAGCCTATACATTTTTGATCGTTTTGATTTTTTTAGCTTGTTTTTCATGAATGTATTTTTACAACAATACAAAGAGCAATGTGTAACGTTTTACCAGATTTAGTACTACACTTAATCTCTTATTTGTTCCCCACTAAATAATGTTTTTTTTTTTTCACTTCGCTAATGTTCAGATTTTATAAAATGATTGTGCACTCGTGATTTTTCGAGAGTAAATTTTACTGCTGAATTATCCACTAATCTAGTTTATGATACCATTTTTGTCATAGATTATGATCATATATTTTTTAGATTTGTTGTTTTTCGTTATAATGAAGTTGTCGGTATTAAGTAGATTGTGTGTTTAACACACAAAAAAGTGATTATCAGTTCAACACACAGTTCTACCTGATTTAAAAAAAAAACGCGCTGGCTTCGTATCGGTCGATACTCAGAATTTTTGGGATCGGATGCTGTTTTAGTTGCAGCTCTAATTGTTAGCATTTGTGGTAACTGAATTAATGCTCTTATGCTAAAATTTGGGTGAAATGTAAATGCATTTCTCAAATGAGAACAATCATGATTAATTGCGATAATTTGAGCAAAATAGTCATGAATAAGCATTATCGTGCAGCCTTAATATAGTCATTTTTTGGAGAAACAAACAAATAATGTAGCACAGCTTTAGAAGTTAGGCCTATATCTAACAGTTACAACAATATATTTATTTTTGGTTATTTAGGAACATGTCTGGTCAAGTACTTAGTTGAAGTCAGGCTTCTGTTATGTTTGACTGATGTTTTTACTGCTGATTTTGTTTTTCTGTAGGGATGACCCCAAGTTGGTCCACTGAGAGCACTGACCGCCACAGCTATTCATGGTACAAAAACCCTTCTGAAAGCGACACGAGACCTTATGCTCAGACCACCACGTTAAAGTCTGAAAAAACAGAGGACAAGGATTCTTATGATGCCTGGAGCGCTGTGGTCGGACTGGGGGCACGCTCCACATCCCTCTTTACCGGACATAAAAACCCTCCGTCTACTTTGTGGGCATCCAGTAGTTACAGTCGCAGCAACATTCAGGGCACATCCTCCACTGAGACTCGGTTAGAAGAGTTTGCCCAAGAGGACTTTAATGTTCCTGTTGAGCCATCTGAAAGCGAGGACCACTCTCAGTCTGTTCTCAGGGCGTCCAACTGCAGAACGTATTGCAGACCCAGTAAAGGCAAACAGCCTGGTGGAGCTGATGGGAGTGGAAGTGCTTCCAGTCATGGCTCCACGGAAACGTTGCAGAACAGCGGGGCCGAAAATGCTGGGAAAACGACGAGTAGAGGTCGGACGAGAGACTACACAGTGCTGCACCCGTCTTGTGTTTCCATGTTTAACGTCACCTTCCAGGACTCCATGGACCGCAGTATGGAGGAGTACATGGCCAGCGCCCCAGCGGCTGGTCCAGGAGATGCAGGAAGACTGAAGAAGAAAACCGAGATAGAAATTAAGCCTCTCAGGTAATAGTTTAGTGTAAGAACTAGGGATGTAAATTTTCACAAATTCCCATGATCGATCGTCGTTTAAATTAACGATCAATTAATCGATTAATCGTTAGCCTTAATACTGTGCTGCAGTGCATGGCCAACAGCAGGACAGGCTCTGCAAATCCTGCTCAAAACGCTATGTTTCTCACCAAATGAATGAGAATGGTTTTTAATCTAAATAAAGGGCTAGTAGGATTGTAAAATGTTTTGATGTGATTGATCATTTAATTAAATTATTTAATAATCAAATATAATTACTACTACTAATACAACGCGTCACCAGTGTTGCCACATTGGGACGGTGATTTCCAGCCCAACAGCTCACCAAAACCCGCCCACTCCAAGAAAAAAACGCCCAAAATTTTACTACCAAAATAATGTGATATAATTTTATGGCCATGTCATTCAAGGTTGATAAGCACAATTTGTATCTCCTTAAAACAAAATAACGATGGTAAATTAAAAATTAAAAATAAACAAATTTCCAAGGAAAACGCATCAAACCAGGGCAATAATTAAGGAGAATTAGCAAATATGACTTTAAATGTCCAGGTGGACACTGTCAAAACGGCAATCAAGAAATGAACAATGACTTTAGCCCTCGGAAGAACACATTGCAGAACATAACGCAGAATTTAGCAGTCAAAACTGATTCATCGTTGATTCAAACCTTTTTCAGCAGCTTTCAGGGACAAGAGTGCATGCAGTCTGGACGGTGTAAAAATGGCAGATGTCTGGTTAGGCTAGTGTGCACATGACATGACCATGGAAATGACTCTGTGTCGTCCCATATTCAGTTTCAATTCAAGTAATTCAACTGTGCTCTCCTCTCAGTTATTCACCATCAAGTCATCAACCCCCACATGTGTACGTTTATTGCTCACTATCTAAATTTTTACTGTAGATGCAATTTACTGCATGTCACTTTGGCATTAGCGATCACTTGAATATACAGCTACAAGTTATCGCGCTAAATCGCGTCTTCCTGCTGATCCCTCGTTGATTGGCTGAAAGTGCGTGCTCGCCGGTGACGTCAACACCAACGCCAGCTGACTCTGCGCTGCGTGTGTGTGTGTTGTAATGTCATGATGACCGATTTTATGCACTACATGCACACTTTAGTTTAGTTTAACCAATTATACTTTAAAATGTAGATGTTTGAAAACCGCCGAACTGACCCCAAACCAGCCCAAATTTTGTCCACCCGCCCAAACCCTTTTTTACCCGCACAATCAAATTCAAAACCGCCCAATTGGGCGGGAACCCGCCCAATCTGGCAACACTGCGTCACCACCGCCGCCTCAGATGCGTGCAGATGTGTGACTGTGGACGTGCTCTCCCTGAACACCGCACTGAAGACGGCAACTAAACCCAATGCATTCACAACGATTTAACACAATAGTGTTCTCATGTTATGTAATATGTCAGTCCCAAATTATTCATTGTTATTATTAGTCGTGCATTTCTGTTTGAGCTGCGCGCGGTGAATGAAGGCTACCGTTAAACTGGAGCACTTAGTTTGTTAGCGCATGTTATCTCAAAGAAACGCATCCTATATGAGATTAATCAGATATATTCAAAATAAATATAATATTACAAATTATTTCTGCACAAAATGACGCGAATGCACAAGTGACCTTGAACTAAGTTAAGTGCCATTCATTCAGAATGATCATGTTGTGGACGCACTCTTCCTGGAGCAACGCAACACGGCAACTAAACTCAAATATTGCACAATGTTTTATTACAATATCGTTCTCTTTATAATGTTATGTAATATGACAGTCCTCCTAATAGTCATTATTAGTCGTGCAGTGCCGTTTGAGCTGCGCGCGCTGAAGCTGATCACGCGCACTACAGCGTTAATTCAAGGGATGCATCCAATATAAGATAAATCAGATATAGATTAGGCATACACAAAATAAACACAATATTACAACTTACATTTGCACAAAACAAAAGGCTGAGAATGAACACGCAAAACTTAGTCATAATGAAGGTGTAAAATGGTCCCAAACAAAACACGCTGGCTTTGTTTCGCGGTTGAGCAGCACGCACGCATGCGCATGAACCTGCTTAATCGATGATCGAGAAGTTGTATCGATTAAATGTATTATCGACAATTAATCGATCGTCGATTAATCGTTGACATCCCTAGTAAGAACATTACTGTAATTATGTGAAATTCATAGTACTAAATTTGTTTTCATACTATTTTTGGACAATGTTCCTGTAGTGTCTGTCTTTTTTTCTCTTTTTTTTGCCTCTTTTTGAAGTAATGCAAGCTAAACTCAAATTTGTCACCCATTTACTATTAATCCACTGCTCCAACCTAAACCACTTACACTTAATGTGTTGTCCCACTGTAGTCAATATTTGTAATCCTTAAAACTCATCTTGTATATATATATATATAAAAAAAACAATCCTGTGAAAATAATTTCTCCATGCCTTAAAATAGCTTGAATGAAACTCTACACCCTTGCTTCATTTAGTATATGCGGATTCATGCATATGTAAATTAGTCATATCAACAGAAGAATATAGCAGTATAACCTGGCTTCTCTTGAGACCCCCCCTGCTTTTCGCAAATAGTTAATGATATGCTAAAGCCAGCCCCACACGTTGACATGATTGGTTACAACATATTTGTGACATAGGGAACAAGGGTAATTTCAAGTCTTTTGCACATGGTTTGTCTTAAAGTATATTGAAAAAACCTCATAGACCTATACTCCGCACCAAACTCAAACACTTCTCACTGGATCTTACAGCGCTAGCGCTGTCTGTTTACCCATCAGTGAGTAAATGCATTTGCTCTAAGCTCACACTGTTCTCTTTTGGGCTGAGGCTCAGCTGATAAATGGTTTCTGTGGAGTGGCTCGTTTGCCATTTAATGTTTCTCATACACAACAGAAATGGCAGCGCTTACCAGTTGGTCAAATTGGTAGTGGCAACAAAAGGGGTAGCAAAATGCAACCATTTAGTCACAGTCTAGAGCCCTGCCCTAAGCAAATAAGAAAGAAAAAAAGAAAAAATAACCTTGCCGTGTGAATGTCGGCTTAAAATAAAATAGAAATGAAATGAACATTAACTCCATCCAACTCCAGACATCAAAGAAATATGTATGTGATGTCATCTAGTTTCGGTGGAAACTTTTTTTGTACAATTTAAAAAATATATATCAGGCCCTATCAAATAAAATCAGGATGAGGATTGCACATTTTTGGATTCACCAGACCTAATTTGGAGATATCAACTTCACGTATTTACATAGATGAAGCAAAATGTGAAAAAAACACTGAAAGATGCCATATAATTCTGTTAAATTCATAATTCATTTGGTTGCTCTCACTTGGCCTCATTCTTTCATGTTTGATTTGAAGTCTACATGTGTGAGATTCTGACTGTTTGTCTGGGTTTTTAGTCGTTCCAAACCCACACAGAGCAAGATGAAGAGCAGTAAGCTGGAGCTCTTTGGGTTTGATGACGCTGATGCTGTGGTTGAGGATGACGACTCTGCTTCAGGAAGCTCTAACTACAGGATCAAATACTTTGGCTTTGATGAACTCAGTGAGAGTGACAGTGAGGAAGACGAGGAATCCTCTGAAAGAAGGAAAGCCAAGAGGAAGGCTGCGGCAGCTGTAGCAGTGCCACTGGTGTCTATAGAGACCGATGTTGACAGTCCTCAGCCTATGGAGATGCAGGACTCTCAGAGCAGTCACACTGCAGATGACAGTCACTGCCTTAAAGACGGTCAGTATTTACACTCAACACTCTTTCTGGGGATCTAACTTTGGGCTCTGTTTACATCGCAGTATCTGCATGAGTGCATAGCAAATCTACACAGACACTCCCCAATGTCATCAAGAACGGGTCTAGATTCTTTCTCATTGCAAAATTAAGTACTTTTGCATACAGAAAATGTAGCCTGTTTTTTTAGGGCTTTTGCATTGACATTATTTACTGACAGTTAAGCACATACAAAGATTTATACATTTAAACTAATTTATACATCAACATATGATAATAAATCGTTGTATTATAGTATTGTTTAAAGTAAAACGTCAAAATCAATATAAAAATCACAATGGTACAGAAATAGGCGTTATTTTATGAGATATGTATACATCATATATCATATCTACGATTCAGACATCGACATTTACACAGGTTTGAGTTGCCTTTAGTGTTCTCATTTTTATTTTGCTCTTTTATTGTGCCTTTGTGTTATGCTCTCTTATGTATTTAGCAGGCACATGGCTGATGTTTGCTTGTGGTTTTACAGATCCTCTGGAGTTCCCAGAGGTCCCCTTCCCGTCTGAAACAGTGAGGAAACCTCAGGTCAAAGCTCAGGAGAAAGCCAAGGAGGGCAGCAGGAAGATCTTCAGTGGACCCAAGAAGGTGAGTTTCATAGCATAATCTTTTCCATGAGTATGTGTTTTGGAGCGTGGTGTACTCTGTAATTTCCTTTTGAATCAGAAGGATGTTTTTCCCATTTCACCAAAGTAAATGGCATCTATGTAAAGAAATGAAGGCATTTGATTTGTTGTTTTCTGGTTTGTGTACATTAGCAGAAGTGTAGGGAATGCAGAGGGTGGAACGGGCATGGACTTTGAATTTTATCTGTAATGACACTGACACTGACAGTAATGTTACGTTTCTCCCCCCCCCCCCGCTGACTGCTCAGCCATTATTACGACTGCTCCTGAAGTTAATGCACAGACTTCTCTGGGGTTATGATTAAGTCGTGATTTGATCTTTAAACATGAAAATGCTTAAACAGAGCAATGTTTTGATAGCGCCACAGTGTTTACACTTTCTATTAGCCTGTAAATGGCGTACTTATAGATAACTTTACATATTAAATGGCATTTCCATCAGCTATATCTGTAAAAAACATCCTGATGCGCTAAACCTTTTTTTTGCAAAAAATCATCCTTGGATGGAAACTTGGCTAGTGTCTTTTTAATGATCTTCGAGCCAACTGTATGGACCAATCTCAAGACAAACCATGTACAAGTGCATAAGTCAACACCATTGCTGAGTATTTTCTCCTTAAAACTCCAGTGAACCAATGAACGGGTTTGAAATCGCAGGCTTTTCTGACGTCACAAACTACCTTGTAACCAATCACGTCAACGTGTGATCGTCAACAAATAGATCTCTGAGCTGGTGTGAGTGAGTGGAGGCGGGGCTAATTTTCTTAGTCATAGAACCGCATATACTAAATGAGGAAAGGGTGTAGTTACATTTTAACATTTAAGCTATTTTAAGGCATTAAGACATTATTTTTCCAAGGAATTTTTGATGATCAAAGATGAGCTTTAAGGGATACAATTATTGACTTCAAGGGGACCTCCTGTGATTTTCATCAAAATAAAAGTTAGATGGTTTAACGTTTGAACTTCCATAAATATTAGTGTTGTAATTTTACAGTTGCAATATAAATTATGAAATACTTGATTTTTTTACATTTTTATTTTAAATTTTCTCATTGCCATGTGAACCCCAGTAACTTTTGCAAAAAAGGAAGTCTACATGGATAAACCTCTAATCACATGAATTGGGTTAATAGGAGAATAACCAGAATAACTTCTGGTTATATGTTAAGTAAGACTTGTAAGACTTGCTGCTCTTACTTTAATTACCCACTGCTCTGATTGGGTAATATATTTAAATTTACACCCACTGCATAAAAGGTTGCGTCGTAGCTGATCACAGTCATGTCTGTTGAGCGCACTGGTGCAGTGATTACCATTGCAACTCAGTTCCTGCATTCTCGTGAATGCTTGCATTATAACTAAAGCATTGCAAAAACGATGGAAATAAGACATTCCTTGTGAAGTGTTGACCGGTTAATTGATTATAACAGGGGTTTGACTGACAGCTCCAATGATCATAAAAAAGGGAGCGTTCTTTGATCGCTTTTAAGTATATAATTTGAGCTGTTTTTGGATCAACAAGGAAGTTTTGACTTCTGAAACTTACTGCATGTTTTATGGTACAATGACCCCTTTCATGTCAAAAGATCAGGGAAATTTGATTTCTTAATTCTTCACGACCCCTATAATTTTTGCAAAATCTAGCAAAATAACTTGGTGACATTTAAATCATCAATTCCCCAAGCACCTCTTCATATATTACAGCAAGCAAATGTTTAAGTGTTCCAGTCATAAAGCATTGAATACAGCCTCTATTGAAGGAAGAGTTGAAAGGGATGTTCTTATTCATGATAGTTGTGAAATATGAGAGGTGTTTGAAACTGGTCAAAGCTCAGCATTGCAGTGACTCCTCCTCCTCGGCTGAACATGCCAAGGGCAGAACCTGCTCACCTCGCACTCGATACTCAAACTCAGACTGATTCTCCTGCATGAATCATTTATGTGGAGTCATCTCTCCCTCTCCCTCTCCCTCTCCCTCTCCCTCCCTCTCTCTCTCTCTCTCTCTCTCTCTCTCTCTCTCTCTCTCTCTCTCTCTCTCTCTCTCTCTCTCTCTCTCTCTCTCTCTCTCTCTCTCTCTCTCTCTCTCTCTCTCTCTCTCTCTCTCTCTCTCTCTCTCTCTCTCTCTCTCTCTCAAAATAACTGTTAAATTAACTTAAAAAAATAAGTAATGATAAATAACGGGAGCATATCTGCCAGAGCAACCGATGAAGATCATCAATATTAATATTTATTACATCATGATCTGAGAGAAGCTTTCTCAGGCACATCAAAGTGATTAGGCTATTGCTAGGGAAACCAATAATAAATGAATAAGCAATTAAATCTAAATTATAACTTATCTAACACAAAAATGGTGTCCCTAATTACTTGAGTAATAGATAAATTGTTTATTTTTATGTGTTTGTACATTTATTTTTAAACCCATTAGTAGTTCAGCTGGAGAAGTGCCTGACTGTACTGAAATAATTACTCTGTAGCTAATGTTGATGTAACATTGACAACACATGGTACAATGGAATGTTTTTATTATTGCTTGACACAAATTTCACAATTTGAATTTAACTCTTGTGATTTGAAGTACAGTAGATATGTTAATGTGTTCTGTAAATTTTTCGCCCCCCCCCCCCCCCTAAAAGAACTCGCCTAATGCTGTAAACATACAGAGCCAGTCAGCTGGTGTTATCATTAAAGGTTAAAAATACATATTTAATCTCAAATTAAATATAATGTGTTTTTTATCATAACGTTATAATATTTGAATGATATAGGTAAAAATATAAGAAATATGTAATATAGTTATCATATTTAGCAAAATACTCCTCTCCATAGCAATTTTTTAAGGCCAACTAGTGTGCTATGGTCATTAAATGGCTTTCCTGAGGTGAATGTAACGTTACATGACATTGTTCTCCAGCTGTTTATGGACCTCTTTCCACAGTTGAAAAACACTGATCAATCTATTTTATTACATTTCGGTAAGTTGAACTGTATCTTTCAAATTACCTATTGATCATTTGCGTTTATTTACTATTAATTAAGATAGTAGTAAAGAGTAACAGATGATCGGTTCACATGCCGCTTGACCTGAGATCCGTCAGCGAGCTGTCACGTCACATTTACAAGCGGCAAAATGGTGTTTATGGTTTGAATTTCATAATTAAATTGACAGAATCTGAGAGCTGAGATTTTGTTTCATATCAATAGTTACGTTTTCTGTCTTGTCTGTCGGTTTCAGTGTCCTCTTTGCTTCGCCGTTTTTTTCTCTGTGTGAGAAAATGGATGTGTGGCGTGAACGCGTGTGAAAAGTCACTCATTCCCAGTGAGACTCACGCAATTGTCAGAGATGCCAGCTCTGCAGATTCAGTTTGTAAATGTTTTTGGCGGGTGTTCTTGTGCTGCCGGGGTCTTGCTCATTTGCCCATGTTGTTTGTGTAACTCTATGGCAAACGCTGAGGTGCGTCGGCGGATGTTAGAGAAAACCGATTTTCATTCAAATAAATTGACGTACACTACACATTCGAGTTAATCGATTAATCGCCCAGCCCTAGGTAATGTACGGTACGCAATTATTTCCGCTTCGATTGTCAGTACCAAAATACCAAATGGTACCACTGTTCCGTACCACTTTTTTGGGACCCTTCTGTTGGGGTATCTAGCACAGACACACAACACAATGTCTGCGCTGCTTTTCCATTGTTTTCTATGTAAACATGTGGTAGACAGACAACTTAAGTTCTTTTTAAACTGTAAGGAATAATGTACAGTACAGTGAGATGTTTTCCCCGCAAATTAATATAAAAACATAAAAAATCATGTTATTTAAATGAATAAATTATATACAGAAATTGAGCAAAGAACTCTCCCTGTTTAATCTCTTGAGCTGTCAATCACTCCAGTTCAGTGTTTATCAGTGATAGTTTATCAGTTCTGAACTCGCCATAACTCCCATTATAATCGATGACACTGTCTACTGCACAATGAATCTGTTACATTTACATCGTGTCTGCACTTTTTTTCATTGCATTGTGGAGTTTCAGACATAACATAAGCTTGCATAGCTAGAAGCGTTTGTATTTGTGTGTTTGTGTAGATTGTTTCAGCAGTTTGCTTGTCAGAGCTGCTCAGTGGTTGAGAGACCTGGTCCTGTTGGAGGTCTTACTTGGCAGCGTCATTCCCAGTCTTTAGATGGGGATTCCAACTCGTAGAAAAAACACTTCAGGGGGCAGTTTTGATTTCTCTCTGCAAGACCTTCTGGAAGCTTCTAGCCCAGCATGTGGAGCTCTGTATGGGGTGGAGATAGACTTTCACTCCCTGCTAGCATGAAGAACACTTCTTAATTACAGAAGATTAAAACCAGTCTCCTGCAGAGATATGTTGAGGGCCAGACTCTTTCTCTTCATTATTAATAAAAACCAAGCCTCAGTGTTACCCAGTGGACTGCGCCTACTCCTCCTCCTGTAGCCAAGTGCACTTTTATCACCCCCTTCCCTTTTGGCTGTTTGTGCGCCGTCAGTTCCTGCAGTTTGACTCGATCTGGCATCCTCTGTGAGTTGTTCACATACAGAGTATTCCTGCAGTCTGCTTTGAATGTGCTCCCACTGAGACAAATGACCTGCGCTTCAATTCACACTCCGCCAAAACAAACAAGCTGAGAAATGTAGCACTTCTTAATGAGTTTTAATTACAAACATGATTACGGTTGAAGAAGGAATATAGCCATCTTTGTGCAAAGTGGAGCAGAGGCTCATGCATCGAAAAATTTACAGACAATTATCTTCATAACTAGAGTGGATTTGGATGTATTCTCGGGATTCACAGTTGATTTAGTTGCTTTGTTTGAACCCATGTGCGATTCCAGTCCCAACTCTCACAGGTCTCTTTTCACAATGTGTTTTTTGGCTCTGAATGCTCATGTATTTGCTTCATTAACATGAGTATTGATGTTTTTTTTTGTTTTTACCACTGTGGCTAAGTAATTGCCAAAAATGGATGTTTTGTTCCCTTTGCATTATAGTTGTTTGCTAAGGAAAACTTCGCTCTTATTTTTGCTCATCCTTGAGTGTGATTTTGGACAGACAAGCACAAATTGCATTCTCTTCAGAAAATGGAAAAAAAAATGCCATTCAGTGCTGTGGCGCTTTGGCGACCCATGTTTGAATCCCAGCTTGTGGGACAATCCTGTCCCACTCTCTTCTATTTTGCTTCCTAACCAGACTAGGGCTGTCACTTTTTATTCGATACCCGAATATGCATTCGAACATGACGTGAAATATCCGTAATCGAACTACAAATAAACTATCCGGTTTTTAAAGTGCCATGTGTAGCGCATTTTTTACTGTCTATGATTAGACCGTTTGTTTTTTTATTTTAAAAAAGCGTGTTATTTTGAAAGCATTTTACAGGCAGATATATAGTCAGATATGACGGCGCGCTGCAACACGCATCACCGCAGATGATCTATTCATCAAGCGGCAAGCCAACGTGCAAACTATCGCAAATCAAAGTGAAAGTCGCAGACGCTTTAACACACAATAATAATAATCTTCATTAAAAATAAAGAAACGAAATTATCTTACCAGGGCTTCCGCTCTCTCTTATTGCAGTCTTTGATTTTGAAATGTTAGCTGATGATCAATAAAATGCAGCTCATATCTGTTGCTCATATCTATAATATATTCGAATACATAGCTTGGTATTTGATATACGTTCGAATTAGATTTTTCTCAAAAGTGACAGCCCTAAACCAGATATGATGTGATAAGATTCATAGCCAAACATTAGTGTGTGGGCAAACTTTCTCTGGAAGCGCACTGATGTCTAGAACTCGCAACTAAATGATTTTTTTTTTATCAGTACATAAAATAAGTATTATTGATAAGTCCTAGGGTTGGGTATCGTTTGGGATTTTTTACGAAACCGGTGCCAAATCCATACTTTTAAAATGGTACAGGTACCTGAACTGATACTTTATGTAGAGAGAGATCGACTTCAAGTCAAGTTATATATTCATAAATAAAAAAAAAGTTTGCCACGTCTAAGGAAAGCGAAATATTTGAATGCCGTCAGTGCTGGTCAATGATTAAATCAATGCCATCGATCTCTATGAAGTGAAGTATCAGTTTCAGCGTTGCCTGTATGGCGCATTGCAATGCAGCTCAAAGTTACCATTATTCAAAATACATACTTGGTGACTGATAGTCTTTCGCATGGAATACACTTCGATATCACCCTTCTTTTCATCTATTTTCAACATCTGAGGTGAATTGTCGCTTTCATAATGGCTGTTTAAAACAAACCATTTTAAGATTATAGAAAACAATTCAGTAGAGCTGCACAAATAATCATTAAAGGATCGCAATTTCAATTCAAACACCCACACTCAGTTCTAAATGACAACGATTCACCCGTGTCTGTTAAACCTTTGACAAACATTCAAATCTGTGTTCACACTGCTGCTGAATCCAGAGAGCAGTTATGTTCAGTATGTAGCTATGAAACAAACAGTCTTTTCAACCAAAATGTTATTTCTCTGTTTATAAATATTAATATTATCACAGAAGTACTTGGAATAGGATATAAACACTGATGTCTACAGTAGCGAAAATAGAGCAAATCAACTTTTGAAAGTTACTTGGTGCTTCAAATAACGATTTTATCAATTGCATACATTGTTACACCATCAAAAATGTATGTCATTGAATCATTCAAAGTGTGAATAGATTGAAGAAATTCATTCAAAAAACGCTGATTCATTCAGTAATACAAACAACTGAAGTATTTATGTGCGTCATTGAATCATTCATTCAAAATGTTTATTAATATAATTATTTCAGATTAAATAGACTGGCAGCATTTACCATTTTGTTAGAACCTCTAGTGAAAATAGTTTTTAGTTGTCTGTTCAGAATCGTGCGAGAATCGTGTTCTCGGTTTGAAACAAAAAAAATGTAATCCCCTGTTGCTCATCGCCCATCACTGTCGTGGCTGGTTAGGACAAAAACTTTAATATAAAATAGAAAAATTCCCTTTATTGTGTATCATGACGTGTCTGGTTTGTGTCAGGTTTGACATGTTAAAAAACATTTAAAACTATTGTTTCACAATATTCTCTAAATAATGATTTAAAAATTTAAGTAGATTTTTCTTTCAGTGAAACTGACTTAAGGGAAAACTAGTAATTCTGTTCAATCTTAAAATGGGGTTGTTGTCCTTGATACAAGCCACCCAAACCTAATGACCCCAAAGAGCAAAGACAATGAAGACATTAAATTAACCTTAGAATAAGCTCTTGTGTAAAAATGCCCTCAGTGTAAGAGTGTTTCTGTTATTTCCACAGTCGCCTACTAAAGCTGTGTATAATGCAAGACACTGGAACCATCCAGAGGCAGAAGAACTGCAACCCACGCCTCCATCACGATCTCAAGCTCCTCCAGTGAGTATAACACCAAGCACAGGACACTCCACTGAACACCTCAACACAGCCGTTAGTCCACTTTAGAAAGCACTTCAGGCTATGTGTATTGTCACTTTTGTTCGAAATCTCCTACCTCTATGATAGCACTCCACACATTTCTACTTTGGTGTTCCCTCAGTGTTGAACAGTAATAGCTTAGCACCAGAACCCAGCTGTTAAAGTCAATATGAAATGACATTCGCCTTCCACTTTAATTTAGTTTTGTGATTTTATGTAGAGACTTGATTTTATTCATCAGGAATTGATTGGATGGAATTTGCAGTAGATTGTGGAGGATAACGAATTAATTTATTCGAGCTTCATCTGACTGTCACACCGGGTCAAATTTGCATTGTCAAATCGCATCAGAGTGAAAAGTATGAAATGAAATGTAAATTATAGTGGCATTCATTATAAACAATTATTGTAAACACCAAGCCTAAACAAATTTAATTAAATTGAAACTGAAACTACCGGCATATGGAAAATACAAAAACTAAAACCAAATAAATATATAAACTAATATTCAGAAAAAATATATAATTATATGTGACCCGTGCTGGTAAAATTAGTCTGAATGCGCACAGGCTACTTAAGTTACAAGTGAAAGTGTCAATTTTGGTCGAATGTTAGATTTTCACAAAAATTTGTTATTATGCTCTCGTCTAGTTATCCCAATGCTCCAAATAGTAATTAAAGTCTAAAATGATCTTTATTTGTATGTTTTCTGAAAGATGTACCTTCCTAAATCCTATAAAAACTGTTTTAATAATCCATGAATAATCGGTGTTATTCTTTGCTCACTTCTGAACGACTGGCGCTTCCCCTCAGTACAAGTTTGGTATCGTTGTAAAGTGCAGCATTCCAACTTTATGAATATTCATAGCGAAATCTTAATGGCATGACTCTGAATGAATAACATGTGATTTTCAAACTCATGCTGATGTAAAAAAAACGAACTTATTCACACTGACTGACACATCAAAAGCGTGCGCACAAAGACGCCTGTCAGACAGCGCTCGATTCCGATATACACATATCTTGCCGAGTATTCACACTAACATTATCTATGTCTTAAATGAACATTTGGTTAACTGCTGGGAAAAAAATAAATTAGATCCGTAGGTCTTATTTTATAGGCTCTCTGTCTCAATGTTAATCAAACATTTGTGGTATCATGGAAAGAAAAGTTGAATAAACATTTTTCCTGTAGATATGGGTTTTGACTTGGTGTGTTCACATGTTCTTTTTCAAGAAATGACAATGGGTGTGGCATTTCAATCGCAAAGTAGTGGCCAAATATTAAAGATTAAGTGGACGTTTGAATTAAGTGATGTTTGGCAATAATTAAACAAGGAACAACAACAATCACCAGGCCATTGGCACACACGTCAGTCATTTGTTATAATACGTAATGTACATGAATATATTTTTTTATATTATGTATATTACATTTTGTATTTTAACAGTGTTGTTCAATAAAACCATATATTTACTCATTTGAACCAATTATTGTTGCTTCATTATTACAAACTAGCCTATGTATTTTAAGTAATTTTAAAGCCTTTTATTCACTTAGGTGTTTTTTTTTTCCACCACCACCAAAAAAAAAAAAAAAAAAAAAAAAAAATCAGATTAATCGTCGAACGAAAAAAAATTAACAAACGATTAGTCTATTACCAAAATAATTATTAGTGATATTCCTAGTCTTTAGGTATGTTTGGGCTGTGTTCACATTGCAATTACAGTGGTCAGCTCTTTTTTTTTTTTACATTACTTCACCAGTCTACTATTTATTTTTCGAAGTGAAGCAAGTTTACATTTTAATGAATAATTCTGAAACATGCATTTTTTTCTTTGCAATAACTGAGCTTGTTGAATCATTCACATTAAAACCAGAAATGTGTATTAAAGCAAATGGTGTGAATTTTGATTCGGTGCTTTGTGCAAACACTCCCCACATTATGCACTTCTCACTCTACTAACAACCTCTTCCTCGCTCTCTACATTTGCCATCTAAACACAATCAATCCCACACAATTTAGGCAGCCTGCATCTGCTGCCACCAGTGAAGCCCACTGTAATATTAAGCACACTGACAGATATGCTTACGCTTCACTTGAACTGTTTTGTAAGCATTCTCATTAGCTCAGCACCTCCGTTTGTATTGTTCCTATAAAGAAGTTTTCAAAACATTGCATTATTCATTCAAGGATGTGGAGCTTGGCCATCTTCGAAGCGTTTTATTTAGTTGGTTGTGGATTTGGCCTTTTAGCCATTGCTGCATGAGGAATTTATAATGTTCTGTAGCCCATCTTTAGTCATCATGTTACATAACTAGCAGTGGGTTGGTTGTTGGCAGCTCATGGTGTATGTGAATCAACTCTGCCAGTGCTTCCAAACATGTTGTTATGCTTTAATTCTGAGTCGTTCTTGCACAGGCTGTTGCATCAGGAGGCAGTAAAGAGTCGAACTCAAACAAGGACGACGGAGTGTTCAAAGCTCCAGCCCCTCCTCCCAAAGTCACCAAGTCCACCACCATTCCCACAGAACCTTACCAGGACATGGTCACTGCACTCAAATGTAGGAAAGAACACAAGGAGGTGAGTGCAAAAACTTGACGCCCCCTTCTGATTTTCTACAATATAGAAACTTGCTGCATAGCTTCAAATCATGTGCATATTGCCTAATACTTTTTTCAAAATAGCATGCAACACTATGCTGTAATAAACATTTTAGATGTATGTAGTATGCATGTTGTCTCGTCCACATGTTGCATGTTTAATTCAACAAGTGAAGTGACATCCAGTTTTTGTCTTGAAAATAAATAAATTGGTTTGCATGTTTAATCCAGTTATTTTATTTTATTTTTTTACAAAATATTTTAACTTTTAGCATGAGTCTAGAAAGATGTTACATTCATGGCTAATACAATGTTTAATTTTTCTCACTGGAAACATATTTTCGAATCCATTGCATTATGGGAAAATCCCATAGGCTTTTGTAAGACTATGGGGGTGGGGTGTTAACCTCAGTCTCTCTATAGGGGACTATAGATCCTCCATAACAAAATATAATAAATTTTAAATTTACATCAATCTAGTGCACGTTGAAAGAAAAAAGTCATATACACATACTTAATAAATTACATTACTTTTCTTCACACAAATTTTGCCATTTGTGCGAATGTGAAAATGTATAACTGGTGCCTGTTGCGTTCCTAAATGCACGGTAAACTCATATCACATGCAGAAATTAAGTTAACTGCATTCATTCACTGCTTACATGATCGGCCTGTGGGCAGTTCACAAAGTGCACACGTCACTTTGAAACAAATAGACTTAAGTCAATCGCCTTTTGCGATTTGATAAGGGGATTAAGCCTGTCAATATTTGTTCATTTGACAGATACCTTGCCAAAGCAATGATGCAAAACACAATGTTAATGACCTTATTTTTTATTATCAGAAGTTTAAATATACTTTGTTCATTATTAAACTTTGGCGGGACAGATTCGACTGTTAGTCTAGTTAATGAATGGGAAACATTGAGATACTTACCCAGTACTGTAAACTATAGGGGCTTTCGCACCGGAGGAACCTTTTCATAGATCCTAGAACTATTAGCGGAAGTTCCTGGTTTTTGGCGTGTTCGCACCGCTGGAACTAGGAACAATATTATTTCTAGGAACTCCTTTTGTAGGAACGATTTTAGTTCTAGGAATACTAAGAAAACTAGGAAACTAATTTACCTCCTACTTCAGAGCACTATAGGAACTAACCGTGACGTTAGTATACACTGATTGGCCAAACACACGCGAAACACCAGCACCCGCCATTTTAAAAAAGATTACAAATTATAGCCTATATATTTACTCCAGAAACTAACTTTACTAACATGAAACAGTGATAGATGGGCCTCTTAACCTTTACGCTAATGAGAAACTCCAACGCAACTTTGTGGGGACAAAGCCAAACATGATTGTGTTTCTGCTCAGCTTGCAACACTGGACATTAACCAAACGGCAAACGCTACTAAATTTTCATTACTATGTATAAAAGTTCTATTTAATAACGTATTAGACAGGACTGTTAGACATATCGTAAACTAATGAACACGGAGAATGCAAGCACTGTTTGCCCAGGCATTAAAATAAAGGCCCGCCGCACCATCAAAATAAGAGCCACAACAACAATCGCGGTACCACAAAGACAAATTGCCCCAACATTAAGGGCGTTAACTACACAGTAAAATAAAAATGAATATTTCACAAGTATTCATTTAAATTAACGGTAATTTACTATTAAAATAATAGTAAAATTAATTTCTTTACTTCCAAGAGTTTACCCTCAAGAAACAGGGTTATAAATGTTTCTCATCAAAATCTGTGATATGTGTGAAAAGCATGAAATGCTGTAACCTGTCCTCAAAAATTTTTGAAATTGTGAAAATAAATTGTAATTAGTGCTCATTGCATTCCTAATTGTACGTTAAACTCTCATCACACACAGAGATGGAGTTAGCTGCATTTACTGTCAACCGAGCTTATCTGAGATGCTGAAAATGAGTACTGGAACTGTCTGAAATATTCAAAATCAATATGTATATCAAAATCTATACTTCAACAACACACATCCAGATAGTTCATGCACAATACTGCCAATAGGATGGTACAACTGGACCCTTTGTCCCAGGCCTGGGCTTGAGTTAGACTGGAAACATCTTTGAAACACTCACTTGGGTGTTGTACTGAAAAAATTAAAAAGCTGATTCTGTATTATTAGGTATGGCTTAACTACTACGTTAAGACATTTATAATCCTCTAGACATTTGAACATTTGGCAACGTAATACTGAAGGCCCAAGCAGGAGCCAATTAAATTTGAAATTCAGTGGCATGGAACAAATGATAAAGGCATAAAGCTTTATCTTAAATATGCATACAAAGTAGTGCAGCTGTTTTTCTATAAATTTTGGATTTGAATGTCTCAGTGGCAGCATATTGAAAGCTCTGCCATGATCATTAAGACTGTTATAATAAAACATAAATACCTATTGATGGGGCCCAGAAAGCACTGATGTTCTGTAGAGTAATTCTTATTTTGGCTGTTAAGCAGTTAGAAAGGTGTGCAAGCCCACCTACGTTACAAGTTACAGCCCTCACCCCTTACTTTGCCCACTCACTGAATGAATGGTCAGTTTTCATTTAAGCTAAAAGTTGTAAGCTGTTTGGATTGTTCAACATTTAGGCAGTTTTCAGGCCCCAAAAAGTTATAACAAATAACACTGTGCTTTTGTTTGTTATAACTCTGATTTGGGGTCTTTCTATTAGCTTGTAGGTCTACATTATCAGCGAATAATGAAGCTTAACATGCAATACTTTGCTGCCCTTGGGGAATTACATTCCTTTGCATGCGTATTTATATACCTCAGAAAAGCAGAACCCATTATCAGAGAATGTTTCTGTCAGTAATTTTGTTGATGAGATTAACACTGCATGTAGCTTTGACACCACTGTGCTCTGTTGCACTGGTAAATGGTAACTGAGCCCACAAAATAACCAACAACATGCTTGCTTTTTCTCTACAGTTGTACACCGTTGTCCAGCATGTGAAGCACTTCAATGATGTGGTAGAGTTTGGCGAGAATCAGGAGTTCACCGATGACTTTGAGTATCTTGCCACTGGTCTGAAGACTGGTCAACCCCTTAACACACGCTGCCTTAGGTACAGAAATCATTCCTCACTGTATAATCTGACCATTATCCAATATTTAAGCTATGACCTAATGTTTGTTCGTTACAATCCCTGTGCAGTGTTATTAGTTTGGCCACGCGGTGCGCCATGCCCAGTTTCAGGATGCACCTGAGGGCTCGTGGGAAAGTGGCTCAGGTCTTTAAAACTCTCAGTGATGCACCTCAACATTCAGTAAGTCCAAAGACTTGTGACTCTCCTAAAATCTTTCCTGGCTGATGTCTTTATACATTTAATCTGTTCTACTTTGCTGTCTTTGTCCCTTCCTCAGAATCTAGCTTTGTGTACGGCCTCTCTTATGTACATTCTCAGCCGAGACCGCCTGAATATGGACCTGGATCGGGCCAGTTTAGATCTAATGATTCGTTTACTGGAATTAGAACTGGACAAATCCATTGCTGATCAGTTGACGACGAAAGAGATGAACAAAGTGAAAGAAAAGATTCGCAAACTCTGCGAAACCGTCCACAATAAGCATCTCGACTTGGAGAATATCACGGTGAGCTTGAGATCAACTTGTGCTTTAGCAGCAGTGCTGTAGTTCTGTTTGTTTCCATCTGCAAACTTTCCTGTCCAGGATTTGGACAGGACAATAACTTTTTATTATTCTGCATTTGTGATAGACCATGCGTATGAGAGATTGTGTTCATTTGGGGTTTTCAGAAAGGTTCAGTTTCTGCTCCTCCGACCTAGTGGATGCACTTCAGAGCTTGGATTGTGCATTCTAGGGATATTTTCAAAATCTATTATTAGGTGGATTGTCTCTGTCTTAACTCTAGTCTCTGTGTTAAAGGAATAGTTAACTCCAAACTGATTTAAAACAAATTTGGACTCTTTATCAACTCTTTATTGGAGAAGGTTTAACATGCTGTTGACAGTGTAGTTTTTGTAAGCGGTCAGAAAATAAATCAGAAAGAAATATAATTCTAGGATTTTAAAAGTTGAGTTGTACTTACTTGACTTGTTATTTTTGTACGTTGAAAAAAACAGAGACATGAGTCATGACTCACTTGTCAAAGACATCTGGAGCATGTGCACATAGGCCAGCAATTAAAAATACACAAACTGAACACAACAGATCCTGTGTGACAGCCTACTTAGAATGTTTGCACACTAAAGCACCGTGATTAAACCATCTACAAGATGTTGTCTCTAAATTCATAAATTAATTCAAAAGCACCCTTTACTAAAGTATTTGATTTACTTGTTTTAATGTTTTTGCTTGAGCCATAAGACTGACTAATATTATCAAGTCGTGTTTCTTTGCATGTCACGCTCTCCATTTACATTTGTTTTAATGTTCTGTTCAGCAAATAGAACTTTTACATTTGCATAATAGTCATTATAGCTGAATGTTTTTTTATAATATCTCTCAGACTGATTGTGCATTTGCCTTTTTCTCGGCAGACGGGACATTTAGCCATGGAGACGTTGTTGTCGTTGACGTCAAAGAGAGCGGGGGATTGGTTTAAAGAAGAACTCCGGCTTCTGGGAGGCCTGGACCACATTGTAGATAAAGGTCTTCTGCTTTTACAGTGTATTTGCTGAAGTGACCTGTATAGTATTAATGACCTATTTATTATTTAAAATCGAAGAGCAGAGAGATGTTTATTTTGTATTAGTGATGGTCCCTTTTGAGTTTAAGATGCATGCATTTTCGAATAAGATTATTTTAACAGTGAGTTTATGTGCGTGTTTCCTTAGTTAAAGAGTGTGTGGAGAACCTGAGCCGAGAGGATGATAAGGAGAACCTTGTGGCGTCATTGTGGGGGGCTGAGAGATGTCTTCGTGTTCTAGAAAGTGTAAGTCTGATATTTATCCACACTTTTGAGTTGTGATTCTTAGACATTAATTTTTATTGTTACCTGCCAGGTGGAGTATCCACCTTATTTTGCAATGTGGAAGTAAGCCATTTTTTTGTAAATGTGTGAGACATTCCATAAGAAATTCCAGTTTGCAATATCAAGATGCATAACGGATAGTTTTGTACAGCTAAAAATAACTGGAAGCGAATGACACCAGAAGCCTCACACATTCAAGTTACAAATGGCCGCGCCCACTCTCATATTTAAAAGGTGGATAAATTGCCCTGAATAAGATCAAGTAGATCCAGGCTGTTTCTACTTGAACTACAAACCCCATTAACATAGATTTCACGTACATTACAGCATTAACAGCATAAAATGATATGCTGTCACATGGTTTTTACAATAAGACATTTTCGTTGACTTTCCAAAGATGTGTGGGGCCATGTTTTTTGTTGAAATAAATTAATACTTTTATTCAGCAGTCATGAATTAATATTTGAATATTTGGCTCGAGGTCTTGGTGCAAAGGACCCTAGGTTGATTTTACTCCGGACCATCCCTTTAAATTTATCAAAAGTGACAGTAAATAGATTTATAATGTTAAAAAAGTGCTGTTTTTCTTAGTAATGATGCTGAAAATTCAGCTTTGCATCACAGGAATAAATTAAAATTTTAAAATAGGCTATATTCAAATAGAAAAGTTATTTTAAATTGCAATAATACTTAAAAATATTGCAGTTTTTACTATATTTGATCAAATATATTCAGCCTTGGTAAACATAAGAGACTTATTGCAAAATAATATCATTTTTTTACTAACCTCAAAATTTTGAATATGTTTAGATGCTAATTTGACAATTTAAGAGGATTTAAAAAGAAATATATACATATTTTTTATGTATTCTTTTGATACAGGTAACCGTTCACAATCCAGAAAACCAGGCCTACCTGATCGCGTACAAGGACTCTCAGCTCATAGCGTCTTCAGCAAAGTAAGTGCCTCCAAAATAAATGCAGTTGTTCAGCAGTCTATCTGTGGTTTTATAGTAACGTAGCAGTACTTTTGTCATGTTTTCTGTTTTTGGCAGTAAGACCCTGGTACTGTTCAGTCAGGCAGGGTGCAGGTTAACCGTGAACTTTGTGCTAGCTTTGCTCATTACAGCAGACAGCCTCTAGACTCATTAACAACCCCAATAGCTACAGGAACACTTTATCAACAGCACCAGCTGCCAAGACCATAAGCGCAGAGCTGCTGTGCCAGAGAACACCCTCTGATACAGCTCAGGCCATGCTGACATTTCTTAAAGAGACCAATCATTTCAAACATTAACAAGAGTTGCATACTGTCTCAAGTGTCCAACTTAAGAGCACTTAAAAGGATAGTTAGTCCATAAATGAGTTGTCATTTACTCAATGTCATCCGAAACACTGCATACAAAGAAAGTTTACAAATATCAGGAGAGGTCAAGCACTGTAAAGGTAGTCCATCTGTATCTGACATCACACAACTTCTCCTTCTCCTATTCTCCATATTAGAATATGAACTGAAAGTAGTCATAAAAAACTTATGTTCAGCTTCAGAAGACTTTGGATTTACTTTCACATTTTCTTTACAGTGTAAACCTCTATGGAGTTACATGGCAGCAAATTTGCTTAAACCGTAAAAGAAAAGAAAAATCCATTAATTATTTACAATATAAGTATTGTATTAGAAACCCAATTGAAGCAGTTACTGGCCAGGGTAATATAATACAAAGTATATTGTACATATTTACTTATAGTGTACGTTACATTTTATGAAGATGTATATTAAAAAAAATATTTGCGGAATGCTTTATTACATTTTATGTAAAGGGTCCCTTTAGCGCATGAGTCACATTAACTACTTTTGATTATACCTTTCTCCATATGCGTTATGAATTTTCTTTTTTTCTGGCCTTGGGTTCAGAAATCACTATTTTTGAATTGATATTTTTATTTCCATTATCCCCAGCATGTAATTGTCTCAATACTTTTTGTGCTGCAGACATGAATAATACCTCATAGTGCTCATACTTTCTAAGCAATCAGAATTCTTGCCTGAAACTGGAAGATGATAAAACGGGTAACATTTTATATAGACTTGCATTGAAAGAGGGAAGCAAAGCCATATCTAGACCATAATGTCACAGAAATGTGAAGGCTCTTTTGATTTGGGCCAGTAAGAGTTCACACTATAGCAAACACCCCAGCAACCAGATAGCAACACACTAAAAAAAACTAAAAAAAACGCCATGAAGCAACGCTCTGGCATGGAACCACATTTTCCGATTTCAGTTTGAATATTAAGAGTAAAGCATATTTAAAGTGGTGGTTGAGTATGATTTCCCTTTTCTAACTTTAGTTAGTGTGTAATGTTGCTGTTTGAGCATAAACAACATCTGCAAAGTTATAACACTCAAAGTGCAAAGGAAAGGAAGATATTTGCTTTTAAAGAAAAGGACTACAACAAACGGCTGGTATGGACTACACGGCATTAGGGCTGTCAATCTTCCTCTATAATACTATTCGAATTCCATTCCTTATTTTATTTAATATTCGAATAATATTCGAATATTAAATACTCAAATTCATCCTATTATTAATATTTGCGACATTACACAGGCTTATGGATCGTCAATGCCACTATAGCATTTGGTTGTTGTTACACGTTCTGTCCACTAGAGGGACAGCTAACATTACAATAAACATTTAGAAACGGGTGATCGCGTTTTTTTATTAACAATAAAACAGCGGAACAAAATGAATGACTTTAATTTGGCAACTTGAATGGACATTTTTCCACTGATCAGTTGTCTGATGTTGTGTCAGAGTTTCACAACTCTGTCAGTGATTGTTGCGCGGCTAGGACAGCAGACAGCTGGTAAGCCCCGTGATGAAGAGAAGAACATAAGTCATTCTTGCTGGTTTTAGCAGCGGTTCCTTGGACAGATCGCCTATAGCTTGTCATGGTGTAGCGTTGTCAGATGTGCCCTAATGGTGTGTTCACACCGGACGCGAATAGCGCGTCAGGCGCGAATGGACACAAAAGTGGTCAAGTGTATAACTAGACGCGGCAGGCGCGAATTTGACGCGCTATTCGCGTCCGGTGTGAACGCACAGTAAGGTTGCAAGTTGAGGAGTGATATTTCATTCAGACTTTATTTGTGATTTAATTTTCCCATTTATGATTTGAAATCCAAACACCTTCCACACATCGCTTCTCAAATTGTCAGGAGTGGTGATCTCCGTTTCCATGGAGACATTGCTCGCCGCCATTATTGACAGTATTGTTATGACGATGCAGCGTGGATAACGCGCACAATTGTGTTATGATTCAATTTTTTAATTGTTTATCAGATGAAACAAAAGCATTTCATTTTCACATGCCTGTGTAAGCCAAGTTGGCGAGAAAGGCAAGATATCATATAATTTTTTTTATAAAAAATAAAAAAGCAATATTCGAATAGTAACTTCAGCATTCGAATAGTATTGATTTTTTTAATATTCGAATTATATTCGAATTTCGGAATTCGTTCCAACAGCCCTACACGACATTCCTCCCGGGCTAGTGACATCACTAACCCTAAAATGTACATAAACCCCGGGAACATGCTGTCCATGTTGAGAAGAGGAAAAGTTGTTGTATAAGAGTACATTTGTGAGTCAACTCAAACTGTAGCATCCATCTTTTCACATGCAATAGAAAGTCACTCTGTGTGCATCTCACAACAGTTCCTATACGAGCGATTTATAGATTACCATGACAGAATATGCTAATTGGAGATAGTTAACTCCACATCAGCAACATAAATTCATCAACTAACCATTCAGAGACGTCCTGTTGCATTCTACATGTTGTCACTTCTTCTTGAGTCTCTCCATCTTTGTCTGACTTCGTTTTAACATTAAAGACAGAACAGTTTCTGCCATTTGTGTCTGCGTGAGTTAATCGCAGCTGCTAACACACACGAGCTCTTGAAACCCCGCCCTCTGCAGCAGCTCATTTGCATTTAAAGGGCCAGGCATAAAGCGGTGCGTTTTTGCAAACCCTCAAAAATAAATGTTTTAACATGCTATATACAAATATCTGTGGGGTATTTTGTGCTAAAACTTCACAAACACTCTGGGGACATAATTGATTTATTTTACATCTTGTGAAAAGGGCATTTTACCACCCCTCTAAGCATCTCTTATGGTAAATCTAGCTCATACTTGTCTGCTTGAGGCAGTCGTCTCTCTTCCATTGCTAATGTAATTATGAGCTGATGGCCCAGCTCTCTAGATGAGATCAGACCCTTCAAAGAGTGCACAGCGAACTAAACACGGGTGCTCAGGACTATGAAGAGGATCTAGAGGAGTCAACAAAGTCTGCTCTCACACACACACACACACTTTTTGAAAGAGCTCGTTCAGCTGGCTCTAATTCAATTAAGAGAGTACGGCAGGCCTGCATTAATAATGACCCCACTAATATATGAGTACATGAACCTCTACCTCCATTTCCCATCTCGCTCGCTAATGACCTCACATTATGCTAAGCGCATTAGTGGGATTTTGCATGAAGCTGGTCATACTGTAACACTTGTGCTTTGGTTGCTGACTGCCTCGGTTGCTATCTCACTCACTCACACACGCACACATCTTGGGGCCTAATAGAGAGGAAGAGCTAAGTTTCCCCCCTCTAGAGAAAGCTAGTGCAGCTTGTGTTAGTGTCTGCTGACCTTGGCTGTGGTGTAAATGTGATCCATTAGGGATGCTGCAGGCTGTTTTTCCATCTCGAGTGTTACTCTGAATGGCCATTATTTAAATGCTGATGGAGCACTTGTAGGACCAGATTTAGAGTTAAAAATTTCTAATATGATGTCACTTTGTACATTAAGAGCCTTGTGATGCTCTGTGAAAGACTGTAAATTATGATTTAATTTATCAAGAGCAGTTATTTTTGTGCTTAAAGTAAAATATGAAGTTTCGAAGGGTCCTTAAAGTTGTTTCTTAGCTGGTTTTTTTTGTGTGTGCTGCAGGACACATTTTCTACCAAATGACAAATTAATTTGTGCCAAAATACCGCAGAGTTTTATTGGATGCACAATTTTTATGTTTTATTCACCATTTTACAGGATAAGGTTCTTTATTTTACTATCCTAACTATGCACAATAGTGTTAGCTGCATTTTATTATTTGCATTTATCATTGTTTATCCCTGCTCTCTGCCAAGTTATCAGAACACGCCTGTGACCCACTCATTGAGAACAATACCTTAAATTAATTTACTTAATTTGTAATTTCGGGTTCTCCTGTTGTTCTGAACCACATGTGACTGACTTTCTTTTGTCTTCATACAATGAAATTGAATAATAAATAAAAAAACACCATCATAACTATTTAACGTGCACTACATATACCAAGACTTCTGAAGTTATTTAACTTTTGTGTGAGAAAATTTGTGAACTGTCCTTTGAAGATGTTTTTGAATATTAAAAAAAGGGACATGACATCTTTGACTGTTTTTAGGGCATTATGGCACTGTGAGGAGATGATCCAGAGGTACAGTCGAGAGGTGAACAGAGGCCTGTGCTCGTCGGGCACACCGCTACCCTACTGCAGCAACAGCAACGTGGGGAAAGCTGTAGAAGACTGTATGCGAGCCATCATTGGAGTCCTGTTAAATCTCACACATGATAACGGTAAGTACAGAGACCAGAATGTTTAACAAAACAAATTTTCCTATTTGACAGTGAATGAATATATTGTAAATGTAACAATGTTGAAAAAGCTACTTTACAATAGTAGTTTACCAAGTTACAAGGTATTCTTTAAGGTTTAGTTCACAAAAAAAATCTAAATTGTCATCACTTTCTCTCCCTCGTTCCAAACCCATAAGACCTTTGTTCATCTGTGAAATACAAAGATATTTTAATGAAACCTGAGAGATTTCTGCGCCCCACCCCCAACCATTGAAAACCCATTCCAAGAACACTGACATTTTAAAGTTCAAAAAGGCATTGTAAACTTAATTCATATGAATCGAACAAGATGGGAATTGTTTTCTTTATGACTGGTTTGGTGTTAATTAAACTGCACACACACCTGACAGTGAAATTATATACTCATGACAATTTTGGGACCTTTTCTGCAGCAGTTTCCTTGCTTTTGACAAGAAAAATTCAAATGCATGTTTTCCCCCATAGAAAATCATTTTTCTCTGCTCTAAAGTGATATCACTGACATGGGTTTTCCATTCACAGCACACAGACCTAGTAACCTTGGTGCTTTAAGTTAGTTACTCCCCAACACCCCCCAAACTGTAAATAACAAAGTATACTTGCATAAGGGTATGTGTAGCGATGTAATGCAAATTTCGTTCTTACAACAGAATGTGCATACTGAACGCATGCAGGTAATACCAAGGGTGTAATCCAATTGCTGTTAGCATTCCATTGACTCCCATTCATTTTGGCGTCACTTTGACAGTGAACAACTTTACATCTGAGGCGTCCAAAGACTCCATTTGTCCATAATTAATTTCTAAAGAAACACGACAATGTATAAAAGGCTCCATTACTTTGTATCTTACGTTATGACCTCGTAGAAGCCGTTTTTGTAAAAATAGGCTAACGATTGCGTCATAATCACGAGACTATCGCACAAATGAGAAATTACCGTATAGACAGGCGGAGAAGCTTGCAAGCAATCGGGGGGACTTGGAGGCATAAAGTCAAGGGAGAAGCCCATAGAGAGTGATAAAGTTGCTCCTGCTGCTAGCTAATGGACAGCTAATACTCACGCTCTCCGTCTCTGCGAGATTCAGAAGGGAATGATTCAGATTTCTCTCGGCACAGCTACTAGAACATGGACAACTGTCAGACACGTTGCCTACGTCATCAAGCTCAGTTTGAGCCTGCGCAGAACGCCTGGCAATCAGGAAGTGAGTGCTTCAAATGGGCTTCACTTTTCTCCATTGAAATCTATGGGGTCGCTGTGTCCATCTTATATACTGTCTATGGGTAATACTGGCCTGTTGTTTTACAGTCGAAAAAGTAACGGAACACAAATACTTAGGTATTTGGTAAGGGAAAGGTAGACGGGAGAGTTAAAGAGTGCTTCTGTGAGGGGGTTGAGATTGCTGCAACTCCAGTTAAAAGAAAACTTCAAGAGAGAAATGGCGCAGACTCTGGACAAGGATGGAACTTTAGCGTGCATGTTCACTCACGTCATCAAATGGAGTATACTTTGAAAGGCTATGAGTTTGACTAAGCATATGCCAGCGTTCAGGTCACGTCAAAACGTAAAGAATACTTTTTGGCTTTAGTCAAGAATTTGGAACCTTTCCCACAGCAGCTCGATAGCATTGTGACTGCCATTTTGCGAATGCGTTTTCTGACCATTTATTATTTTATTTTTTTACTGCTTTAATGTGTTGTCCCTGACAGAGGTTCTCCAGCACACTGATCCAACTAATCAGTAATAAAATGCACTATTGGTTATCAATTAGTCATTACAGACCTATGTTGCTGCTTTTAGTTAGTTACTCCCTAACACTGAACTGTAATATGTGCTGGAAGCTGAACAATCAGGCAACTGGGCCGCAGTAACTGTCTCATTACATTATGCCTAATAGAACGTTTGTTATTCTGCTTTTGAAAGGCTTAAAGTCAATAAGAGTCTTTTGGCTTCCTTGCATGGGTTTTGTTCGATGTGCCAAATGGATTTCTGTTAGCAGTGCTGCTTTGGCTAGCTGCTCTCTATTATTGCTGCCAAACCCTTTAGCATAATGCAGGAGTACTCGGTCATAAGCCAAATGTGAGCAGCTTGGAGAACAACAGTCAGAGAAAATCCCTGATTAACCAACTTTGAACTTGTATATGCAGCAGCCATTGAGTGCGTTTTCTGTCTGTCTGTAGAATGGGGCAGCACAAAGACAGGCGAGCAGGAGGAGTTACTCATCACAGCGCTGAACTGTGTGCTCAGGGTCCCACAGTACCTGCCGCCGGAGCAGAGGTTCGATATCAGAGTCCTGGTGAGTACACAGCTATACTAATATCAGTCAGTGTTAGTATACATTCAGTGAGGATCAGCGGTGTCCACTAGGAGTTCCAGAGTGCTTTCAAACGTTACAAATGAAAAATCCATACTGTGGTCAGACTGGTAATAAAGGCTATGTGCTGGTTCAGATATATACAATGTTTTTTTTTGTGAGGAATATGCTGGTAAGTATAAAACTGTTGGCTCAACCAAAAAAATAGAACCCCCCTAAAAATAACAACCTTATGCATTTTTTTTTTTTTTTTTGTCATGGCAACTTCAAATGAGATTGTTCAACCAACAAACTATATTGAGTTAGAGGAACTTTATTATTTGTAACAAACAAGTTTAAGTTTATTACTTTAAAAATGTTGCTCTAACCGCACGAGTTGTAGCCCTGGAACCAGTTAATCTTATATATTTCAGTTACAATCCACAGATATCATAGCACATGCTTAGTGTAACTTAAGTAACTTTCAATGATCAACATTGTCAACAGAACGTATAGGTTTAATTAAATCCATTAATTCGAATTTTTAATTTGCAGTCATGCATTTATTTAAGTTGTGGTAACAGGTCCCCTGAATTAATAATTAGCGTGGTTATTAGTATTGTTTGTTGATTGTAATGCGTTAATACACCTTCCATTAGGAACAAATTAATTCGTTAAAGTTCACAAAAAATATCTGCATAGTGCCTAGCAGTTGTTTGCATTATAACTTAAACTGCTAGGCACTATGCAGATATTTTTTGTGAACATTAACAAATTAATTTGTTATAAAAGTTATAATGCAAACAAATATTATTTGTTTGTCAAATATAATACAATTTTTTTTGTTTTTGTTAACCAAATACTACAAAGGCTATTTTGCCAATAAGAATACAATAATTTTTTTTTAATTTTTTTTTATAATTTAAAATAAAATATTTTTATATTTGTCCAACCCTATTTTGTAAGCATTTGTGCAAACCAGTTGTGTGTGACATTACTGTTAAAGTGAAACCAGGTTTTGTGTTTGTTTTATTGTGTGTGTAGGGTCTGGGCTTGCTCATTAATCTGGTGGAGTACAGCGCAAGGAACAGACACTGTCTAGTGGAGCTGCAGATGGAGGGAAGTGATGTCTGGGACTCCATGTGTGTGTCTGACAAAGAGGAGTTGCAAACTCTGCAGACAGAGAGATCTCTCGGTGCCATTGCTGCTTTGGTGAAGGTATAAACACAGACATACAGAAAAACTAATGATTTATGCTGGACTTTTCATTAATGCTTGTTTGGATTCATAGAAATGTAAATATGTAATAGAATAGCATTACTATTAGTGGTGGGAATTATTTTATTTTTTTAAACTGTTTACCAATTTTTTTCCCCCGTCACTAATTGGTTCACAAACGAATCATCAGTAATTAGTTTTCCTCTGTTTCTGTATGAATAGCTTTTCCTTCAGAGAGAGCATGCGGCCATTTTGGCAGAGGCGGAGACGGATGACTTCATCAACGATGCGCCAAAGCCCCAATTGGATCAGAGCGGAGAATGGAAAGAAACAAATGAAGAGATTCAGTGGGTGGCTTCAGAGAACAACAACCAAGGACAACAGGACAAGAAGAAAGAAGAGGAGGATGAAGAACTTGATCTCAACAAAGGTAGACACTCACTATAACTTGATACTAGGGAAATGCAGCCATGCCAGGTAGTTTTGCTTCATCTATGAGCCACTTTGATGGGCGACCAATCTCAGATTGGACCAATGAACGAATGCTGTTGTTGAAGTTGCATATTAGATTTTGAGGAACAGATTAAAGAGAAGCTGGTGAGATGCTTGCCTTCAGTTTTGACTTTGACATCTTCAGGGCCGCTCATGCCCCAAGTGTAAACACACTTAATGTGCATGCACACGCATGTCAGTGATTTCTAAGAGAGGAATTTTATATTACTTTTGAGAGCACCAACTGAACTCAGACCTTCTCAGGACCATTTAGCTTCTGCATCAAGAAACCAAAATCGCCTTTAGATAATTTTTGTTAAAGCAGCACTAGGTTACTTTTCTTTTTTTTGCTCTCGGGGTCCCCCTACAGTTGGGAAACAGTATTGTCCTCTACTACTGTCGTAAACTCTGTCATCCTACATGCACGTGCATTTGTTGACAACCATGATAGCCCTGAACACTGTAGGAGGAGTTCACATGCAGGTGCTCTGCTTGCGTCGCGTGTGAAATGTCTTCATCCAGGTACAGTGGCATATATTTCAGCATGTCATGATATGAATATAATTTCATGGGTTTTTTTTTTTTTTTTCAAACGACAAATGATCGCGATGCTCACGTTTACAAGCCAGCGTCATTATAGTAGCCTAGTCTATTGGTTACCGTTTTACTGAATCTATATAATACTTCAATGCAATGTTTGAGTGGTAGATATAATAACCATATATCGTCAATATTATAATATCAAGCTACCATAGATGATTCTGCAAATTTTACAAATCGATTTGCAAATAAACAAATATCACAGACATGTTAGGTATCCTAAAATATTATTTTGTACATCTTATATATTTACTTGCAAGAATGTAGCCCCTATCAAACGTGTACACGCCCTTTAGACATAGGCTTTCATTTGATATTTGAACGTTCGCATCGGTCGGGCATAGGGTTGCCACCTTTGATTTGTGAAAAACCGGGACATTCAGATTATTATTATTTTTTGGGGTCTGAGTCTGAGTTGTAGGTTGTAAATAGTATTTTCTTTGACACTGGTGGCTCATCCGACTTTGTTGTGTTATCCTCATAGACAGTGGTTATCCTCCTCGTCCGTCTCTCTCCCCATTTCACACAATAGATGTAAATAGACAGTTTTTAAAAAGCTAGCAACTAAACTCACACTGTATCATCTTGGATGTGTGTTGATGCGCGCGCGCGACCGACCGACAGCACAGGCAGTTGCTAGGCGATAAGTTGAGCTTCTAATCAAATAAAAGTAAACGCCTGGCATTGGCCAATCCACGGTTTTACCCATTTTTACCATGGTTTTTACCCGTTTACGGACACAGGATTGGATGTACTGTACACAACTATGAAGAAAACACAGTAGCGGTAGACGGAAACAGTTTAATTTGAAACCAGGAAATTCTACTTTAGAAGTAGCAGCTAACGTATATTTTCACAAAAAAACGGGACAATTCGTGTCCCGGCGAAAGAATATGAATTTTCTGGGACTGTCGCTCAAAAAAGAGAATAATCCCTGGAAAACATCGGGCACCCCTCCTCCTCCTTCAGCTCACGCCAGCGAGGAAACGCTGGCCCAATGTTGATCCTCGTTCTGCCTTTAATACGATCACTTTCTCGTTTCCTCTTGTTGCTTTCCTCCGACAAAACCTTTGCTTTCTTGCTTTTCTGTGCTGCTTTGGCCATGACTATAACATTTGGCAAACAAACGCTAGTTTGGCTCGCACGTCCGATTTTAAGGAAGTGGGGGTGGTGGTGGAAGTGACGTATATGCCGTAAAGCAGTCGAATTTTGTAGTTCTCTTTGTTCGCCGGTTACTACCCGAAACCCGAAGTTTAAAAGTACGATTAAAAACGCTACAGACCCCGTCAGGCTATGGCAGACGTGTCATTCAACCTATTGTAAGTCGATGTACCATCACAAGAGACTTGGAAATATATTATTAAGGTTGAAAAGTTACCTGGTGCTGCTTTAATGCAATTCCGATTTTAGTTTTCTGAATGTTACAATACAAAGCTAGTCTAATGCAGAGATAACATTATGTAATAATCATCTGTAGTTATCGAGTGCAGGCTCAGAGATAAAGCTGCTTGTGCAAGACCTTTTTGTGTATATTCAGCCTTAAAGGGTAAGTTCGGTATTTTACACTTAAAGCCCTGTTTACAGATCGTATCTGATGAAATAGAACGGTTAAGATTAAAATTTGGACACATGCTCCTGTCCCGAGAATTTTAGGTTTAGTTCGCTTCCCCCCCACACCCCCACAATGGTTGTCTATGTGCACTGGAAGATTCCTTCCTAAAAACACATTAAACTTTCGTTTACAAAGATGTGAAACTCACCGAGTGGTCAGGGGTGTTCACTGGTATGTGCACTCAAAAATCGCTGAAAAAGATGTATTCCAACAGGTTTTATCGTAGTTTTTGTCCAACTCCATTAAGTTGTATTGGATTCGCTGTGTGAGGTAACGTTACGGTATAACTCCGCCGCGGGAAACGGAAATGGGGTTGTTTGTATGCTTTTTGTAGTCTTATGCAGTCGCGGACGCGGTATCGTAGGCTAAGCTATCTAAACATTTTTACAAGATCGAAGCTATCTGTGTCAACTTAGAAATGGATTCCGAGACATTTAAATGGGAGGATGACGGTTTTGAGATCGATTTTGATGGACAGGGTTATAGGTTTGAGCCTGAATATTCAGAGGAGGAATTTCTGCAAAGAAAGGCAGAGTTTGAACGGCAGTTGACAACGGAGTCCAGTGTTACGCCTGTTGCCGAAGCTGCTGCTGTCTCAAGGCTTACAGGCACTTGATGGTGTTCTTTTTGCCACGAATCTTCCCGCAATTCGGAACTGCACAAATTCGCCACATTATTAGCTGTCTGTTTGTAATGCTTTCAATGAAGACAGCGATCTTCTGCTTCTTCTGTGTATATGCCCGTGGTTTGCTTGCAATTGGCAAAGGTGCATTATCGCCACCAACTGGGCTGGGCTCTATTATTCAAGCTTTCAACGGAAGAATCACGGGTGTGACGCGTTTGGCAAAATAGGTCCACAAAAGCTAAATAAACCTAAAATTCTCAGGACAGCAGCATGTGTCACAATTTTTATCTTAATCGTTCTATTTCATCAGATACGATCTGTAAACAGGGCTTTAAGTGTAAAATACCGAACTTGTCCTTTAAGGCCCTTATAAACTCAAGACAAAGTTATTTTTTGTTCTTCACTTTGGGGTAAAAAGAAGTTCAGCATATGTGACCAGCGAATATACTGTTAGCGAACGTCCTGACGCTGAGAGCGCTGGTTTGATGAATATGTAAAAATGTGCTACACGCTTTCCTTACAACGGTAAATAAACACAACATAAATGACAGCAGTGAGAAAACGGCAGTTAAGAAAGCATCTGATCATAGTGATGTGGAGATGATTGCACCAGCTCTGCAATTCAGCACTCCAGTAAAGTTATGTCACATTTATTTATATAGCACATTATACAATAGATTGCTTTAAATCAAGCTGTTTACAGTATTAAACATGAAAAACAGTGTCAGTGTCTCTTTCAATTAGAATTACAACCTCAGTTTACTATAAAGCGACTCTCCAGTGTATTCATGTTTTTACTTGCGATGGACTGAACAGAAGAAATGAAGAAGAGGTGGAGTCTCAATCACATTTACCTATTACATCATTGCCATGGATCAATGGTAGTTTGATGAAATTTACCAGCCAGAGCGATCTTTTCCAGAAAGTTCGCTTTGGCAAGTTGTTTCAAACTCTCGAAACGAACACAAAACAAACTTCGTTTTGGCCTGATTTTGTTCGAAATGTCGTCAAGCATGTTCGTTTTTTCGATTTCGCTTGAAGTATATCAGAGCATTATATTGGGGCCTTTAGTAAGTGTGTGTCGTGACTCATGTTAGTTTTCTTTTGGTGTTCTACAAACTTCGCTTTGCAAAACACTATCTGTGTCCCTGCAACGCGGAGCATGTTTCCTCTAGACTGGCTCCGCCCTCCTACGTGCTTCCGCTCAATTTTAATTTTCATTCAGAACTACGTTTGGGATTGTGGTATATTCTTGGGGTTTCTCCAGTCAATTTTTTACTGGTCCAATCAGCGAACAGCGGGAGTGGCTGAGAACGATGCGTTGAGGTTGTGCGCTAGTTTGAGTCGTCATATGTCACGACCAAACGTTAGCGATTGGTTATGGCAGATCCAGAGTGACTCTGGGCAGATCCAATAGTTTTAAACTTCAACAGAGTACCCGCTTTCAAGGAAGTTAACGCTTGTCAATGGAGAGAGGCCAGACTCTCTGTACAAATTAAATGTACGGGAGTCTGGAAGAACCAGGCTATGTTTCCACCAGTAAGCTGGTGTGTGGTGGGCGTTCTGGCGCAATATGGCTGCCGTCGCATCATCCAGGTGGATGCTGCACATTGGTGGTGGTTGAGGAGATTCCCCCCTTCTATGTAAAGCGCTTTGAGTGTCCAGAAAAGCGCTATATAAATGTAATGAATTATTATTATTATGTTTCCTCTGCAGTCTTCCTTATTGCTAAGAGACTAAGGAGTCAACTTTCACCCAAGCATTTGGACATGCTTGTTTTGTAACAATATAAACGCAACCATTATATGCAGATATATTTATGTACATTCTCTACTTTTTTATTAGCCTTTTTCATTTGCTCTGTGTGAGTTTAAATGCTTTGGTTCTATACTTATTTTGTTTGTGCATTGCTTCTAAACGCTTTCAAGAACAAAACAAACAAAAAAGGGTATATTGTATGCTGCTTGTGCATATAATTATAATCTTGTTCTGAAATGAAAAAAATCTTAGTAAATAAAAAATCTCTTCAATATCTTTCTCATTAAACCTAATTTAAATAAATTGGATATTCCTTTATTATGAGCTCAAATATTATTGAAAAATGCCTTAACCCTTAGTAAATATGCAAACATCTTATCTGTTTTGAAATTATTTTGAGTAATATGACATGTGATTTTTGTCTCCAGCTCTTCAGCATGCTGGCAAGCACATGGAGGACAGTATTGTGGCGTCATACACTGCACTGCTTTTGGGCTGTCTGTGCCAGGGGAGCCCTGTAAGTAACACACTCACGTACCTAAATGTTATCCATTTTGTATCTCTGATGCATGGTTTGTATCGGTGTCTTCTTAGAATCGACATTTTCCTCATAAAGTATAAAGATTTATCATTTAGGTCAGGTATGCATTCAGCTATGCAAGACTACAACCTTTCATCTACATACCTTTCTGTCCTCTACAAGTGCTCACTAGTGCCCTCAATCACTTAAAGGTCAGAACAAACCCAGACTGGACCAATATAAGCAAAGCATTTGTTGGTGCAGAGCTTTTGCTGTTCAAATTCCTTTGCAAGATTTGAGGGTTGTTTGTCTAAATTGCCGTTTTCAAGTTTCTAGGGCAGGTATCAGAAGAAAGCCCCTGAGTTGTGTTTGCCAGTATTAATGGCTTTATTTTCAGGACGTTAATAGGTGGGCTGTTGAATTGTCTGTAATGGACTCCTCTGTTTCTCTTTCACACCACACTGTTGCTTTCTGACTGACGTGCACGGCCATTATCTGTCTCGCCAATAAACACTGCCTAGACGCAGACACAAAACGAGATGGCATTTATACTCGTATTTCACACACTTTTCCTTTTGGATGCATGTTTGCACACTTTGAAGGTCAAGTTTGATTGTTTTTGAAAAACAAAGCAAATTGACTCAAAGTAGGATTTCTTTTGAAAGGCACATCATCCTGTTAGCACTTTAGATTCTTGTTAGGAGGCTTTCGGAAGGAGGGACATATTTGAGTTTGATGTGTTTTTGAAGAGCGAGTACTATGGAGACTTTTTTGGAGCGTACTGAAAAAATTATGGCCAGAGATGCAGTGCTGCTGCTTTGATCAACAGAGACTTGCTTTAAAAATCTCCAGACTCTCTTTCAGCACTGGCCTGCAGTGTACTTTAACCTCGCAGGAGGAACAGGTGCTAATTCTGTTTCTCTTTCAGATGAATGTGACTACTGTGAGGGAGAACCTGCCAAAGGGGGATTTTTCGGTCATGACAGAGATGCTGAAGAAGTTCTTGAATTTCATGAACCTTACAGTAAGTACACAAGTGATTGACCAGTATAATATTCTCAATGGGCTCTGCAGGGGATGCTGAAATTTTCATGATAATTTCAGTAGTTGATACCATACCAGCGAAATGTCTCAATTCGCAAAAAAAGGTCAATATCACTGTTATGTTAAAAGAGTGCTGAAGGGATGACGCAATTTTGTAGGCCAAGCCGGAAGTCACCATCACCCTGGATTTTTGCTGTGATGACGTTTAGTTTCCATGACAAACTCTTTAGTAGTACCATTTTCAGGCATTTAAGCAAAGGCCCATTGACTTTGGGACAGTGGGACCGGAAGGTCAAAAATGCGAACTCATTCCTTCAGTGCTCAATTGTATGATTTTAAAATGATAATCAGCATATCTAAAATATAATATGGTAACACTTTACATTTACAATATGGTTCCATTTGTTAACATTAGTTAATGTATTAACTAACATGAACTAACAATGAGCAATACATTTGCTACAGTATTTTTGTTAATATTATTTAATAAAAAATACTGTTGTTTATTGTTTGTTCATGTTAGTTCACAGTGCTTTTACTAATGTTAACAAATACAACTTTTGGTTTGAATAATGTATTAGTAAATGTTGAAATTAAAATTAACTTATTGTATTGTTCATATTAACTGTTAACCAATGACACCTTATTTTAAAGTGTTACTTTAAGTGCAAATAATGACTTTATTATAAAAGAGCAATGAAGAATTTGCTGCAAGTTTTTTTTTTTTTTTTTTTTTTATTATTCATTTTATGTAAAAAAATAAATAAAAATAAAATGTTGTGCTTGGACACAATAAACATGTACTTAATTTTTTTTTTTTTTGGAACTTTTACATGTGACCATTACACTTTATACACTTTATTGCCCTTATGCTTGCTACATGTATTGACTATAGTAATAACAGTAAAAAAAGTGTAACTATACGCAACCAACACAGTGTCTACACCAGACGCGAGTGATGCTGTCTACTCTGATGCGGAGCCGTGTTGCACGACATAACAAATTCGAGACAGTAAACTGATATCCTATTCTATTTCTAACGTACTCCAATCGCTTACCGTACTTTGGAGTTGCTTTGTCACATATACTGTAGACGGGACACAACAACTGTCACTTTTGGTGAAGAGACGAAGTACATGTTGTTAATATTACTCAGTGCTTATTTGTGCAAGTACACTTGAACAAGGCCACATTAAAATAAAGTGTGATCATGAAAGTCCTCTTCTGTTAACTGGCTGAGTGGGTAAATTGAACCGCTATTATTTCAAAATGGCCAAAAATCGACTGAATAATCAGTATATCATTTAAAAAGTATGCAACATGAATATAGAAATATATGTGGGCAGGTATGCTGTAATATGAATACTAATCTTCTGCCTCATTCGGTAAAGAAAACTAATAACTAATAAAGTTATACTTATTGACTGACCAATTGTGTCTGTGTCTTTTACAGTGTGATGTGGGCACCACGGGGCAGAAGTCTATCTCCAGGGTCATTGATTATCTGGAACACTGCTAGTGTTTTTATGGAGCTCCACGCACAGACCTCAGCACACCCCTGCCCAATCCGACACACCTGGAAAACAACCCACCATCATCATCCACCAGTTCCTCATTCAGACTGTAAAGAATGAAGTTTAAAGCACATCACACACGGAACTCTATTAAAAGGAGCTGTTTTCATCGAGTTTGTCACAAGTTGTTCATCCGTTTCGTCTTCGAATGTTTTCGTAACGGCATAATTGTGTTTCTCACATCACAACCCTCCTTAATCTGCCGTCTATTGATCAGTCGCCTTGGAAGTTCGTTTTCATTGGCAGAAATAGAGTAGCTTTGATAAAACTTGTTAAAGGATGTCTTCCCCTCTGTTTGTTTAATTCCACTTTCAAGTCTGTAAATTCAAGAGCGCTCAACACTGACCTGACCGATTGCCAGGGTGAATCCAAAACAGCATTCGCAATTCTGGTCCTCTTTGAAATGCCGTGAAGACATGCCCTCCTGGTTCAAATCCATTCTCTCCACTTCAGGATGTGCTCCCTTTGTGTTGCACAAACTCGTTTTTAATCGATAGCGCCGTGTCAAAGGTCTGCGAATGAATAAATTACATCGCTTTCCATTTCGCGAGGGCAGGAAAGGGACAAAGCGTTTTTGGAATGTTTTAGTAGTCGTGACTCACAACCATATAGTCCAAATGCCATAACGTTAACTGTGAACTTAACCCTGATTTCCAAATATTATAAGGCTCAAAATCAACAGTAAAACTCATTAATATCATACAACAGCTTGGCTGCATAATCGTATTGTGCTTGAGAGAGATGATTTGGGTCATGGCTACATGGTAACCCAGGTTCTGTGAAAATTCTTTTTGCATGCGCTGCTACTGTGGTTTGGTTGGAGCCAAAGTTGCTGTGAACGTTAAACGCAGATTTACAGAACACTGGTTACCAGCCATCTAGCCATGGCCTTGATGCTCAACTAAACTGAGCCACGCAACAAACTTTCATCCCACATTTGACTAGTTTGTGTCATAAAAGCAGAATTTGTCCATCATTGTTTATGAAGGATTGATTGATTGTTTATTATTTTCTAATAGATAGAATTTAGCACTTGACGTCTCTTTGATAAAGCCAGTACCATTTTGACCCAAACCGTTCTCGTCTTCTCAAGTTTGTGTTTTCAGAAGCTCTCCATTGTTTGTTCGCCTCTCAAGTGATCACTCTCAACAGTAAGCTTTGCGGAGGCTCATTTTAATGTCAGATGATCAAGACGTTTTGCTGCCGTTGTAACTTCTTTTTCAATGCATACAGCTTGGCAAAAGCAAATCTAGGGTCATTTTTCCCCTCTCACTGCTTAACTGTTTTAATTTGACTCTGTTAAACAACACTATGAGTTGAGTATTTTGTTGGTAGTCAGTGTCGAATTCTGGGTCAGTGAGCTCCAAACATCACCACGGGATGAATCACACAGCGGGGGGGGGGACTGAATGAAGCAACCTGAACTGTAAATACTCGTGTAAATATTGGCTGTTGGAGAACTAGATAGACTACTTTTCTGAATTCAATTGTTTTATTTTATACCGCGTTTTTCTCAGTTGTGTTCTTTGAGGTAAGCGTTATCGAAAAGCCAACTGCAGGAACATGAAATTTGTACCAATTTCAAAATAATGTCTTTGGTTACTTGTACATAATTTTAACGCAAATAAAAATTGCTACTTTCAGTACTTTTTACGTGTCGTTTTTGGTGTCTGATTGGCATATTACGATTAGGCAAAATATAATTATTACTATTGGTACTAAATCCACTATTTAAAAAATGTATTGTGAACTCAAGAGCAAAAGACAAACGTTTTCCTCTGAAAATATTTATTTGTATAGCATAAAAGGAGAAATATATCATTAATTACAGAATATTTATATTTTACTACAAAATGTCCAACAAACAAACGATGTTTAAAGCAAATAGAAAAACACTGAGAATGTTATTTTGCTCCATTGCTCCTCTCCAGATAGTGAGAGTCCACTATGAGTTCTGGCGTTGTGGGGTCACAGCAAGTGGGCCGCCTGAGATTCCCAGCATATGATCTTATCCTACAGGCAGGAACGGTTTTCTGCTCTGGTTTGGTCTCTTCAGTGTCCGTTGAACCCTTCACGATGACCGGATCCTGCACGGCCACGGTTAACGCTGGGTAACTGAAATCCGGGTCGCAGTCTCTTTCCTCCAGCAGCTCGCTCAGAGTACTGATGTAGATCTGCGCCATCTGAAGCGTCTCAGACTTGGAAAGCTTCCTGTCGCTCTCCACGTTAGGAATGACGCTCCTCAGGCGGTCGAAGGCCACATTCAAGCCCAGCATCCTCCTCCTCTCTCGGGCGTTAGCAGCCAGGCGGCGACGTCTCCGGGCTCGGGCGATCGCGCTCTGGTCTTCGTCGGGATATGCGAGTCCGGACAGCCGGAGTTGGACGAGAGCGCACGGGTCACAGCTCGCCCTGCCCTGATCCCTCTCCTCCCTCCAGCCCACTGCCGTTTCGGGATGTGGCACAGAACGGGCTTTCTCTGCCTCTTTCCAAATGAGCTGCGCGTAAGAGCCGTCTGGACGGGGCATGCTGAACACTTGAGGATGAACTGTGTCTCCAGAGCACAGAAGAGCTGTATTTATTGAGGAGAGGCCCCACGTAATGAGAGGCGGGTGTGCGAGGGTCGTGTGCGCTGAGAAATGAATAGAAATGAGTCTCTTTGATAATGACCACAGGGAGTCTATTAACCCAGTTCATCAAAAGTGGATTAGATGCGTGTGAGTGATCTCTGACGGGCCTCCTGACACTGAGGTAAGCAGATAACTGCCGCTTAACAGCTACACACATATCAATAAACAAATGCACTTGTTATACAACACACACCTCATTTTATTTTGATTTTCACATTTTAGAGTGTTAGTACACTCTAACTCGCTGGCTGCTTTTTTTTTTTCACAGGTCAGTCCAACGCATATATTTAAATAAATAATTTTAAAGTAAAACACAATATTTTACCTTAAGAGTGTTTTTAAGATCATTAGAAAACCAAACTGGTAATATTAGAATGTCTTCGTGTGTTTCTGAAACTACGGGCGCTTTTGACTCCCAAATTAAAAAAAATTCAACACCTATTAATTCCTATGAATTCACCATCACAGTCCATAATACATATAAAACTGAGATTAAGATTTTAAAACTAACATGTTTATTTTCTCTTGCAAAATATCCTTACCGCAACATTACAATAATGTTAATTTTATACACTTTTTTTTATTTTCTATAAAAAGATTACTTTCAAGATTTGTCCATTTTGCAAAAACTGATATTAAAGAGTACAGGTAATCTGATTTTCGATGATTTTCTTTATGCCATGGAACATTTTGACACTTTTTCATGCACGCCAAAAATCAAATATTTAGCTTTTTATTAAAAATATTGTCATTTTATTGTGTAAATCATCTCTGCTGAAGTGTTAAAATAAAAATGATGATAAATAATTAAAATAAATCATTGCTGTGGTAATGACAGATTGTGTTGGTATTGGTCACAATGTAATGTCACGTGTTAATAATGTAACCTAATGATTAGTTCACTTTCAAAAAATTTTTTGCTGATAATTTACTCACCCTGATGTCATCCAAGATTTCTTCAGTCGAATAGAAATTTAGGTTTTTGAGGAAAACATTCCAGGCTTTTTCTAGAATGGTCTTCAATGGCAACCATCTATCCCAATCTTCAAAAGAAGGTTCAAATGTCCGTCTCAATGCAGCATCAAAGTCTCTACACGATCCCAGTCGAGAAATAAAGGTCTTATCTAGCGAAACAATTGGTAATTTTCAATTTAAAAAAAAAATGTATATACTTTTTAACCACAATTGTTCGTGTTGTGCTGGTCTGCGACGCGCCACGTCCGTCATCACATCAGACGGACATTTGAACCTTCTTTTGAACATTGGGATAGATGGTTGCCATTGAAGTCCATTCTGTGTAGAAAAAGCCTGGAATGTTTTCCTCAAACCTTAATTTATTTTCGACTGAAGAAAGAAAGACATGGACATCTTGGATGATATCGGGGTGAGTAAATTATCAGCAAAAATAGTTTTGAAAGTGAACTGATCCTTTTAAGGCCTTCAGCATTTGGTTTCAGTACTTGTTTCTTTTGTTTATCCTCCTGTCTTTTCTGATTTAAGCTGTTAAACTATGGGAAAGTTTTCAGTGATCCAGTATTTATTCACAATTTATTCAAACAAACCAATTAATTCAAACACCAGTCCAAAACGGCACTAATGTAAAGAATGCCAGAGAATCTCGAGATGTCAGAGAGAATAGAGCCCCACATTGTGTTTTTAATTCCAGTGTGTTACTTGCTTTAAAACACAAACTCTGTCATATTCTGTCATTTTTTGTTGACGTAGGCCTACATTGTTCGTACAGCCAGAGCGTAGGCTACATACACGGCCTTCAATCGTATTGTTTACTTTGAAATACGTTTACTTTAGCAAATTATGATGATGATGTGTTAAACAAGATAAATGCTGTATGCTTAGTTTCACGACAAGTGTGCGATTAATCGCACAACAAAAGTGTGATTAATCCGATTCAAAATGTATCGATTGACAGCACTAAATGTGTGTATATGTATGTATATATATATATATATATATATATATATATATATAGGCTATATAGTATATATACGATAAAGTACACGCACACCACTATCACTATGTAGTCTGTATTATCACTGTACTTTATTTTATATGTATATAAAATCAATGGTTTTATCTTTTTTTTTAATGATACTTACTTTAATATTTTGCATTAACATTCATACATTTTACAATCACAACTGGAATTACAAGAGCAATGATGCTAACAAAACACATTAACAATCAGCTCCAAACAAATAAAACAAATTGTTTAATTATATTACTCCTTACTTTAAATAGCTGGCTCACAATAAATAAACTTGGTTATTGTTCATAATGACTTTTGCAATAATGCGTGAGTGATAGTGGTTTAATTTAAAGCCTTTGTCTGTTCATACTGTATAATCTGCTCATTGTACATGAAATATTCTCAGGCAATAAAGTGCAGTTCATAAAGGTTTAATTGACAGGCGACATCTACAGCAATAACTCTAATCCAATTACGCAGAGAAGACACACCGCCAGCGCAGAACCCCCACCCCACACACACTCCACGTACTGCAATATTCAAGAGCAACAAAAGAAGATTCCGTTTGCTCAAGGAGGGGGCTATTCATGCGCTGGCCGTGTTTTGGCTGGGTAGGTCTTGGCACACTTCACATATTAAAGCTAATGAAGCGCCTCATTGAGGCGAGGACGCGGGCTGAGATCAAACCAGCGTGGGCTGGGTGCATTCTGGGAAACCCCACGTAGAGGGTACATTGGGGTGGATTCACGCCTGTCAGAGCGAAACCAGCCCGAATGAAACAGAATTTTCATTGAGGGGATTAGTGACACAGGATGAATCGATGGTTGTGGCTTCTTTTCACACGGTGCCAATGAAGCCACATTTTGCAGGGCGCACGAGCCAAAACCCTGAGCTGCCCATATTGCTGCAAAGTGACACTTGTCACAATTCATTAAATCTTAGCATACACACCCTGACATGCACTGGATAGTTATGCCAAAAAATATCCTGTCATGCAGGTTTTTTTTTTTTTTTTTTTTTTTTTTAAATCAGTGCAATGCTAAAGTATAAGTCATCCTGCACAGTTTTGGATTTGCAAGATTTTGCAAAGGTAAGATAATTTTCACAAAACATCTGAAGGACTTTGACTGAAAACGCGTATTTAATGAAGGGTTGCAAGTTATGACTGCGTATTTTCTGTTTATTCAATGCCAAACATTCCTTTTTTTCCCTCACAGAAGCGCACGTTTTATTGTGTTAGCATGCAAAGCCCATTGCAGAAAGACTGAAAAATATGACAAATTATCCCGTTCTCTCTCTCTAGGAGCTAGGCATTCCTTTTCCAGCAACAAGTCTCTCTTCAACCCTGAAAGTACAAAAATGTCACATGTTTACTGTAACTGTGCAGGTATGCATTTGTTTTTATGTAAATCTGCTTGTAAATACAAAATTGGCCCGAATGCGCAGTTAAAATATCATATTTTTCTTTTAGCAACATATCTATCTATCCATCTATCATCTATTGGGAAAAATTGGTACAACATAAATTATGCATAAATACATCCAACTAACTCTAAAAAGAACCGTAATCCTATATAGTTACGTAGATAATTAATATTACTTGTCACATTTATAATTAGGCTACTGCAATGTAACACAGACACCATAAAATGTAACCAAACATTTTTAGATTATAGTATGTTTTCACAAATAACTGGTTTTTAGAAAGCTCTTAAAAAGCGTGTGATTTTCCTTGCAAGGAGCTCCTTACAGTGACCAGTCATTGTGTTTAGTTATAAATATTTATACCATATGGCTCTTTGAGGGATTTTGATTAGTTGACAGATGTTCGAAGGTGTGCAATTGTTTTTCAGCAAATGCACAGCTAAAATTATTCTAGACAGTGCTTGACTGAATTACAGTTACATATTACTTCACACAAATAATTTCAGTTATTTCAAAGACCCTTGCATCATATCACAGCAAAGAATCAAAGACCGCAGGTGCATTCAAGTAAATATAACAAGCAAAAAGATCAAATGAAAATAAATACTGGGCTGCGATTTGACATTTCTCAGGAGCAAGGTGGTGATAACTTTTTTTTATTTGAAAAACATACAAAAAGAGGTACAAGACTATGCAGTTGACTTTAATAATGGAAATAACTACAGAATTTTAAAAACGGCTTTAACTTGTCCATGCTGGCAGGATAATCAAGTTATTTTTCTCCACGTCATGCATTAAAGTTCTTTAATGCACACCTAGCCGTGGATTGTACTATAATATATGTATGCACACACACACACACACACACACACACACACGTACGCATGTAGGCCTATGCATGTAACACTATCGGTTAGGTTTAGTGTAGGGTTTAGGTGGTACGATATTCTCAAATGCCATAAAACATTAACCCTTTACTTACCAGACATTTCATTACTGAACCTCTGCGATACATACAACCAACATAATACATTTTTTCCAGATTTAAGTCAATCTGTTTAGGAGAAACCAAACATGCTTTTAGCACTACATTTACAGGACATTTCACTTTGAAATTGTTGAACACACAAGAAACGACACCATTTTGCAGAAATGTCGCCACATGCACAGTTTCCTCTCTGGTTTGATTTATATTTTAAATGGGACCTATTATGCTTTTTTACAATTTCTTTAGTGTTTAATGTTGCTGTTTGAGCATGAAAAAGGTCTGCAAAGTTACAAAGTCCACTCCAAAGACAGTTATGCTGCGTTCACGCCATGTCGCAATTATCATAAATAAAGCTCTGTATGCTTTCGAATCGTTCTCATGTTGATGCAGAGATGCAGATGTTCTGTACTTTATATTGCACATGGTATTGTATATTGTACTATATTGTTTACATATTTCAAATATTTTTTTGTGTACGTTGTTTTGTATGTGAATTTATTGAAGTAGGCCTAGTTTTAAAAGCTTGAAGTTTGAAGGTATTCAATTTCAAAGTTTTAGTTTAGTAAGACGGACAGATAGATAGACTGGTTAGGCTTTTTCAAGACAACTTAAAGTTAGTCTACAAACTTTGTCTAATTGTAAAGTGTTACCGAATTATATAAACATCATTTACACGTTACAACGCTGCCTGGTTCTATCAGAGAGTGTCTGTTAATGAATGAGAATCCAAATTCAGCATTAACAATCACCATCTTTATTCTAATTTGAAGGGATCTGATAACATATCTGTGAAAATAAAAGACATTACTAATAAAAGTATATGTCCTCCGCGTAATCTACGCCTACCGATCGGTCTGCACAGCGCCACTTCAAGTTGATCACACTTTAAATCTGCAGTGGTCAGGTGGTACATAGTCTCAGCCTCCCACGGACCATTGGCTGAACGTCTTCAGGAGTTTCGAGATATGATTGGTTGAATTCTGCAGGATGTCCATGGAAGCAGAATGCCGGTGTGTTTACAACCGTGACAATGAGCACTTATCAGGATCAACTAAATGCTGGATTTTCAAAATTATGTGAAATTCACGGCTCCATTGTTGCAGTAAGCTTGCACAACGTTCTTGAATTAATTATTTATTAGATGCACGCCGGTCTGTTATTGTAGGGACATCGACATTATATTGTCACACCCCTGAACATGACGCGGAACAAAACAAAGTGTGATTGGTTACGTTACATGTCAGTCAAACGTCCTCTTGGGCGGTCCTTGGCCAAGAAAAGCTGCGATAGAGTCCAGACCTTCTGCCGTCAGTCTGAAGGTCTGGCTACGCGAGACTAGGCGGTACGCAAGTCATAGCTCTCAGAAAATTATGAGTTTACAAATTGTAATTACAAGTTGCATATGAAGGCTTTTTATAGTTCAGAATCGCTAAGCAATTACGACATGCGTGAATTCACTTTTATTAAGTGTTTCTAAACTCTGAAATTATTGTATAGTCTTGAGTTTTCTTCTGGGAATGTACATATTACAACATTACTCATTTAAACAATTCCGACCTAAATGCAAAATAAAAGGTCAAGACCTGGTCGAGTTGGTTCAGTAGTAGCCTACATTGAAATGGTATGGTAAGGAGTGCGACATTTCCGAAACGCACTCAAAGCGGTTGACCAATCAAAACACACTGGTCCAACCAACCAATCAGAGCACATTGTGCTTTTTGGAAAAAAGTGCTTCATAGAGACTAGAACTAAACAGAGCAATTGCTAACAGACTGGGAAGAGAGGAATGCAGCAATGTAAAACTTGAAAAATAATGTTTTTTTTGAAAAATCAAGCATGAAAAGCTATTCTAGTAGAGCTCAGAAACAAAATCAAGACTTTGAAAAAGGGCATAATAGGTCCCCTTTAATATCCCACTCGTCTTCCCACAATTCATCACGCTTGTCTCTTTCCTTCCTGAATTGTTAAGGGGCCACCTCTCTCTCCCTCCGTCTTTGATGATTGTGTGCATCCCTCATTTGTTCTGCACTAAACATCTGAACATCTTGGGAATTATACCAACAGCAAAATTCGGAGTGTTTCTAAAAAGTGGGCGGATGAGAGAGAGAGTGCTGGGACATGCCAGAAGCACTGACCCCTGACCTATGCACTCTTTGGGTCATCTGCTTCTCCACTGACCCCTCATTTGTTTCATTTCACACTGCTGGGCACTGCGAGCGTGTGTGTGTCCAGAGCTCCATGCGGCCTAATTACCAGGCATCGATTAGCCTGATCGCTGGTGTGTGTGTGTGTGTCTGTGCTCAGCATGTGAGTTCAATGAAGCCTGAGGAAGCCAGATCTTCTGTGTGTTAGGACAGAGAGAGTGAAAATCAGTGTTTTCATGTGAATAGTTGAGTGGATGCGTGTCTGGATGGAAACGCACACTCCACTGACATGCCAAATATCATCTCAACAACTCTTCAACTGAAGTGGCAAAGGTCAGCGGTGTTTTTTCCCCCACTGGGGCAGATTCACACATGACCTTTACTCGTGTCTGGCTGATTGTTAGGAGCTGTGTTTTTCTCCATCCTTTTCTCTTGCGTTTATCAAAGTCACCCCAGTACTGTCACCCTCTTCTTCTGTTAAAGATAGTTGCGTTTCATTCATTAAGCCTCTTAGTGTTGATGTACTACCACTCACGGCTCGCTATTTTACTCCCCAAACAGATCATCATGCTGTCAGCACCATCTTAAAAGTGCTTTCCTCTGGGTCTAGTCTTGCGTTAATTGACAGTTTATGTGTGTGCTCTTAAAACTAAATGTTTTTCAATTGTTCCCTGTAAGTTTAGGTTCAGCAAAGAACTCTAAAAAGCAACAATTCTTTGGAGAAAAGATAAATCGGTCCCACTTTATATTGTCTTAAAGGGACAATGTGTAGTTTTTTAGGTATTTTATTATCTAAAATCAATATTTTTATTCATAAATATGTCCTCAATGGTGTACAAATACCTCTGCCAATGATCTGACTTATCCTCATAAACTAAGAATTTATTATCTTTATAGACATGGGACGGGTAGGTCCATGGAGGCTTCCATGTAGATCCGCCATCTTGAAAAACTATAATAGCAGAGAGGGACAAAAAGTACTAGGCCAACGCGTTTCCACAACGCGTTTTCAGAGCCAGCGTCACGTGACTGAAACCAGCAGAAACGGAGGAGCAGAGCAATGTGAGGTGCTTGAAACTGCCCCGGCAAGTTTAAAAGGATGCATTGCACTGTTATTTATAATGGAGGACCATACATATGCCGAGCCATAGGAGAAGAAATCCTCATCGCCAAAAAAGTCCAAAATAGATTGTAAAAGTAAACGTGACCGGAGATTTAAAATAACAAGAGATAATGTCGGGATAGGTTTTTCCAGGTGGAAAGAGCTAATGCAGGAGAAATATTTCAAAAGAGACGCTGAAGTTTCCTGCTTTCTTCTCGACAGGTAAGTCAATGTTACAGTCTAAATTATAAGCCTTTTTTTCAGTGCTTGGTTGTGTACTTTATTATATAACTTATCCTTACCTCTCCCTACTGTTGAATCATCTGATGATGATATTTAACAATGCACGTACTTCAGAAAATATAACGAAATAAAGAAGTCATTAATACTAATTCATAACTACTAGTTCATGTTTTTCACAGTCAGTAATTCATACTGTAACATTCGTTTGTTCGTTGTGTCAAGTTTCAGTTTGTTTGAAATAACAAACCTGTTCACCCGAAGGAAAACTCGATGAAGTGCTATTAGAAGACCGTAGATGCAACACACATTTGAAAAAGCGAGGCACTGGAGAGCACAATTCGTTTGAATGCAAGATACAATTTCACCACTATATGGGAGAAATTCCTACACAATGTCCCTTTAAGCTCATGTACCAACATTTAAATTAAATGCTTAAAGGTGCTCTAAGCGATCTCGTGCATTTTTTAGGCCAAAACATTATTTCACATACCGCAAACATCTCCTCACTATCCGCTAGCTGCCTGTCCCCTGAACACACTGTAAAAAAACGCGGTCTCTGCAGAGAGCCCAAGCTCCACAAACAGCAGCAAAAACGAACTGAGCAATAAACAGAGCGACCCGCACCACGAAACATAACAAACTGTTCCAGCCAATAACCGACAAGAATGATGTGGGGTGGGGTTTGGGGGGTTATTGCGTGGATGAGGAGGAGGGAGGGTCTAGCTAGCCTCCGTTTTGTTTGATAATAATTCAAAAGAGGTTACGCCAACCGAGATCGCTTAGAGAACCTTTAACACTGAAGTTTGTGCACATCCAACCACATATGCATGTTGACATTGTCTTTCTATGTAAAAAATACATGCATTTTATATATATGTATATATAATCATTATTTTGCAAGTATTGGATGACCTGATCTTTTATGTCTACATCATTGCCACTGCGTAGTTATGAATACATGCATGACATTCAAGTTTCAATAGAATTGACATGATTAAATTATATTCTAGTTTACCATAAATGATTGTCAGTACATTCAACAGTTCACTTTAACCATAAGACAGTAGACATAATTATGAGATTATAGGTATAAAGATGTACTTAAGTCCTATTTAAGAGTAAAAAAGCACTCATAAGTTCAATTAATTGCTTTTAATATGCATTTAAACCATAATACATCTAAATAAATAACATGCAAATAAATGTACAAAAACATTACATTTAGGTCACACTTTAGTGTGTGTATGTATATATAAAATATGAATATATGTATATATATATATATTAAAAAACACTTGATTTGATGTTGAGATATGACATAGGGACCACAATGTCAAAAAGCCAGTCATGAACATGCCAGAGTCTTTTGAGAATTGTTTACAGATTTGAAAACCAGTGTCTTGTTTTTTAAAAAGGTACTAAAAAAAAGACCATTTGAAATGGCACTTTACTTTATTTGAGCATTTGAGCTTCTGAAAGTCTTGTTGAGACTAATCATTTCAGGTGTCATGATATTTTATTCTTTTTAAGGGCACTTCAAACAAAGCACCTGCAGCCAGCACTATAAAATTCACAAACACACACACACAACTATCACTGAAGCCGGCTGCATAGGGCTGTGCATATGAAAGAAATTGCTTTTAAAGATCGTCTTTACTGTTTTTCATCACTCTGACTGTCTATTTCAGTCTATTTTATTTGTCTTCTCCTCTAGCAATCTGCACCATCTTGAGACACCAGTTGAAAATAATTGTGTTTATATCAGGTCACATCAAAACTGATATTATACTGTATATAAATAATCAAATAAAATAGCTTTTTTTTTTACAAGTAAAATGTTTTAAGTATTCGTAATAACTGTAATAACTGTGTGTGAAGTATCATGTGTATCTGATTGACACAGATTCACTGATGATATCCAGAAATAACATGACAAATGTTTTAAAGAGACTTTGAAAAGAATCTGTCTGGAGTGTCAAAATATGATGTTTGATTGTCACTGAGGCGGATATTTGCTCTGATATGACTGTGATTTATGTCTTCTGTATAATTAGATACCTTTCAATGTCGTACAAAATAGCCAGTAATTACAGTGCGAGACTTTGATATGTTAGGCATTGAAAAGCATAAAGAGATGTGTCTGGCTTTAAGCTTCCTTTGATTCTCAAATTCACAAAGAAAAATCCAGGCCAGTTTGGAAAGGAAAATCTGCTACTGAATATTATATGTATGAGAGCTAGACAAAAACAGCCGCGGTATGATAATTATAAAGGTTTCATAACAACAATGTTAATTTGAAGGAATAGTTCACACGTGGCTATTTCCATACAATGAAAGTTAATAATGACCAAGGACTGTCCAGTAAAAAAAAAAGAGAAAAAGAAGCAGCAGCCGTTATTAAAGTATTGAATCCAATTAAGGGGTAAATTTTTAGCTACCGGTAGTTATTTTCAGAAAATTCGTATGTGTGGGCAGAGATTCGTAACTTAGCAAACAAATCACAACTTGAAGATTGACTGGAATGTATATAAACGTGTAGCAAGGTCAGTTTGATTACTGTAAGGGAACACTGTTCAAACAGTTTTACATTGTTTTGAATAAATGAACAGTATTTTCTTGAAAAATTTATTTGTTTTCTCCTTTTGATGTATGATTCATGGAATATCATAAGTGCGGAGGCTATAAAAATATATTTTGCACCCAAATTACAATTATGTGTTATGTCTTAAGCAAGCCTTTAGCTAAACTTAAGTAACCAAACTTTACACAAACGTTGTCACAGTGGCTAAAAGTCCAGTGCCCATGGTAATAAATAATTAATAGTAAACATTTACGGTAACGCTTTACAATAAGGTTTCATTAGTTAACATGAACTAATAGGCCTAATGAACTGCATTTCTACAGCGTTGATTAATCTTTAATGTTAATTTCAACATTTAAGAATATATTAAAATCAAAAGTTGTCTTTGTTAACATTAGTTTATGTACTGCGAAGTAACGAACAAACAATTAACAGCTGTATTTTTTATTAACTAACATTAACAAGTACAGTTAATAAATATTGTTCATGGTTAGTTCATGTTAGTTAATACATAAACTAGTGTTAACAAATGAAACTTTATTGTAAAGTGTTACCACATTTACAAATGCTGAATTATTTCAACTTTAGATGCACAAACATGAACGAATAATTAAGCAATTAGTAAAAATAGAAAGAAAGAAAAGATTTTTATTTTTCTCTTGAAAACAGTAATGAAGCAGCTAGTTAGTCAAGATTAAGTTGAGAACAGAGATATTGGTGTTTGCTATATTTGGATGAAATGCATGAGTTTTTCATGCAGATTTAAGTTCTGAAAATGACACTCCCCTCCCTGGATTTGTTTTATTAACTCTATTTAATGAGTGTCAGTATCTAACTACAGGGTTTGAGATATTATGCAAAGTAGCTAATCCATAAAAAACATTTAATAAAAAAAAAATCCAGTAAAGTTGTGGTCATGTTTACTGTTGCTCTGAATTTTTTTTACAGGCATTTTTATGGGAATCGGCTTAATGAAGAAACTCTGGTGGCAAAGAAATTTAGGGAACTTAAACTAGCAAAATTTCCACAGCATCCAAATGTGTGGACAGAGATTCGTAACTTAGCAAACAAAGCAAAACTTGAAGATTGCTTGGAAGAGGCGCTCATTTCTGTGTGAACAGTATAAACTGAATATGGACTAACATGATAGACTAACATTAATTGCCTTTAAGGGAGAAAGATACTTTTTGCTGCCATGATGGTAAAGTTTTGGCTAACATATAACCAGCCAAACTTTTTTGCCATTTTCCAGTTCCCGCTGGATTTTGTCCTTTCCGTCATGGATCGAGGGTTAAATTAGTACAATTTCAGCCCTTCCACCTAAGCCACCTAATCCCCCCGTAATGGGATAGAGAAAGGACAGGGCTTAACGCAGAGAGAGCAGAGATGTTCACAAGTCTTTCAGCTAAAGTTTGAGTCAAGTCTGAAGTCTTTATCACTAGAGTCTGAGTCAAGTCTGAAGTCTTTCAGTTAGAGTCTGAGTCAAGTCTGAAGTCTTTCAGTTAGAGTCTGAGTCAAGTCTGAAGTCTTTCAGTTAGAGTCTGAGTCAAGTCTGAAGTCTTTCAGTTAGAGTCTGAGTCAAGTCTGAAGTCTTTCAGTTAGAGTCTGAGTCAAGTCTGAAGTCTTTCAGTTAGAGTCTGAGTCAAGTCTGAAGTCTTTCAGTTAGAGTCTGAGTCAAGTCTAAAGTCTTTATCACTAGAGTCTGAGTCAAGTCTAAAGTCTTTATCACTAGAGTCTGAGTCAAGTCTAAAGTCTTTATCACTAGAGTCTGAGTCAAGTCTAACGTCTTTATCACTAGAGTCTGAGTCAAGTCTAAAGTCTTTATCACTAGAGTCTGAGTCAAGTCTGAAGTCTTTATCGTTAGAGTCTGAGTCAAGTCTGATGTCTTTCAGTTAGAGTCTGAGTCAAGTCTGAAGTCTTTCAGTTAGAGTCTGAGTCAAGTCTGAAGTCTTTCAGTTAGAGTCTGAGTCAAGTCTGAAGTCTTTCAGTCTGAGTCAAGTCTGAAGTCTTTCAGTCTGAGTCAAGTCTGAAGTCTTTCAGTTAGAGTCTGAGTCAAGTCTGAAGTCTTTCAGTTAGAGTCTGAGTCAAGTCTGATGTCTTTCAGTTATGCCGGGCGTACACCAAAGGATTTTCACAGTCCCAGACTAAAGACCGGCAGTCTTTAGGAATCTTACTGGAGTCTCGGCGCGCTCCCGTCGTCTCGATCCTTAAATGTGAGGGGATAATCTGCAGTCGGCGACCCGATTTATGCCAGTCTTTCTCTAGTCTTTCATATCAAACATGTTTGATATTATCGCAAGTCCTAGCGTAGTCATAGTGACGTAAAACAATCAACAACCAATAAATTTGTTCTCAGAAAATCGGAAACAGAAAGCCATCAGTCGCAACAAACAGGGTTCCCGCGGGGTCTTAAAAAGCCTTAAAAGCGTTAAAAAACGTTAAAAAGTCTTGAATTTTGATGTCTTGGTCTTCCACTTGTTGACAAGAAAGGAGGAAAGAGCCGTTCACATAGCGCGTTTTTTGCGCGTGCAAATTCGTTTTCCAGGCGCGCCTCTGTTCATGGTTGCATAGCAACGGCAGACGCAACGGGAAAGCACGCGCTTGTGGAAAGGAGATCGCGCTCTCCATGATGACGAGGAAGTATCATCAAAGAATTAAATGATTTCTAGCCCTTGCATTAGCTTTACTACTACCTATGATCAGCTGTTCGGCCGAGCTTTCCATGTTGTTACGGAAAGGCCACTGGTTTTTGTCACATGACCTGTTGAGATGCTTCTATTATAAGCCGCGCGCCTACATTTGAAAAAACGAATTTGCACGCGCATAAAACGCGATATGTGAACGGCCCCTAAAGTGGTATCGTGTGCGGTTGTATCTAGTTAAAAAGGCCTTTTAAAATTAAATATGAACGCAGTTTTGGATTAAATGAAAGGACAGTCAAGTCAAATAAAACACGTTTTATCTCCTGTTTAGTTGGTAACACTACAATACCATTCATTAACATTACTTAATGCCTTATCTAACATCAACACATTGAGTGAACAATACATTTTTACAACATTGATGTATGTTTGTGAATGTTATTTAATACAAACACTTGATTGTTCATGAACAGATAAAACTTTTGATTTAAAAAATTTATTAGTAGGCTATTTTTTAAATTACCCCAAGGAGAATGCTTCCGTATATAACTATTGTTTATTGTTAGGTCATTTTATCTAATGTTATCTAACAAATGGATATACACTCTAATATAGGCTATGCAAATTTAATCTAAATTAAGCTTTGGTACCGAGAATCGTGGATTTTCACAGGTATTGGTACCGAATACTGAAATGTTGGTACCGTGACAACAATCCCAGCATGGAATAAGTAGCTAGCTAATGTTAAAAAACAACTTAACATTGTTCTGCAAACTTTCTTGTGGCCTACTGAAATGTTTTTATTTTCACACCTGCTTGGCTTCTCATCTTTTACCCATTCCACATTTGAAAAATAAATGAACACAAGTTCAAGGATTTTATTTTTCTTTGCTGGTAGGGACGTGAAATGGGTATTAATTTTTTATATAAATGGTCTTAAAAAGGTCTTAAAAATCATTTAAAATTATACCCTTTCAAGACATTTAGTTCAAACTATTGTTCTCATCATATAATGATATAGATTCATAACCCCCATATACAGTCATGTGAAAAAGTTAGGTCATCCCATTAAATAGTCAACTCTTTATTAAGAGATTTTCACATAACAATGTCTAATTTTATTTTTTTCATTCCTGGAAAAGAAAGTGATTTATTGTAATTAAACAATATAAATTAACATATTTTTACTCATCAAACAAAAAATATGCATAAAAATGCCTATTTTAATGGAGGAAAAAATTGGTTGTAGTCTTGTAAATAGTGTCACTACAAGATTCAGTGTTTGTAAAATCTTTAGTCTGAGACTGTGAGTCTGTGAAAGCAAGTCTTTAGATGTGAGCTGATAATCTTATAAAGTCTTTTCTAAATCTTTTCAAAGTCTTTAGGTGTACAGAAGGCATTAGAGTCTGAGTCAAGTATGAAGTCTTTCAGTTAGAGTCTGAGTCAAGTCTGAAGTCTTTCAGGTAGAGTCTGAGTCAAGTCTGAAGTCTTTCAGTTAGAGTCTGAGTCAAGTCTGATGTCTTTCAGTTAGAGTCTGAGTCAAGTCTGAAGTCTTTCAGTTAGAGTCTGAGTCAAGTCTGAAGTCTTTCAGTTAGAGTCTGAGTCAAGTCTGAAGTCTTTCAGTCTGAGTCAAGTCTGAAGTCTTTCAGTCTGAGTCAAGTCTGAAGTCTTTCAGTCTGAGTCAAGTCTGAAGTCTTTCAGTCTGAGTCAAGTCTGAAGTCTTTCAGTTAGAGTCTGAGTCAAGTCTGAAGTCTTTCAGTTAGAGTCTGAGTCAAGTCTAAAGTCTTTCAGTTAGAGTCTGAGTCAAGTCTGATGTCTTTCAGTTAGAGTCTGAGTCAAGTCTGAAGTCTTTCAGTCTGAGTCAAGTCTGAAGTCTTTCAGTTAGAGTCTGAGTCAAGTCTGAAGTCTTTCAGTTAGAGTCTGAGTCAAGTCTGAAGTCTGAAGTCTTTCAGTTAGAGTCTGAGTCAAGTCTGAAGTCTTTCAGTTAGAGTCTGAGTCAAGTCTAAAGTCTTTATCACTAGAGTCTGAGTCAAGTCTAAAGTCTTTATCACTAGAGTCTGAGTCAAGTCTAAAGTCTTTATCACTAGAGTCTGAGTCAAGTCTAAAGTCTTTATCACTAGAGTCTGAGTCAAGTCTAAAGTCTTTATCACTAGAGTCTGAGTCAAGTCTGAAGTCTTTATCGTTAGAGTCTGAGTCAAGTCTGAAGTCTTTCAGTTAGAGTCTGAGTCAATGCTGAAGTCTTTCAGTTAGAGTCTGAGTCAAGTCTGAAGTCTTTCAGTTAGAGTCTGAGTCAAGTCTGAAGTCTTTCAGTTAGAGTCTGAGTCAAGTCTGAAGTCTTTCAGTTAGAGTCTGAGTCAAGTCTGAAGTCTTTCAGTTAGAGTCTGAGTCAAGTCTAAAGTCTTTCAGTTAGAGTCTGAGTCAAGTCTGAAGTCTTTCAGTTAGAGTCTGAGTCAAGTCTGAAGTCTTTCAGTTAGAGTCTGAGTCAAGTCTGAAGTCTTTCAGTTAGAGTCTGAGTCAAGTCTGAAGTCTTTCAGTTAGAGTCTGAGTCAAGTCTGAAGTCTTTCAGTTAGAGTCTGAGTCAAGTCTGAAGTCTTTCAGTTAGAGTCTGAGTCTAGTCTGAAGTCTTTCAGTTAGAGTCGGAGTCAAGTCTGGAGTCTGATGCACTGGTTGCAGGTACTGCCAAGACTCTCATGCCCAAATAGTACAGCGTTGGGAAGTCCTTCAGATGCCTACTCCAGAATTTCAAGCGGTCAGTCTCATCCTCCTCAAATGCTGCCTTTATGTATGCATTGAGTTCTGTCACATCGCTGTTGGTATATTAGACATGTTTTTTTTTGTTTTTTCTTGTGGTAGGTAGCCCATGAAAAGTTGTGAAGTGTTTGCTGGAGCTTCCTCATGATCATCACTTCCACTGCTACTACCCTCAGGGATGGAGACCTTTTCCCTCCCAGATATCACCAAGCCTGGGAAAAACAAAAACACGTTTTGTGCAAATTGCTCCAAGAATGATTATGCATTTCAGAATAGTTATTAAAATAAACTGTATACAGTATACTGACAGATTATTACAATTTAAATCACTTTCTTTTACATCTTCAGCTGCTAGCACATCATGGTCAAGCCAGAAGAGACAGAAGTTCGGGTCCAGTAGTGCAGAAACCATGTAGATTTTTCTATTTGCGAAAGGAAATCCTCTTGTGTGTTCAGCTGACTCCAACATTCACAAACATCCCCTTGAAACGATACTTAAAGGAACACTTCACCCATTTGCATTAGACTTTGTATCTTTAGAAACCCAGTCACATTTTCGAATGGTCATGGTTTATTCCCTTATTTTCCCCTGAGATGGGAGAAAGGAGGATTTAAGTGTTCCACTTCCTGCTTTTTATGACGCAAAAATCGTCATTTTGCGTCATAAAAAGCAGGAAGTCAAATTTCTTTGAATAAGGGTAAGACTACAAACACTAGCTCATCATTTATCCAGTAGAAGGCGCTGTTCCGCATGTTTTCAACCCGCCCATAGAGGGATTTCACTCACAGAATGTACATATAGTGTCAGCCATTCTTTATTTGGAAGCTAAGCTAACAGATTCTTATTCTGTGGAGAAAGCTGAGTAGTAGCGGTGACCATCCTCTTTTTCCCGGACATGTCCGGCCGTCGAGATGTCCGGGATTCGGCTTTTGCTTTCTGCAGTCGCATTCATAGTTTACATGCACACCTTTGTTTCAATCTAACGTTAACTGAATTCATTCCGATTGTTGAATCTGAATGTAGTGTTTACATGAACGCTAAACAAGTGATCGTTTGATGTGCGTTTTAACATTGCTAGGAAAATTCCCGCTCCTCCGTGAGAGATACGAGACCGGTGCGTCTCACAGGCGCCGGCGCCACTCATCAGTAATCACGCCACCGGGCTCGCGTCGTTCTCCGCGGCCGTCAGTCTCGTTCCTGCTCGTCACAGTAAACATGAGGAATGGCGACTGTAGAACGCAAAAGCCGAATCCTGGACATTTTGGGCGACATCAAAATACTGGGCAGACTCACGGAGACTCACTAGTAGCATAGCCTTGTTGAATGTTGTTTACTGCGATCTCTTACCGGTAGGCGTGGCCTCCTAGGGCAGCGAAGCAAGTGCATTCTGGGAGTTGTTGTCTTTCATCCCCATAAGCCAAAAATACATTTTCTGGCTTTTCTCAGTCTAGAAGGCTCCACATTCAAAAATAATTTCACATTTCTTCTACATAAATGACCCATTTTAAATACACATTCATCTTTCCAGAGGTGAAGTGTTCCTTTAAGTGACCTCTGTAACACTTTCACTAAGCTAGTGAGGTGTCTGACTAAAGTTAACATCCTGGTGAGATGACTATTCAAGGAGAGGACACACAGAAGAGCTGCACTTATTGTTACTAACTTTTCCCCTTGGTTAGGTCAGTGGCTTGAAGAAATGGTCCCAATACTTCAACAAGTTCTTTCAACTGACTAGTTTCTCTGGGTGTCATGCACAGTTCTTGGTCTTGGTTTTTCCAGGAGATTGCAAAGCTTTTGGGCATCCAGTTGAGCTCAGTGAATGGTTCAATACATTTGTCTCTGTTAATCCATCTCGAACAACCAACTGCAGCGTATGTGCAAAACACGGTGTTGTTTCCTGCAGTTGTTCTGAATGGATTCCACATCACTTTGGTCATCCTCTCTTACCTCTTCCTATAGGCTTGGGTTATCTAGGTCGTCTTCTAGACTCTCAGTTAAGTATACCACAGGGAAACGCTCTGTATTATATAATCAATATTGTGTTTCAATTAAAATGTTTCGCAAATTTGTTAACTTATCACTGATTCTTTCTCCAGTGTGAGACCCAGTGAACATGTCACAGCTTAGGAGAACACTGTGTCTTTGACTGAAATATGACTCCAGTTGCATGAAATGGGCTGTCACCATAAGTTTTCTTGCGTGTGTAGCAGGTCAGGTGGTCGAGTTGGGAAGTGTACCTTTAAGGCCGGCTGATTATTTGGATCAGGTGGCGTAAGTGACGCACCCCTTTAAAGGTGTTGAGAGGAACAGAAAAATGGTGCAGTGTGAGAGAGTGAGTCTCTTGGTGTATCGGCTGTGCGAAGGGGAGAACGTGAGTCTTTTTGGGAGGTTATGTTTATTGGTTGTTAATATTGAATCGCTTATCACGGCTCTTTGTTTGTTTGTAGCTCGGTGGGGCGTCTGCGTTTATGGTGTCCAGTAAATGGTGCCAGCAGTGACGAGCTTACAGAAACTTGCTTTCATAATAGTGAGTAGTGATCCAACACGGGTGTTGTGGCAACGTAAGTAATGTAGATCTTTTTGGAGGTCCATGCCTAGTTGTCGTTGATAGTAAATTCATTGAACCGCTCAACACGGCTCTTTGTTTGTTTAGCTCGGTCTGGCGTCTGCGTTTATGGTCCGGTAAATGGTACCGGCAGTGACGAGCCTACAGGAACTTGCTGTCATGTAGTGATCTTACATAGGTCTTGCAGCAACGTAAGTAACGCAAGTCTTTTTGGAAGTCCATGCCTATTTGTTTTTAAATTCATTGAACTGCTTAACACGGCTCATTGTGTGATGTAGGATATAAGGTATTTTATAAATCACACACTAGAAATATGATAAAGAAGCAGAAACAGATAACTTAGTTGCAGTAAAGTAAGATATTTTAATAAGTTGAAGAAACAATAATGATTTGACACACACTCTCTCTCTCTCTCTCTCTCTCTCTCTCTCTCTCTCTCTCTCTCTCTCACACTCACTCGATTTGCGCATTGCTGCCATGTGTGTATTACACAGGTAACGTTATTACATTGCTTCCTGATATCACGTGCGCAAACACAAATAACCTATATATGTTTATACTACAGGGCCGTTGAATGCTTGTATCTGATAACCGTGAAGCTCTTGTAATTATTACTTTACCCCACCTCTCCATGCCGAGTGATGCAGTAAACATAGCCTAGCTAACGTTAGCTGGCTACGATTTCAGTACAGTAATGTCAAAGATCCTTGCTCCTTCTCAATTATCTGGTAATATTCTATTCACAAAATACAACCAAAATTACGGTAATGTTAAAATTTACTTGTGAAAAGTAATCCTGGGCCCTATTTGCGATGGTCCGCCGATTAGAACAGGAAAATGCTCCACAGTGCTCTGGAATCTAACTGCTGCTAAGCAACGAAACTAGGAGTACGACCGGTTTAAGATGGCGGCCGTATTTCTCAGTGCCCAGCGGCCAATAGGGCATCTAGTCTCTATATAATATCTATGATTGAAACCCATTTCCAATCC
>NC_136896.1:22644457-22929457 GCF_949152265.1 Phoxinus phoxinus | reverse complement strand
GGCCCGGACAAATGTCCTCAGAACGTCCATCAGCGAACGTTAAAGCGGACCAAATGCGGACCTAAGGGGACGTTCGAAAAGTCCGGGGGACATCACCTGTTAGCTGAAGCTGGGATGATACGTCAAACAGATTTCCCAGCAGGCCGTGCTCTTTTGTAAAAGTTGAGAATAAAACAAATAGTCCAGGCAAACTAACTCATTTTGGAGCCAAAAATAAAAGTAGGCTAATTGTAAAATAAATTTGTTCAGCATAGATAATTTCTAAGAAATCCAAGGAAATGTGTTAATTTATCATCATTCCGAAATGTGTGCCATTAAGGCCAGCAACAACACACGCCATATTTGCATATTACAAACAATTTTCAAAGTAATACAAAACAAATACTTTTCATGGGTACTTTCATTGTGTAAAGTTTAATTTTGATAGGAGTAAAGGAAAAAATAGCCCCATTGGGGTGTATTGTTGCCTGCCTTATTGGCACACATTTCGGATTGATGATAAATTAACATATTTCCTCAACTAGGATTTCTTAGGACTTTTAGTATGTTGTTCTGGGCCCCTCATAGAAATGATCTAAAAAAATATATTTTACAATTAGTCTGTCGTAAAATGCTACTTTGCCTGGACTAAAAATAAATTAAGTAATTATGATTTTTTTTTATTCATGGCCAAAGTATCATTACTGAAATCAAAAGTACATTCATTAAAGAAAAGGAAGAGAAAATATATAGACCATAACCACTATTCTTCTCATGTAGCCTACCCCAATTACAATTTCAACCTAACAATTATTAATAATTGTCAGCTTGTTAATTATTACCTATTCAAATAATAATTTGTTATTGGTATTTTACATAGATGGATGGATGGATGGATGGATGGATGGATGGATGGATGGATGGATGGATGGATGGATGGATGGATGGATGGATGGATGGATAAATAGATATAGACCAATAGAGGGATAGAGAAATAAATGTTATACTTGTTACCAAATCTTTATTTTTAATAAACCAGACAACTTTTCCAGTCACATAATAAATAAAATTAAGTAAGACAACAACTTACAACATACTTTCCATTTCTTTTTCCAGATGCTGAAAACATGATGCAAACTGTTGAGACGAAGGTATAATACTCAGATTTTCATTTCATTCCAAACTCCATACTTTTTTTATTATTATTATCCAATTTACAGTTGAGATAGTTACCTAAATGTAAAAAATGAATAGACGCAAGACACCTGTTTCCAGTTCAGCGTTGAGGAGAAGAGCCAGAGTGGACCTTAATAGAAGGTTAATTGATTTCGGCCAGGAAACACCTGCAGCCACACTTCCTCCCAGAGATATTGGGTCTCCAACAGATGATGTTGCAGAACCTGAAAATGAAATCATGGAAGAAAATCTTGGATTAGATCCAATGGCAGGTGTTGTGACTGACCCAGAGGATAGATCTTATTATCAAGATGATAGTGATGTAGAAGAAATATCTTACCAGAAAAAGGAACCAGAAAAACTCAGAAATCGCCTTTCCAACTGGGCATTAACATATGGTATTTCCCATATTGCACTTTCGGCTCTTTTGGCAATATTAACGGTCCACCACTGTGACTTGCCAAAAGATGCACGAACTCTCCTTAACACAAGAAGAGATTATTCTGTTAGGGAGCTCTGCGGTGGCCTATACCACTACATTGGCATTATTGAGGCGTTAAAACATACCCTTTCCCAGTGGAAAGACAAGCTTGTCGATGGATGTTGTTTACATCTTCAAATGTCAGTGGATGGCCTGCCACTTTTTAAAAGTTCAGGTCTTCAGTTGTGGCCCATTTTAGGTAGATTGGTTGGAGTACCCATGAAAGAACCTGTAGTCATCGGGATGTACTCAGGTATAAAGAAACCTGAGTCATCAAAAATATATCTCACAGATTTGGCAAATGAACTCTCACAATTACAGGAGGGGTTTACATTTGAGGGGAAAAGGCTCACTTTAAAAGTTCATTCGATGATCTGTGACACACCGGCAAAATCCTTTGTGAAAGTCACAAAGGCTTTTAACGGTTACTATGGCTGTGACAAGTGTATTCAGAGTGGGGTGTACCTCAACCACCGCATGACATATCCACTCATGAATAGCCAAACACGGTCTGATGAGGCATTTGCCAGGCAGGAGGATGAGGAACACCACCATGGTCCTCATGCCTTCACAAATGTACATTTTGGTTTGGTGTCCCAAGTCCCACTGGACTACATGCACCTGGTGTGCTTGGGGGTGGTAAGGCGCCTTATCTTTCTGTGGATGAAAGGTCCTCTGACTGTCCGTGTACCAGGGAGAGACGTGGACAGAATATCCAGAAATCTTCTAAGCTTAAGACCCCACATTCCTTCAGAATTTGCTAGAAGGCCAAGAGCACTGAACGAAGTGGATAGGTGGAAGGCGACGGAGTTCCGTCAGTTTCTCTTATACACAGGGCCGGTGGTGTTGCGTGAGGTGTTAAGACCTGATCTATATGCAAACTTCCTGCTGCTGTCGACAGCCATGGCAATGCTGGTCTCCCCTTTCTTTGCCAGAAAGTACTACGAATATGCCAACAGCCTCCTTCATGCTTTTGTGGAACATTTTGCCCGCCTGTATGGAAATGATCAGTTAGTGTACAATGTGCATGGGTTTTGGAAAACCTAAAGCAGCAGGTTGCCCAACTCGCCACCACCGTGAACCTGCTCATGGCCAAGGTCAATAACGGCCTCCAACCAGCAGCCTTTGAGTGGTCCGGGGAATTTCAATTCCCCCTGGAATCAGATGCAGAGCTGGACCGCTTTGAGGCCTGGCTGGCGGACCCTGCCAACGATAGGCAGAAACATGTCCTTGTAAGCATATTCCCCCAATATATTCTCATTGTACTCAAGACACTTGTTTCATCTTACACTAAAACTAATTAATATAAAGTAATATTTATTGCTACAGTAGACTAAGCTCTTTATGACGATGTAACTGTAATCTAATTCATCTAAAGTAATATTTATTGCTAGACTAAGCTCTTTATGATGATGTAACTTGAATGTTATGGATAAAAGCATCATCCAATGTCTTAATTGTGGAAAAAAAAACTGTCAAAAAAGTGGCTTACCTGTTTAAAAACTTGTGCAACGGTGATCCAACCACTATCTTCATGCCCCTAGGTCAATACCCTGTCTGCTGTCGGGGGTGTGGATTTGAAGAGGGTGACATGGAACATTCTGTCATACCTGTTTTCCTGCCCCCTTTCCCGAACAATTAATTGGAAGGGTGTGAACAAGAAGAGGGCCTTCCACAGGATGGCATCACGGACCCTCCTCAGCCGTAAGTAGGCTATTGCTTCAAATGCCCTTAGTGAATTAGTATTTATTCACTCAAAAGTCTTACAGATTACTCCTGGAAAAGAGTTTCGCAGTCAAAACTGATTGTTATACTAATACGTATATAGTATATAGCTACAGTACAGGCCAAAAGTTTGGACACATCTTTTCATTCAATGCGTTTCTTTATTTTCGTGACTATTTACATTGTAGATTCTCACTGAAGGCATCAAAGCTATTAATGAACACATGTGGAATTATGTAGCCTACACAAAAAGTGTGAAATAAATGAAAACATGTCATATTCTAGTTTCTTCAAAGTAGCCAGTGAGAATCTACAATGTAGTCATGAAAATAAAGGAAACGCATTGATTTGTGTCTGAAAAAATAACGAGGCATTTTAATTGTTTATTAATAAACTATTGTTTTCTAAATCAGTGTCGGCTTAAAACACATCTCCGTTAAAGGACAAGTTCGGTATTTTACACTTAAAGTCCTATTTACAGATCATATCTGATGAAATAGAACGGTTAATTTCAAAATTTGGACACATGCTCCTGTCCCGAGAATTTTGGGTTTATTTCGCTTCCCCCCCACCCCCACACAATGGTTGTCTATGGCCACTGGAAGATTCCTTCCTAAAACACATTAAACTTTCGTTTACAAAGACGTGAAACTCACCGAGTGGTCAGGGATGTTCACTGATACGGGCCCCAAAAAAATCGCTGAAAAAGATGCTTTCCAACAGGTATTATCGTAGTGTTTGTCCAACTCCATTGATTGTATTGAATGTGCTGTGTGAGGTACGATATTCCTCCGCCGCTTCTTCTTCTGCTTCTTCTGTGTATTAAATGAAATGCCAGCGGTTTGCTTGCAATTGGCAAAGGTGCATTATCGCCACCAACTGGTGTCTATTATTCAAGCTCTCAACGGAAGAATCTGGTTGTGACGCGTTTGGCAAAATAGGTCCACAAACGCTAAATAAAACTAAAATTCTCGGGACAGGAGCATGTGTCCAAATTTTAATCTTAACCGTTCTATTTCATCAGACACGGTCTGTAAACAGGGCTTTAAGTGTAAAATACCGAACTTGTCCTTTAAGCGGATGCGCCTTTAGAGAGAAATGCACCTTTCATACGGATTACTTAATCAGAACAAAATGTATTAGCTTTCGATTCGAATTTGTTCGTTTTAAAGTGGACATTTCAAGCTTTAGCCTACATAGGCTATATTTTGTTTCAGTTCTCGCGCTCCAGTTCACGGACATCATGAAAGCGCGCCTGATTGTTTTATTTTATTTTATTTTACAAAAGCACAACGTTTTCTTGTTATTGTGAGTTTTCACAAATAAAAGTAGTTATGAATAATGTATTATTATTTTCTGTATGACCAGAAATTATAGAGTAGGCCTATTTGAAGTTGTTTCACTGTTGATAGGAAAATGCAAGTGTTCGCGCCCGCGGCTCCGTGCCTCCGTGCCATGCGGTGCGCACTCCACACTCCACTCCACAAACCCTTGGATATGCGTCAAAATCTTGTGTTTATTTGTGATCATCTTAGCCCTGTATTACTATTGTCTAACCCGTATTATGAATGACAATTGCTTTGTTCCTTTTTTGGATAAAAGCGTCTTCCAAATATGTAGCGCAATAGTTTAACCCGACTAGTAACATCCCTGGGATACGTTTGGGGGAGAGGTGGGTGGACACGCGGCATGAGAACCGTGGGGACTCAACCCACAGCCGCTCCGTTGCCCTGCTGAAAATGTGAAGTAGAAACGCTTAATAATGTTAGATAACGTCCAAAATCATTTGAATTCGGGTTAGATTTTTTTTTACTGTTTTCAATTATGAGGAGCAATATGAGAGAGACATTTGGTAATCATTGTTTAGGTACATTAAACCACGCGCATGTCATATTGTCAACATGGTAGGCTACATGAAGCAGAATAGTGGGTCATATGTCTAATGCTTTTTGAAAACTTAAGGTTTTCTTCTTCATAAAACGAGTCGGACATCATCACATTTTTGCATACATTTTTACTTATTTACATTAGAAAGCTACAGGACAACGTCTTTCAAAACATGACCTGCGCGAAAGAGAGAGAGAAAAAGAATGCGTCACTGTACCCAGCACATCTCAAACCAAACTGACGCCCATGCAATAATGCCTTCTGTTTATTCTTCTTATTCTTTTTATTATTATTATGCCTAATTGGGGCTACGTCTTAACCTCAATGGTTAGATATAGTTAATTTGTCTTATTCAGTTGTAGCCTACATGACCAGTTTTTATTAAGCTATTATTTTATTACAGCTCCATCAACTAATGCACAAACCGTTATAGAAGCAGGCCGAATAAGAAGGATGGGCCTATCTTCATTTTGAGCAAATGCAATATACGTCTGCCTGTTTTGTCGTCATGTAGGCCAAGCACTGATCCAAATTTCTCATTCAACCTAATCCGTAATGCTGTTTTCCAGGTGCAGTGCGCAAATGCGCACTGACAACAACTGCAACAGAAGCAGAAATATGGAGGCATGCCATAAGGTGGTTTGCCCTTTCGGCGGATAGGAGAGGAGGGCGCCAGGAGAGACTGGCGCGTCAGCAGCTGGAGCAGCAACAGCACCCACCTCGTGATTTTGTTTAAGTGCATGTTTTTTTTTGTTTTGTTTTTTACGTTGTGTTAATAGCCTGTGCTTTTTTTATCCATTAATTCTGTGTTTGTTGTTGACTTTGTTCATGACTTTGTTGTTCAATTAAATCTATGAATTCATGGTCATCAATTCTGTGTTTGTTAACTCTGTTCACGTTGTTTTAGTATGCGTTTTAATCATTAAAACGATTTATTTCAGTTATAGCCTATAGGCCTACGCATTGCTCCAACTGAAATAGCCTTTATCAAGTCAAGTCAAGCTTTTTATTTATAGACAAGGCCTTGTAGTGAAAATGTTTTTCTGGACAAAATGTAGGCCTATGCCTAGGTAGCAGGTTACTATGATACCCTAACTGACAAAAATGCCGAAAATAAGGCAAAAGGACAATCCAGTGGTGATTTAAGCGGAATCGTAACACATCCGGCACAGCTCCGGTAGGCGGAATCGTTTCACGCACCCGTTACGCATCTGTAACGGGATGATCAGGCGGTGCTGGATCGGCGCTGGCACATATCCGCAACAACCTCTAAAAACAGACCAGAAACGGCTTCGGCCCGATGTGCGTTTGGACTCAGGAACGAGTCCGTGAGGCGGATGCGGGCCAGACCCGGCTCTATCGTTTTGCGGTTGCGGCCCTGTTCCGTTACAGCGTCCAGTGGCTATCTGGGCATGCAGGATGTTCAGAGATAAGATACATTTTTCTAAATGAATTAAGTAATCTTGTTTCTCGCTCTTTTGATTTGTTTATATACTTCAAATGAGGAAAGTTATTGAGTCGGTTGTTAGTTACAGTCCTATTCACTCTCAGGATTTGTTTTCAGCATGCTTCACCAACCTGATGGATATGATGATACATTATTCACAGATTTAATCAATGTTTCTGAAGCATATCCACCTGAGGGCAATTAGGAGCAGCTCAGGGTGTGTTTCCAAATGAAAATATGAAAGAGTGCATGTTCGTACATGTGTGAGTATAATTAAAACAAAGGAGGGTTAAACCATCATGGAATGTCAATGTGTGATTGATAGATACATGGTGATAGACACACAAAAACGCACCCACACATACAGTCAACGCATAGTTCTTCAGAACAGGAATTTTATATTTACAGTCAGTCTTTTGAATAGTAAACAAAGTAATTATCTTTTGCCGTTTACACAAACTGGTTAAGCAAGCCCAAATGCATATTAAAATGGCATTTTAAAATTTTCTGAAGAACATGTGAGCAGTGTTTGCCATGCAAAATGTGACTTTATAAGTGTCACAGAACTGAAAAATGCAGAGACGGGTAAATCCAAACAGTTTATTGAGAGACACACAAGATGTAAACAGGTGAGTATCTGAAATGCAGATCAATGTGGAAATACTGGCAGGGAAGTGAGTGTTCTTATCTGTTGTAGACGGAGATGAGTGGTGACTGGAAGACCGGATGACCACAGAAGACTGAAGAGGAGTATCCACAGGTTGGTAGTCGGGTAAGTATTCAGGGAAGCACAACGAGACCAGACGAAGGTGAACTGAGGAGTGCTGGGTTTTATACCATAAATGGACCTTAAATTCATTGAAATTTTCAAAACGAAACCACAAAACCTAAGTTTCCATTCTATTGGAGTAACGACATTCCTCTGTTGTGTTGAATTTCTTTGATTGTGTGAAAGTGCCCATGATTACCATCAGAGGGCACTCCAGCACGGACAATACCACACATCCACAGACTCCATTCCCCATAATCCTTTGCTCAGACTAATCATTCATTATGACATTCACCTGTGTCTCATCATCTTGTTTACTCACCCTATATAAGCCTGGTTCTTTCTGTCATTCCCTGCGAAGTCTTGTTTAGTGTTTCTAATGCAATTCTGAGCATTATGTGTTCTTGGTTTTTGATCTTTGCCTGTTACTTGGATTCCCATTGTTGCCTGTGTCTTATGCCTTTTTGTTTGTTTATTTGTTTGTTTGGACTGCTTAACTTTGTGTTTATGACCTCTTGTCTGTTATCTGGATTACCCTTTCAAAATTAACTGCATTTGGATCCTCAACCTCCATGTCTCAGAGCAGTATGTAAATCGTCTCGGTTACGTATGTAACCCTCGTTCCCTGAGTACAGGGAACGGAGACGTACGTCGGGTTCCCCTGACGAATTGGGATCACGCTAGGGAGCCTATTACCTTCGAGAAACTAACAAAGAGCCAATGAACATTGGCATGCAACATTTGCATTCCGCGGACCTGCCCATCAGCGCGGGTATAAAAGCCGGAAGTAAACATTGCATCATCGCTTTTCGCTGAGGAGCCGAAGTACGACCCCCGCGAAGGTACAGCCACATGGCAAAGGGACGTACGTCTCCGTTCCCTGTACTCAGGGAGAGGAGCATGAGTTCTGGGAAGGAGGAAGAAGGCTCACTAGGGGGAACGCATATTTGCGTAGGCCCCGGGGCCAGCTGTGAGCCAGGGCGTCCGTGCCGAGGGTCCCCTCGGACAGGGAGTAAAACCACTGGCAATGGGTCGTGTCCGGAGAGGCGAACAGGTCGACCTGTGCCGCTCCGAAGACACTCCAAATCAGCTGGACCGCCTGGGGATGGAGTCGCCATTCTCCGGGCAGGGGGGTGAACCGTGAAAGCTCGTCGGCCACACGGTTGAGAGCCCCCGGCACGTAAGCGGCATGAAGCGACCTCAGATGCTTCTGACTCCATAGGAGGAGGTGGGAGGCGAGTCGCGACATACGACGGGAGCGTAGACCACCTTGACGGTTGATGTACGCAACGGTCGCAGTGTTGTCCGTACGGACCAGTACGTGCTTGTGTCTGAGAACCCCTACGAGGCGACACAGAGCTAGACGTACTGCTTGCAACTCCAGGCAGTTGATGTGCCAATGCAGCTGGGGCCCCGTCCACAGACCAGAGACTGCATGCCCTTTGTACGTGGCCCCCCACCCCGTGGCCGAGGCATCTGTGAAAACCACAGCATGCCTGGAAACCTGGATCAGGGGCACTCCAGCCCGAAGGAACGCAGGGTCCGACCACGGGGAGAAGGTTTGGCGGCAGTGCGGGGTCACTTGGACCCGGAACGAGCCACTCTGCCACGCCCACCTGGGGACTCGATCGTGAAGCCAGCGCTGTAGCGGTCTCATATGTAACAGGCTGAGCGGTGTAATTGCCGCTGCGGCCGCCATATGCCCCAGGAGCCTCTGAAATTGTTTCAGTGGAACCGCTGTCCTGCCTCGAAAAGACCTGAGGCAGGTGAGCACTGACTGGACGCGCTCCTCTGTGAGGCGCGCAGTCTGGGCGACCGAGTCCAGCTCCATACCGAGATAAGAGATCCTCTGCGTGGGGCAGAGTTTGCTCTTGTCCCAGTTGACCTGAAGACCCAACTGACTGAGATGCCGGAGCACCATGTCCCTGTGTTCGCACAGAACCTCCCGAGAGTGAGCTATAATGAGCCAGTCGTCGAGGTAATTGAGGATGCGAACGCCTTGCTCTCTCATGGGAGCAATGGCCGCCTCCGCGACTTTCGTGAAGACACGGGGGGACAGGGCCAGCCCGAAGGGCAGGACTCTGTACTGATACGCTCGACCCTCGAACGCAAACCGCAGGAACGGTCTGTGTCGAGGAAGTATCGAGACGTGAAAGTAAGCGTCCTTCAGGTCGATTGCTGCAAACCAATCCCGGGGACGGATGCATTCGAAAATGCGCTTCTGCGTGAGCATCTTGAAAGGGAGTTTGTGCAGGGCCCGATTCAAGGAACGCAGGTCCAGGATTGGTCGTAACCCACCGCTTTTCTTGGGTACAATGAAGTAGGGGCTGTAAAACCCGGACCTCATCTCGGCAAGAGGGACCGGCTCGATCGCGTCCTTCGTCAGCAGGACATCGATCTCTTTCCGCAGGACAGGGGCATCCTCTGACCGCACACGGGTGAAGAGAATGCCCCTGTACCTGGGAGGCCGGCGGGCAAACTGAATTGCGTAGCCGAGCCGAATGGTGCGGAGGATCCACCGGGACGGAGCTGGAAGCGCTAGCCAGGCCTCCAAGAACCGAGCGAGTAGACCCACCCGAACCACCGGCGTACCCGCGGAGGGGCAGCAGAGCGGGGGACAGGGACCCGGCTCCAGCGACGACATGGCGACCGCGAGCGGGGTCTGGGCGCAGGTACTGACACCTACCTGTCCACTCCGGGGGGCAGACGGCAGAGAGGGTTCTTCGTGTACCCTCTGCTGCGGGCTGCCCCGTGGCGAGGGGAGGGGGAGAGACGAGGAACGAGGCCCTGACTCCTCGCAACCCCGTCTCTGCGCCTCCGTGGCCAGCCGTAGGCCGGGGCGACGCGGAGGGTTCCGCGAGGCCGCTACCCGCAGGCTGGGGAGAGGGGAGCGGGGGCCGTGTCGCACTGAGACGACACGCGCCGCCGCTGCGACCCTCTCGCACGGGGGAGACTGCGTGCCCGACAGTCTCGGCCGTGGATGACCTGGAAAAGGATACGGAAACTGCTCTTTTATTGAGGAAGTGGGTACCACTGACTGTGTCAGTGGCGGAACACAAATTACAAACAAAGGATTCTCCACCCGGCCCTCCCCCGGGGGAAGGAGGCGAATCGGGACCGCCTCCCGAAGAGCAGCAGCATCCAGTTCCAGGTCGCCCGCATCAGGAACGACGTCCACCTCTCTTCTTCCTGGAAGGTGCAGGTGGCGTCGGAGCGGGCTGGGCCGCCCTCTTACGGCCCGACCTCCGTCCCCCAGGCTGAGACTGCTGGCCTGGAGGGGGAGCGGCCGCCGGAGGACGACCTCGGCGACGAGCGGCCGGAGGCTGTGCAGCAACAGGAGTTGGGCCAGCAGCGGCTTTCCTCCTGTGCAGGACATGCCGCATAGCTTCCGACTGCTTCTGGGCGGCGGAAAACTCTTGGGCTAAGTTATCCACCGCCTCGCCGAAGAGGCCCCCATGGGACACGGGGAAGTCGAGAAGTTTGTTCCTCTCGACTTCCCGCACATCCGCAAGGGTAAGCCACAGGTGGCGCTCCTGGACCACAAGCGTGGACATCGCCCGACCCAGCGAACGTGCGGTAACCTTCGTCGCCCGTAGAGCAAAGTTGGTCACCGCACGCAGCTCCTGCAGCAAGGCTGGGTCGGGACCACCCCCCTGCAGGTCATGGAGTGCTTTGGCCTGGTGGACCTGAAGCAGAGCCATGGCATGCAGAGCGGAGGCGGCGTCTCCACACGCCTTATAGGCCTCCCCGGTTAGACCCGAGGAGAACCTACAGGCGCGGGAGGGGAGTGAAGCTCTTTTAGAAAGAAAAGAGAGAGAGAAAAACAAGAGAGAGAGAGAGAGAGAGAGAACGCGCCGAAGCGCCGAGGGACCACCGCAGCAGACAGACGGGGGAAACTGCAACCCTTTGCTGCTTTGAAGGCGAAGATCGCTGCACCGCGCTATCACACCGGCGATTCTGCTCTCCGGGTAAGCTGTTGTTTCTCCAAAAGGCTTAGGTAGGCACAGTATAACTGAGGCTCCGAAGCGAAAGGCGATGATGCAATGTTTACTTGCGGCTTTTATACCCGCGCTGATGGGCAGGTCCGCGGAATGCAAATGTTGCATGCCAATGTTCATTGGCTCTTTGTTAGTTTCTCGAAGGTAATAGGCTCCCTAGCGTGATCCCAATTTGTCAGGGGAACCCGACGTACGTCGGAGTTCCCTGGACGAAAGGGAACCCTCTTGTCATTCAAACATTAAACTCTAAATTCAACATTGTGTGGAGTGTGGCCAATTTACTCTTCTCATACAACATAACAAAAACATTATATTCATATAAACACACAATATGTTTTTGGTGCTTGTGTAGTTAGTTATAACAAATAAAATTAACAGCCGTCATTTCACAGATATGATATTTTTAAATACTGCCATTAAAGTTTCAATAATCATTCTATGAGAATAGGGTTGGAGAATAGTTGGTGTGGACGCTAACATATTTAACGTTACGATTATTGTTCTTCTATAGTGTAAAAGGGCCTTTATGATGGCCATAGTGTGCGTGGTATGAGATGTCCAATAACTGAACATGCATCACTTATCCATATTGGGCATCCAAAAAGCAAATACATTGGTCACACTTTCTTATATTAGCATGTACTTGCATTAAAAAAAAAGAATGTTAGGTACAATGTACATATTGTGTAATTACATGCTTTTTTTTACAAGTACAATGTACAAACATGTATGTACACAATAAGTGCACTGTATCAAATTATTCATTTAAAGGTTAGTACATAGTATTTAAAGACAGTTAATACAAAGTGGGACCAATTGATTTGTCGATAATGTCGGGAGTGATCTTTATGTGTATTCTATTTTATCTAGTTTTCACTAACCCTAATAATAAGCAGAAGTATTTGTGATGCCCACTGGATTAAAGATTATGTGAACCACCTTCATTTCATAAATAAATAATTTGCTTTATTTGACCAGTCAAAACCAGTCAGTCAGTTACACAAATCAATAACAGCTCTGTGCTATACATAAGTCTGATTCTGCTCAGATTTGTATTTATATATAATAACCCAACTATATAGCTCTTGCACAGGATAACATGATGGTGTGTTGCGGGATGTGAGCCGGCTAGCCGTCGAGTCAACATTATTCCTGTAAATGCTCAGATGATGTTTGGGAGTACTCTGCATTTATCTTCAGTAATAAATGAAAGTGACTCAGTATCGCTCTCTGGAGACGACTGTAAAATAAATCAAGAGCCATTTCATATACAAGGTCACATCATCTCTCTCCACTGCAGATTAGCATTTTTATTCACAGTGTCACAGTGGAGCTCATGTCATGTCTATGCACCCAGTATATGAGAACTTTTCTTGTCTCATCTTATACGCTTATAACATAAAAACTAAAAATGTTCTGCCATCTACACTCTTATTTATATAAGTGGTTCCCTTAAGAAACTTTCAGAAACATTCTTAAAAGAACCAGTATTTTTCTAAAGGTGCGGCCACATTAACAAACTTCATTGGGTGCTGCAGTGATGAGGTATTTTTGTTGGCCAACCCAGCATTACCCTGGTTCCCTCGACAAAAAATAAATAAAAAATAATAATAATAATTACATCAACAACAATAGGATTTTTCCATTGGCTTTTGATTTGTTGCAGAAAATAAGCTCTGTGAAAAATGACCAACACATTTTTATGAATCTTCTTCATGATCTTCACAAATGAATACACTGTCAACCCTAAAAAGTTGCAAACCTTTAAAAAAAAAAGTTTAAGTAAGGAGAACTAACATTTTGTTCTATGCAATATGCATGTTAATTGCTCTTAACTTGAAGTATTTGACTAAGCTAATTCATACATTTAGGCCTGGTTTCACAGACACAGATTAGATTAAGCCAGGATTAGGCCTTAGTCTAAATTGGATATTTAACTTGCTTTTAGAAATGTGCCTTAGAAAAAAGCACTTCTGCTGTGCATCTGGAGACAAAACAATGGCACTGAGATATTTTAAGATCTGTCATTTACATTTACATTTTACATTTATTCATTTAGCAGACGCTTTTATCCAAAGCGACTTACAAATGAGAAACAATAGAAGCAATTAAACTAGCAGTAGGACAACAGTATGTAAGTGCTATAACCCTTCACAGTACAAAAAGTTTTTTTTTTTTTTTTTTTTTTTTGTAGAACAGAAAAGAAAGTGTTAGTGTTAGTAGTACTGGATCAAGTGCTCAAGTGCTGCCGAAAAAGATACGTCTTCAGCAGTTTCTTAAAGATGGCTACAGACTCAGCAGCTCTGGCTGAGTTAGGCAGACCATTCCACCAGCAGGGAACAGTCATGGTGAAGGTCCGAGAGAGAGATTTCGTGCCTCTATGAGATGGCACCACCAGACGCCGCTCACTTGCAGAGCGTAAGTTTCTGGACGGCACATAAGTCTGAATTAATGAGTTCAGGTACAGGGGAGCAGTGCCAGTGGTTGTTCTGTAGGCAAACGTCAGTGTCTTGAATTTGATGCGAGCGGCAACTGGCAACCAGTGCAATTTCGTGAGGAGAGGAGTGACGTGTGCTCTCTTTGGCTCGTTGAAGACCACTCTAGCTGCAGCATTCTGGATCAGTTGCAGAGGTTTGACAGTGCAAGCTGGGAGACCAGCCAGGAGAGCATTACAATAGTCCAATCTGGAAAGAACAAGCGCCTGAACAAGGAGTTGTGTAGCATGCTCTGATAGGAAGGGCCTGATCCTTCGGATGTTGTACAAGGCAAATCTGCATGACCGGGCAGTGCTAGCGATGTGGTCTGTGAAATTCAATTGGTCATCAATTACAACTCCAAGGTTCCTGGCTGATCTTGATGGAGTTATGGATGACGAGCCTAGCTGGATGGTGAAGTTGTGATTAAGTGCTGGGTTAGCCGGGATTACAAGTAGCTCTGTCTTCGCAAGGTTTAGTTGAAGGTGGTGGTCCTTCATCCAGCCAGAAATGTCTGTCAGGCAGGCTGAGATGCGAGCGGCTACCGTCGGATCATCAGGCTGGAATGAGAGGTAGAGTTGTGTGTCATCAGCGTAGCAGTGGTAGGAAAAGCCATGTTTTTGAATCACAGATCCTAGTGATGTCATGTAGATGGAGAAGAGAAGTGGTCCAAGCACTGAGCCCTGAGGCACACCAGTGGCTAGATGTTGGGTCTTAGACACCTCACCCCTCCACGACACCCTAAAGGACCTACCCGAGAGATAAGACTTGAACCACTGGAGTGCAGTTCCCGAGATGCCCTTCATCTTTAGGATAGACAGGAGGATCTGGTGGTTAACTGTGTCAAAGGCAGCAGACAGATCCAGCAGGATGAGAACTGAGGACTTGGAAGCTGCCCTTGCCAATCTCAGAGCTTCAATTACTGAGAGCAGAGCAGTCTCAGTCGAGTGTCCCCTTTTGAAGCCAGACTGATTGTTGTCCAATAGGTTGTTCTGCGTAAGAAAGGAGGAGATCTGGTTGAAAACAACTCGTTCAAGTGTTTTTGCGACGAATGGAAGAAGGGATACCGGTCTGTAATTCTCTAGATGTGCTGGATTTAGAGTGGGTTTCTTAAGCAGTGGGGTTACCCGAGCCTGCTTGAAAGCTGTGGGAAATGTGCCAGTGTGAAGAGATGTGTTTATGATGTGTGTGAGTGTGGGTATAACAGAAGTAGAAATAGCTTGAAGTAGGTTAGTGGGAATAGGATCAAGCGGACAGGTAGTAGGGCGATTGGAAAGGAGGAGTTTGGAGACTTCGGTCTCTGAAAGCAAGGAGAAAGAGGGTAGGATGTGTGTGTTAGCTGGTAAACTGTGTGTGTTAATTTGTGGATTAGTAAATTGGCCGCTGATGGTGGTAGTTTTGTTTATGAAGAATGTGGCAAAATCATCAGCTGTTTGGGTTGATGAAGGAGGAGGAGGAGGAGGGTTAAGAAGGGAGGAGAAGGTTTTGAAAAGCATGCGAGAGTCAGAAGAATTGTTAATTTTGTTGTGATAGTAAGTCATTTTAGCAGTAGATATGTTAGCAGAGAAGGAAGAGAGGAGGGATTGATAAAGACCAAGGTCAGTATGATCTTTGGATTTGCGCCACTTCCTCTCTGCACCCCTGAGTTTAGCACGATGTTCACGGAGAACATCAGATAACCAGGGGGCAGAGGGAGAGGCGCGGGCTGGCCTGGAGGAAAGGGGGCAGAAATTGTCCAAGCAGGATGTTAGAGTGGAGAAAAGAGTATCAGTTGCACTGTTAGTATCTAGTTCTGAGAGCTGGTCTGGTGGAGGAAGTGTGGACGAGACCAAAGAGGATAGACGAGAGGGTGAGAGTGAGCGTAGGTTACGCCGAAAGGTGACCTGTGGAGGAGTGCATGTTGTGTTCTGGGGCAGGTTGAGGTTGAGAGTGAGGAGGAAGTGATCTGAGGTGTGCAGTGGAGTGACAAGAGCATGGTCAGTGGAGCAGTAGCGTGTGTAAATAAGGTCCAATTTGTTACCTGATTTGTGAGTAGCAGCAGTCGATACTCGTTTGAGATCGAATGAGGCAAGCAGAGTGTGGAAATCAGCAGCTTGAGGTTTTTCAAGGTGGATGTTGAAGTCTCCAAGAACTATGAGAGGAGTGCCATCCTCTGGGAAGGATGAAAGTAGCACATCAAGGTCCTCTAAGAAACTGCCAAGCTGACCTGGGGGACGATATATAACTGCACAATGAATTTTAATAGGACTAGTGATGGTAATAGAATGGGATTCAAATGAGTTGTTGTTACACAGAGGTGGTAAAGTATTAAATTTCCAATCGTTTGAGATGAGCAGACCGGTACCTCCACCCCTTCCAGTCAGACGAGGGGTGTGTGAGAAAGTGAAGTTAGTGGAGAGGGCAGCCGGTGTGGCAGTGTCCTCAGGTCTGATCCAGGTCTCAGTCAGGGCCAGAAGGCTGAGACCTGAATGACTAGAAATAGATGTAATGAAATCAGCTTTGTTAACTGCGGACTGGCAATTCCAGAGACCAATAGGAAAAGAGAAGATAGTACTAGAAGACATGGGAAGGGTACGAAGTTTGTTAGGATTGTGCCGCCTCCGTCGTGTGACATTGGATTTACGAATGTTAGTAATAGTAGGGATTGTAAAACACATGGTGTAAAAACTCACAAACAGAAAGATCAGTTGAAAGTTGAGTAGAAGAGAGAAAATAACAAGATGATAAAACAAACAGCGAGAAAATAATACTCAAGTGCCTAGTCGGTGTCCTTGCTCGGTGGAGTCGCACAGGTAGAGTCGTTGGTCTTTACACTCTTCGGTCTTCACACGATGAGGGCTTCACGCCGCCGCGACCGCTGCCGCGGAGCACTAAACCTATTTATACACGCCTAACACCTGATTGATGAATACAGCTGGCCACTCCCCACAGCGAAACTCAAGTCACGACCCAAACAAATGCCACGTGCGCTCGCGTTTTGCCCGAGTAAAACACACTAAACAATACAAAGTTTCCTAGCAACAAAGAACCGCGCTCAAATTGAATGAGAAAAGTAAACACTCACACACTGAAGTTCTCTCTTGCTGTTCGACTGCTTCTTCTGACTACTTCTATTGACTAGCTGCTATAAATGCTTAACTGGCTGTCAGGGCAAGTTGTTTTCAGTTAAAACTGCTCAAACATGCATTTTAGTCTGGGACTAGCTTAAGCCTCGTCTGTGAGAACCGGGGGTTAACTTGACTTTTTTATGTAATCTCAACTTAAATATTTGTAGTAGTGGAAGCATAACTAACTACGACGAAATAATGGCCACGCTTCATATAAATGTATTTTGCTGTTTATTCTCTCTCTCTCTCTCTCTCTCTCTCTCTCTCTCTCTCTCTCTCTCTCTCTTACAAGTCTCTCGTGCTAATATCCGCCGATATGCAAGTGAATGACGCAAAAGAAATACGACAAATCCATTGATCACTAATAACACATCACTTTTTTTGTTTAGACTAACATCTGTATAAAATTGCTAGTATTACATGAGGGGCTCATGTCAGGGTTATGTTTTGTCTGCAACTGCATTGTTTTGTTCAGTTTTTTTGTGTACACTAATTCTGCTTGAGTGATCCACGTTTGCATGGTGAGCCAGAGCCCTGATCCATGTTTCTAACTAAATACATAAAATAAAATAAATAAAAATCTTTGTGATTCTGCTGAACTGTACAGCTAAGATGAGATCTCACACATACACACTACCCGGGTAGAAAACACAAAAAGGCATTTACACACATTGACATTTGAGTGTTATACACACACATTGACATTTGATTACCACACAAAGGAGCCAGAAGGACTATTGAGACTTTCATTTATTTGTTTGGATTCCTCGACCTCACATACTTGGAACTATATCAAATCATTCTTCCACCCTATGGTGTTGAGCTGGAACAAGACAATTGTGTATTTGTTTAAATTGTGGTAATTTCTTTAAAATTTCTTGTATTCGAAATAAAAGTGCCGGGTATTAATTGATTAAATTAATTAAATTAAACTAAAGTTTGCCCAAACCTTATTCTTTAATCCTCCTAGAGTCAAATCTGTGTTAAACCCTATTTAGCCCAGTATGCTGAATACTTATAATAGTGTTTTCATGTTACAAGAACATTATGGAAAAGACTCGTAATTGAACAGCCTGTGGACAATGACTCCCATAGCATGCGTAAAGTCAGCCAATCAGATTAGAGTCGCCAGATTGAGAAGTGCTTTAGTTTTGTGTGTAATAGGCTTCAGACGCTGAGTGAATGGGCCGTGTGCGGTCAGTGTATGCTGTCAGACTTGCCAACAAATCAAACCAAACAAAAGCTGTTTTTGCACGGTTTGGTTAGTCAGTCGGCATTCATTAAAGCATTAGTTCTCCCAAATGTAAAAATTATGTTACTATAAACCGTTATTTCAATTCAAACAGGTTTTTTGAGGTTATTGTTTCTGTGGAACAAAAAATAAAAATTCTCAAGAATTTGTTGCTCTTTTCCATACAAAACAGTTCCAAGTGACCACAAGGACCAAATAAGCACGCTATAAAAGCGGTTTAAAGTTAAAACTATGCCCGGTTGCAGTGAATAGTTATTTACGTGTTATGACTAAATGGTAATAAAATGTAGTTTATTCCAATGATGGCAGGCTAGATTCATTACTCCAGTCTTCAGTGTCACATGATCCTTCAGAAATCATTCTAATCCTTATTTGGTGTTTAAGAAAAATCTCTTATTGCATTTTGATCAATTTAAAGCATCCTTTCATAGGTAAAACCAAAAAAAATCTTACTGACCCCAAACTTTTGAACGAAAGTGTAATTATCAGCTGACAACTAATATTTACATTTAATGCATTTAATAATTTAGCAGACGCTTTTATCCAAAGCGACTTACAAATGAGGAGAGCAAAAGAAGCAATCAAACTAATAACAGGACAACAATATGCAAGTGCTGTGACCATTCCCAGTTTAGTCTAATGCAGTATACGTTTTTATTTTTTTATTAGATATGGAAGAGGAAATAAATTATTAGTATTTATGGATCAAGTGTTGCCGAAAAAGATCTTTAATCGTTTCTTGAAAATGGCTATGGACTCAGTAGCTCGGGTTGAGTTAATATGGTAATGATATTATATTATTATGCATTCCAAAAATATCCCAAAAATCGAAGTATTTCATGCGAGTAGTGCACAATATTTCAAGTTTTCTGAAGGTATACTGTATCATTCTTTGAAAAACAAACTGATGTAACTGAAATTAAGTCACTATTCATTTATAATCTTCCCCTCAACCAAAGTTTGAAATCTTCAGCTTTCATTTGAATTAAAAAAATAAAATAACATAAAATGCCAATGTGTTGTGCCAGATGATTTGAGGAGTATTGATCAACAAAACATTAAGATTTTAGTCGATAAGGCTACATTCTATATTGTAATCCATAATTAATAACTAAAAAACAAGGGGATGGTCATGTGATGTCAAATGGTGGCCACGGATTGATCAAAAGGCGAGTCACGCTATGTTAGAATTACATAATTACAAGATTCTGAATTGTAGCAATCAAAGGATTCACATCTTCACAACTTTTTTGAATTTTCTGAGAGCTCTGACTTGTACCATGTGACGGTTGTGCCACCTGACCACTGCAGATTCATTCTGCCATTGATAGTGTTGCCATAGAAACACATAATTCAAAGTCTGAGGACGTGAACAGCTCTGAGTAGGGGAACGTCACGGGTTGTTATCTCGTAATTCCGACAAGGCATAAAGCATAAAGTACTATCCATTCCCTTCCTTCATCAGTTGGACTTTCTTGCCCCCAAACCCTTTTATTTTCCTCGTTCACCTCTGTTTACCACACGTTGCTGCCTCTCACTTCAACATTCTCCTCTCATTTCTCTCCTCCCCCGTCTCCTTCTGGTTTTTTTTTTTTATCTCATCGATTTCTCCTCACTGACCTCGTCTGTTGTCTGTGCTGTTCTGTTGTTTAGCTGTTCTGCGTGGAGGGTCCGGCGCGTAGAGGCCTCTAGAGCACCACTGGACCACTGACCCCCGTCCTGCCTTGAAATCACCATTCTCACACATGTGTAATCAGGCACGCACAGACCAAATGACCACCTGTTAAACACTCTACAAAATCAATCAGTGTCAGCTGGAACATTTCACAGGGGAATTAAACAGGCATTTGGGGGAAGGCGAGCGAATACTTACTTGTGCGCGGTTTGTTCAAGAGATCGAAATCGATGTCGCTCTCACCGAGTACAAAAGCAGGCTGCTATTACAGATGTCTCAGAACATCTCTGGTGCTCAGCTGAATCTTTTTGGAAACTAAAGCCTCTGGATTTTCTGAAAAAAAAAAAAAAAATTCAACCCAGCACAACTGTGCAGCTTATAAGGACTTTCTGAAGTCAGATAAAATTCTGTAAGGCACATGGACTAGCGCTGTGTCCGTGACACTGTTTTCCACTGAAAACCAATCAAATGAGTTACTCGACAAAAGTGCATTATTGTTACTTAGCAACAGCATTCTTTGACAAAAGCTGTCCAATCTGTTACAAGCAATGTTTTAAGTAACCAATATAAATATGTTTTACAATCCACCCGCCACTGTGGCTGGTATACAAGGCAATGTCACCCGCCACTTTGAAAAAGTACCCGCCATTGGCTGGTGGCGGTTGTTAATTTCCCACCCTGCTTCTGAAGGTTTAAACTGTTTGAATGGATATATCATGTGTTTCAGTGAAGCAAAATAGGGGAGTGAATATTGAAATTGAAATATACTTTATTGTCCCTGATAGGGACATTTGTAATGGACTCCATAGCCAGCACTTCGCCAATACCTGATACATTAAAAATAATAATAATAATAATTATACAGAATATTCATACACATCATACACACAAAAATAAATAGACTTCACTTCTTTTTTCAACAGTCTAATTGATACCGGTACAAAAGAGTTTTTGAACCTGTTCCGTTTATAACAGAGAATTCTGTACCTTCTTCCAGACGGTAAGAGTTTATAAGAGCGGCAAAGTACATGAGATTGGTCGCTTAAAATACTTTTTGCCTTCTTTAATGTGCATAGAGTCTGAACACTAGGATAGTCTTTCAGTCCAATTGTCATCAACTATCATCAATTGTCCAATTGTCATTGAAGTTCGAACAATAGATAGTATCTTTGATTTGATTTTAAAGAGAGATCACCGTACCAAGTGCACAGACCATATCTGATCACACTTTCTAGTACAAACTGAAACAAAATGAATGTAATTTTCCTATCAACTCCATAAAACCACAGTCTTCGTAAAAAATTCAATCTCTGGTGGAGTCTTTCACACTCCCAATTAACATGCTTGTCCCACGTAAGAGATTTGTCTACAGTATATGCACTCCTAAGTACTTATATGATTGCACCTGTGTGATTTCTTGATTATGAACAACTATGGACATATGATCTCCAATGCCCTTGGAATCAAAAATAATTTCCTCCGTTTTCTCAGTATTCACTATTAGAAAATTTGCATCACACCAATCAACAAATGAATCAATCTCAGAATATATATATATTTTAATATATATAAAAGTTATGTGTTCGAATATTTTTAATTATAGTACTATTACATATTTTTGTTGATATTTTTTTTTTGAAGAATGTGTCATACATTTTTTTGGAGAATGCGTCTCACTCACACAAATCTCAATTGACTTATGAACAACAAACACGATTTTGGTAAGTTTCAAATCTCAAATTTCAAATTCAAATAAATTTGGTAAGAATTTTAGTAGAAATGTTTTTGAACAATCTTATTTGAATAAAAACATGTACATGAAGATAATAATTCATATTAATAATTAACTAAATAAAAGACCACTTAAGTGTAATTAAATACTTTCATGGCTATTTATTAATATACTTAATTACACTTATCAAGTGCACTTTGTAATAATAGCTAAATAAAAGTACATAAAAGCACATTTTAAATCATTGTTTAAATAACCTTTTGTCATGCTTTAAAGAAGTACTACATTTAGTTCAATCTGTTGACACATACTAAAGCAGATGTATGTACTTGACTATAATTTTAACTGTAGTATTATTTAAAATCACACTTAAAGTTAGTATATATTAAGTCTTCTAAATTGCAATGTTATCATTATGGTGCGTTCACACCGGACGCGAATAGCGCGTCAGGCGCGAGTGATTTCAATGTTAAGTCAATGCAAAGACGGGTTACGCGCTTTGCATTGACTTAACATTGAAATCACTCGCGCCTGACGCGCTATTCGCGTCCGTTGTGTAGGGACCGTCACAAATACAAATATATTTAAATACATCATGCCATTCCGTTCCAATAGAAATTACATTAAAGTATATTTTATTTTACCTTATAAGCTTGTCAATTCTGCAGTAGACTTTAACCATTTTTCAAAGACAAAAAAGAATAATAATTATGAAATTACATATATGTATTTAGGCTCTACTTAAGTGGGTCCAACAAAAGCACTCTTAACTTTTAATTGGATTTAATTTACCTCCATCAGGATTGTTGGATCATTGTGGTTTGCTATTACTGTGTGAGTGACAGGTTGTCCCGTCCCCAAGACACCAGACTTCCAATTTATTTCTCCACAGGCAACAAATTACCATTACAGACTTGTTCAAATCCCTAGTCACCCATTTCTGCAGCACATACTGTAGACCACCTCATCAGAAAGACACACCAAACATAGTACTCGCTCAGACAATTAAGTCAGTCAGCACCTTCAACTAGGTGTTTTTTAATGCTGCCATTGTGGAGAAGTGCAGAAGGTACAAATGGTCTATAGTTTATACAAGGTCTATGTTTTTGTCATATGTCATATGCTCAGATACTTTAATACAGTGCATCCTGGACATCTTGCATATTGCAAGAGAAAATAAGAAATCAAATATGCCTTCATTTGTCTTTTTTGAATTGAGGAGGCCAACTAAAAGTAATTTCAGCACACATCTAAAAGTGGTCAATTAAAATGTTGCAAACCAAGCTTTGCCTGCTAACTTTGCCAAAGTGGTCTTCTGCATTTCCAATATTTTCTGAGGAAACACACAGATCTTTTTTTATGTTCAGGCAAGCAGCATTCATTACATCCAAGAAAAAATGTAGTGGGAGGTAAAGAGACATAATTCTAAGATGGACTTAGAGAACACTCTAAGTGTTCTTTGACTGCATGGGAGTGTTAAAATGCCACATTGTCCCATATAATCACAAATATTGGCATTTTTCTCCTCACCTGGACTCCCATTGAGGTCATTCCGTAATGAAATGGGACTCTGTGTTGTGTAGCCCAATTACATGTTTTTGTAACCGCAGGCCGTCAGAGGATAATTCTGCACACACTGTGATGATGACACCCCTGGGATGACCTGGGACACCAAGGGATTCAAATGTTGATTTTCATAAAACATGTTCTTTTCTGAAATATAAGTGTCCAACAATTATTGGCACCCCTAATTGAATACTTTATGCAACCTCCCTTTGCCAAGATAACAGCTCTGGATCTGGGTGATGAATTTATGTCAAGAGATCTGAGACCGTTCCTCCACACAGAATCTCTCCAGATCCTTCAGATTCAGAGGTCCATGATCCCGGCCTGTGTTCCCCTGTTCTATTTGTCCCTATGTTCAGTTTCTGGGTTAGGTTTTGTAGTCCTTTGTAGTCCTTTGGTTGATTGGTTCCCTGTCCATTAATCTTGATTGTTTCAAGATGTGTCTTTTTATATTGTTAGTGTATTTAAACCCCATGTGTTTGGTCTCTGTCTGGTCTTGTCCTTCATGGTGGTTTGTTTGGCATGCTTTATTCTTGTTTTTCTGTGTTCATAGATGTCCTGTTCCTTGTGTGTTGGATATTTCGTTAATAAATGTGATTTATTGCAATTGGACCGTACTCTCCTGCATTTTTAAAGTGCACCATCATTACACCATGCTTGTGAACGGTTTTATTCAGCTCATCCCACAGGTTTTTATGGGGTTTGGATCACGGGACTGCTATGTCCATGGCAAAACCTTCATTCTGTGGTTAGTGAACTGTTCTGTTGTTTATTTTGAGATTTGCTTTGGATCATTGTTTTGCTGGAATATCCAATCATGGCCCAGTTTAAGCTTCCTGATAGGCCTAGATAAGTTGATTTAATATGGTACTTGGAGTTTATGATACTGTGTATACAAACAAGTTGTCCAGGGTCTTTGGAAGATCCGCCATAATATATCACAGTGGGGATGAGGTATTTTCTACATGGACATGTTTCTGTCTATGCCAAACTCACATCTGGTGTTTTTCCAAAAGCTTTATTTTGGTCTCATCTGACCATAAAACCCATTCCCACTTAAAGTTCCAGTAACGGCTGGCAAAAGGTGCATGAGATTGCTGTTTGATGTCACCAAATGCTTTTTTCCAAACAAGTCATAGTGATCATAGTTTTGGAGACTTTCTGACCCTAAGACCCAACTAGCATCTGCATTTCTCCAACTTTGATCCTAACAGTTAGTTTGGCAACTCAAACCATCCTCCTCAGTGCATGTGGACCAATATAGACACACGTCCTCTTCCAGGTAAATTGCTATAACCTCCAGTTAATTTAAACTTCTTAATTATTGCCCAGATATTGGAAATGTACATTCCAACAACGAAACTATCTATTATTGTAGTGACATTGTTGTAAAGTCGATGTCCCTAAAAAAAAGTTTTCCATGCCGGTCTGTTATTGTAAAGAGTATATGCCGTGAACTTCACATACTTTTGAAAATCCAGCATTTACTTGATCCTGGTAAGCTCTTATTGTCACAGTTGTAAACAATGGCTTTCTTCTTCCATGAGGGCATTTGGTGTCACAACGGGTTTTTTTCCCAGGCGAACTGTTAAAGAAAGTGACACACACATCTCCTAGAGATCCTGTAGAATTCAATAAGATGATGATGAACTCCTAAAGAGTTTCCCATTTTGTGTACCTTATGTATCAGACGTTAAGACATCCATCGGTCCGTGGGCAAGACGTCTAAGACTGGGACTAGGTTGGATGTGCATCCAGGTTTGCTCCCAAAAACATGATTTTATCTCGTCTTGTTTTGGCCAAGTTTAAAGCCTCATACACATAGATTATAGTGTGGAGTGTTGGCCTGGCTTCAATCTCCATAGCAATACAAGACAACAGTCTACTCTAGGCTGTTCAGTGCCTGTGCTTTTATTCGGTTTTGTTCTAAACCACTACTCTGTTGTACAGACATCTTACCTGGACTTATTGGACTCATTGGACTTACCCACATTTTTGGATTCTTAATGCTTTTGTGGACTAAATATATATTTCCTGTTGGTTTGCTGAAAACTTCTCACAATTGACGCCACTGATGAGCGCTCCAGAATTGGCAGCACTCTAAGACCAGCTTCTCTGAAGGAACGGTCTTAATTTATGACATGGTCGATTATACTATAGTCATAGCACTGATCTCATCTCAGACTACAGCTCTTAGTCTTCCTATCATTTGTCTTACACCATTCATCTTCCTCTTCACTACCCATCTGTCAGTCATGTTTTGGATAACATAATAAAGGATGAACAATTCTGGTCCTGGAGGGCCACTGAGCTGCAGTTTAGCTCCATCCATAATCAAACACTGAAAAATCTAACCAAAGCTGTTGTACTGACTATCTAAAGAGTATTCAAAACATGTATTGATAAATGCATGTAACCAATTGTAAAACCTGAAAGTCTGACATTTTGTGGGTACAGACCTCCGTAATGAAACCCTGTACATCAAATGCAACTTTACATATGCTAAAAAGATCCCATCCCATCCCACTAACACATAACATATGCTCGCTTCAGGCAGATGCCTGATATCGCTAACAGTTAAAACATCCCAATCCCAATTTTTCCTCAAGCAATTTAGCCCATTTTTCCAAACTAATACTCTCAAAACAATTAACACAGCCATCTGGACACTATGTAATTGTTCATTTTTCTTGATTTCAAATTACAAGTTACATGCATAATTTTTTGGAACAATACACACATTTCTCCAATTTAAAAAGCAAATGCAATTTAGTAAACAGTTTATGTTGGGAGCAGGGAATTGTAAAATCTGGGATGGAGCTGGAAAATACGGTATATAGCGAACACAACACTTTGAGTGGGGAGGGGGAACTGCTGTTGCTCCACTCCGCTCAAATACTTTACTCCAGTTTGTGCATTGCTTGGCGACATTGATGCTTTTGGTTTCTTTATTTTTGTTGGATTGAGGAAAAAAAGCATACCCTTGTGATGAAGTACATTTTAAGATAGTTAAAAAAGAGTACTTATTACATAAAGAATATAATTAAGTAAAACTGAATGTAATGTTTTCAGACATGTAATTGCTTGGTATTTACAATAAAAATGTTTTATACTTTAAATGTATATTAAATACACTTAGTTGAACTTAAGAGTGCCTTTTTGACCAACTTGAATAAGACTTAAATCTATATTTTATTTCCGAATTACTTCTATAGTCTTTGACATATCGTCCCCTTGGAATTATAAGGTTATATCTGACATTTTTGTAAAAATGTAGTTCTTCACATATTCTTATTCTGTGACCACTTTTTTACATCATGTGATGTTGTTTTTTAAGTTGTGTACATTTTGGAACTTTTTATTTATAAAATAAAAATGTTATTTCTCTCAAATGGAATGCAACAACTTTAAAGCTCAATATCTCAAAACCAGTCAGAATGCAGATAGAACCTTATAATTCCAAGGTGGCGATATATGTACTGTTAAATTAACTTTAAATGCAATTTTAAATAAAACACTACTAAAATAATAATCAAGTACTTTAAATTTGCTTTGGTAGAGTATTTTTAATTTGACATAACAAAGTGCAGTTTTTTCAAGTACCGGTATACTTGCATGTTTTATGAATCATAGTCATAAAAGTGTGCTCTCTTTAAGTACACTTAAATGGCTTTTTATTTTATTTAAAATTAGATTATCTGCACGTTTCTTTAAATATACCTAATATTTGAAGTACACTACAAGTGCACCTTCAATACAATAAATTGCACTTCTTTTTCCACAAGGTTATGCTAAATAACGTTGAATTTTTTTACTCTGTCAACTTAATGTTATAGAAATATATGGTACCACATAGAAAAGCAAATTTTCAGTACAACTTGAGCAATCTAGATGTGCTATTGTTTAACTTTTTTAAATATTGCATAGCCTACTATATTCAGTGCCTTGTGCTTGACTTTTTAAATGAGGCAAATTCCCCTCTGTGTTTTTACTTTTTTTTCTTTAAATGTACATTACTATTTAATGTTTACACATTTTCTCGATTAATGTAAAACATTTACAGTACCTAATACTATCAACAAGCAATAGCAATCGATAATTTAACATTTATTATTTAATATTACATTTGAGTTATATTATAGTTCATTTAAACAAATCGTATTAAACCATTTTTACATTACATTCATGCTTCTTTCAAAATTAACAGAAATATTTTCTTAGAAAATATACCGCACATTTGTATAACAACATGCTCTATTCTATTCTATTCTATTCTATTCTATTCTATTCTATTCTATTCTGTTCTGTTCTATTCTATTCTATTCTATTCTATTCTATTCTATTCTATTCTATTCTATTCTATTCTATTCTATTCTATTCTATTCGCCTGGCTGACAGTGTTGCCAGTCTTGTCCAGGTGGAAGTAGGTGCTATGAAGCATTTAGATGCAAACATCATCCACAGCTATTCATGCCTGAAGGCAAAGTCCAGATGGTCTGTGAACATGGAGACCAGCTTCCCAAAGATCTTATGATGTGTGAAGTGAGAGCCGTCAACAGCATGTTCCATATACACTGCAATGGCTCAGTTATGATGTCCTCTATACCTGTGCTATGTGGTTGCAGGTTTGAACATTTAAAACACAACTGGGAAACTATATTGTCAGTTCAGACTGCAGTTACTTCATTAAAAAAAAAAATACCAGTAAATGCTGTCTGCCTTGAAAAGAAATAAAAATGCAAGAGAACATCCCTTACTTACTCTTGACAACGTCTTGGCACTGTCTTCCACACAATGATTTACTACAGGTTCATTACTGTTGAGAGTCAAGAGAAAGAGCTTATATTCGGTCAGTCAGTGTTATATCGCCTAAATAAGACTGGCCTGCATTAGCATACGCATACATAATTAAACACCAGCTTGAATATGTACCTTGGGTCCCCTGCAGAAACCTGCGGTGTCTTACATGCCAGGATGTACATTTTGAGTCTCTCTTGCAGAGATGATTGGTTCTGCACTACAGCGATTGTCAACAATTCAATTTACAGTACCTGCTTCTGAATTAATTATGACTCGTTCTGGTTGGCTCAGTGACTATTTCAGTCATAGCTTTGGGCCACCTATACTCAGTTCCCCCTTTCCTCCCGCTAGCGATGCCCCTGCTTCATCACTCCTTGATGGTTTTCCCATTCTCAGAAAACTGTGCTACTTGCGTTGACATCCTTTGTGAAAAAGAAGTGCACTTAAGCCTACTTTTAAAAAGAGTACTTTAAAATAATTTACTATAAGTGTGAATTGAATGTAATGATTTTGGACGCTTTTTACAATTCATTTTATTTTCAGTATTATTAAATACAAATGTATAGTTTAAATGTATAATAAATGCAATTTTTCTGATTGCAGTTTTTCTAATTGAAATAGCTAAATGTAATTGCTCTAATCATTCTAATATGCTAATTTAATATTATTATTGGAAACAGCTGAGCTGCTTATACATATTTTTTGGAACCTGTGATACTTGTTTCAGGATTCTTTGATGAATCAAAAGTAAAAAAGAACTGTTTATTCAAAATAGAAATAATTTCTAACAATATAAATCTTTACGATCAACTTTTCTTACTAACAATTGCTTAATACAAGTATTAATTTCTTAAAAAATAAATACTGACCCTAAACTTTTGAACGGTAGTTGTTACAAAAGATTTCTATTTTAAATAAATGCTGTTCTTTTTATTAATCAAATAATCCTGAAAAAAGTGTCAGGTTATACAAAATATTAAGCAGCACAACTGTGTCAGGGTTCTGTCACTTCTGTCTAGTCTATTTCTTGGTTTTGTGACAGAGCCCTGACACTCCTGTTATGTCTGGTCTGTGTGCCTTTGTTTAATGTGCTTTCATGTCTTGTTTTGTCTTGTGCTGTGTAGCACACAGCTTGTGTTTCACATGTGCTTTCTTGTTGTCATGGTTTGTATGAACACGTGGCATACGAGTGTTCTCATTGGCTGCGTGTTCATGTCTCGTTTTGTGAGCACATGGCTTGTGATTTGTTTTACTGGCCATGTGCTTGTGTTTTTTGTCATGTGTGGTGTGAGCACATGGCTGTTATGTTTCCTTGTGCCATGTGCTCTCCTGTCGATTGTCTAGCCCCTCCCATCTTGTTACCTGATTATTGATTTATTTGCCCCACCTGTCCTCCCTCGTTACCTCCTTTGTTTGTTCTCCCTATTTATTCTCCCTGTGTTTGCAGTTCTGCTGTTTCGTCGTCGAATGTACCCCTTGTGTCCTGCCTATATCCTGTTGCCAAGTCCAGTCAAGTCCAGTCCAAGTCAAGTCAAGTCTGTCTTGTTTCCCCCCTTGGGGTAGTTTTTGTTCTGTTCTGTTTTGTTTTATTTTATTATTATTAAAAGCCCATCACATCTGCATTTGAGTCCTCGCTCCTTTCACCACCCACAAACCCTGACAGACTGTTTCCAACATTAATAATAAATCAGCATATTAGAATGATTTCTCAAGGGTCATGTGACACGACTGGAGTATGGCTGATAAAAATTCAGCTTTGCATCACAGAAATAAATTATATTTAAAAATATATTAAAATAGAAAACCTTTATTTTAAATTGTAATAATATTTTACAATATTACTGTTTCTGTATTTTTTAGCATAATGTTTCTTTCAAAAACATAAAAAATAGTAATGTTTCCAAATTTTTGACCAGTACTTTATACTAAATACACAGAATAAGGGAAGGGAGAAAACAGGGAACAGGTGAGGTTAATCAATTAACAAATTAGTAACCATAGCAACCACTGAAAAGGGATTATGGATACATCTACATTAAATCGGAAAAATACAAAAAATAGCATTTTTGTTTCAAAACGCTTTCTGTACACACTAGTGTTTTCAAGCGTTTTCCAAAAGTTTCTCATCCATACCGAAACGTCGGACAATGCTAAATTCACCTTACTGCGCATGCATAAAACCTCATAAAAATAACTGAGATGATACAGACGGAACGCGACATAAAGTTCTCATGGTATTCTTCTGGAAAGATAATTTTATTTAGCAAAATATCTCACCCTTTCAGCGATGTGTCCAGGTCGCTCTGTCAGCATTAAATGTTTGGTCTAAAACACAACTCCTCGCATGTTTTGCCGCAGCACAGCAATTGCGAGTACATTTTATGTCATCTATGCAGGACTGTGATATGAAGAGTGTGCAAAGTAACAAATCTTTAGCAACAGTGTGAAAGTGAATAGCACATATAACAGGCACAATACCGGTATAAACATAGATATCGGTTCAATATGCGTCACATGTCTAAAAATGCGAGAATCGTTTTCAAATACCTCTGTTTTCACAGTCCACATATAATGTGAAAACGCTGTTTTCAATTGTATCCACGTGGGAAAGCGTTTCCAAAAAGATTGCAGGATAAAAATGTGGAAAGAACGCCAAAACGGCAAGAAAATTGTGAGTTTTCAAAGAAAAATGTATTAGTGTGGACAAGGCTAAAGGAAGGTAAAACTAGGAAATACAAAACGACGATGATACTCAGCTGTATATTTCTTCAAAACCTAACGAAACCTACCAATTCACAAAATTAACGGAATGCATAGCTGATATAAAAAATTGGATGACTAGTAATTTCCTACTACTAAATTCAGAAAAAACAGAGATTCTAATTATTGGACAAATAACTTCTACACGTAATAACCTAGAGTACTGTCTAACACTTGATGGCTGCTCTGTTAAGTCTTCGTCGTCGGTTAGGAACCTGGGTGTGCTCTTTGATACCAATCTTTCATTTGAAAGTCATGTGTCTAGTATCTGTAAAACCGCTTTCTTCCATCTTAAAAATATATCTAAATTACGTAATATGCTCTCAATAAATAATGCAGAACAATTAGTTCATGCGTTTATGACCTCAAGGCTAGATTATTGTAATGCTCTACTGGGTGGTTGCCCTGCACGCTTAATAAACAAACTACAGCTAGTTCAAAACGCAGCAGCTCGAGTTCTTACTAGAACCAGGAAGTATGACCATATTAGCCCTGTTCTGTCAACACTGCATTGGCTGCCTATTAAACATCGTATAAATTTTAAAATATTGCTGATCACTTACAAAGCACTAAATGGTTTAGCTCCGCAGTACTTGAGCGAGCTCTTAACGCATTATAGTCCTTCACGTCTTACTGCGATCTCAAAATTCCGGCCAGTTAATAATACCTAGAATATCAAAATCGACTGCTGGCGGTAGATCCTTTTCCTACTTAGCACCAAAACTTTGGAACAGTCTTCCAACATTGTCCGGGAAGCAGACACACTCTGTCAGTTCAAATCTAGACTAAAAACACATCTCTTCGGCCTAGCATACACATAACACATTATAGACTTCTATAATTAGGCTGCATAGTTTAGAACAGCCGGGACCGGGAACACTTCCTGTAATCCTGATGTACTTGGTACATCATAAGAAGGATGGCGTCTACGCTAATATTAGTCTCTCTGTCTATCCCGAGGTTTACCGCTGTCCACCGGAACCAGGCCGTATCCAGATCTGATGAAGGACCAGCGCCAGGACACGACGACGCCGCTGACCTGAAGTGTCAACCAGTCTCTCCTCCTCTCCACTCCGACTTCAACAAACCGGAACTGGACAAATACTCTGATTCATTCTGAACTTCATACACTGTTCACTCATTGGCCAGAGGAGAACTGGCCCCCGACTGAGCCTGGGTTCCCCCAAGGTTTTTTTCTCCATTCTGTCACCTGATGGAGTTTTGGTTCCTTGCCGCTGTTGCCTTACCTTCTGGCTTGCTTAGTTGGGGACATTTAATATTCAACAATATTGTAGATCTGCCTTAAAGGTGGACGATGATGAAATTGTTTTTTGTATTATTTTCATGTTATCGCTGTGAAGCTGCTTTGATACAATCTGTATTGTAAAAAGCGCTATATAAATAAAGGTGACTTGACTTGACTTGACTTGACAAAAAACAAAAAAAACAGTCCAATAAAAAGAAATCTCATTACTTTAACATTAAACCTTTAATTTGACATTATTACTTTTTAAAGTGTACTTAAGTGTGTCCATTAACATAGTAAACATTATATTATCTGCAAGTACATTTTCTTTTTCTTTTAATATTTTAAGTACGGCAAGTGTACATTCAATACAATTGAGCAAACTGTTTCACAAGGGATGACTTACTACTGATATAATAAACAGCAGACTGAACTCTTACAAACCCAAACCTCCAAACCTCCACCAAAGGCTCTACCAAACCAACCTTTACATCCTGAACACCACATCATCCAGCTCCGCCAATCCACTCCCAATCAATAATTGAATTGAATAGAATACTAACACGCCCGCTGCTATTATTCCTGCAAATAAACTTACCTTAGTGTCTCACTTATACCTGCGTTGTCTTCTTCTGTTGATAACAATGGCAGCACATTTTGATTGTAAATGTTAATTATATTCATTCAGATGTACTGTAATTATAGTAGGTATGAGTAATATTTTGTCATACAGTATAATAAAAATACCAAATGCTCAACATTGAGCATTTTGTATTTGTTTGCCTACTTTCAGGCTACCTCACGGTTTGAATGAGGATGTTTTGCTGAACAAAAATGGATTTCAGACTCTGCATGGAAAGAAAATCTCATCAGATACAATCTGTGGCATCTTGACCGGTTTTGAACCGTAAAGGAAGATTATAATTTAACAATCAGCTATGTCTTTTTGATTTTTCCCAAAAAAGGTTAATAGTTCAGCAGTTTGAAGAGGAGGTGCACAATATCCCTTCTTCTAACTCTCTTTTATTCTTGGACACACTGATGTTGTCATGCACATCATGTAGCCTATCAGAGGCACTGGGGTTGAAGGTGATATTTTCAAGTTTCTCATTGCACGATTTCTGTTGCTCTTGTGTATTTGAAAAGGCACATTTTAAAAGTGTGTCTTATCTCCTCCCCAGACTGTGCCTTTTGAAGCCATAATTACAATTAAGGTTGATACTAAAGTAGAAAATTCAGCAATAGTTTTCAAGAAATGTCACATCTAATTACACAATCTACGCAGAAGAAATCACCTCAACCGACAAAGAAATGACAGACAGTTTCCCTGATGTTTTTCCCGTTAACCACATATTGTTTCCGTACGAAATACTCCCCCAACAGCAATTCCCAGGTTATTTAGCAACCACGTAGTAGCATTTTCCTTAATAATAGACTTCTTAAGAACTTGACATGACATTTAACTCTTAACAATATTCTGAATACATCTGATACTTAAGTATTAAAAATACAGCCTTCACTCATTTCCTCTGCAAACTATATAGAAGCTGCAATGGTTTTAAGAAGTGCGTAATTACTACAGAATTACACGACCCCTCTATAATTGTATCTAGAGTCTAACATTAGAAAACAGACCAATTAAGTGACTAATGTGAATAAGATGATCAAATGAACCATCAGTACAAAGAAACCATTTTAAGGGAACGTTAATGTGAACCTTTAGACATGCACTGAAGTCAGTTACATATGCAAGTTCTGAGGACTTAAAACTCAAGGACTTATTTGATCGTAATATTCAAAACATTTTTTAGCAGGTGACCTGAGACACATTAGACTGATATTCAATCCCATGCCTTTTTTTGAAGATGCACATTGTACATAGAAATTATGCAATTGTTTTAATTAGTGTAAAGTGCAATTTAAACTCATTTGTCATCTACTGTGTTCAGTTACTATACTATAAGATTCTCATACTAAAGTTTTCTAAACCATTTTTAGAGTTATAGTATCTGAATTACAGATTCAATAACTCTGAATCAGAATTTGATGTTCAAAAGTAGATATAGATTATCTACCATAGCACATGATAATGACGAAGCGCTATGTACAATTTAAACATGCTACATGAACATTCTTAACGCAACCTACTGTCTATATGCCTATGCAGTCAGTTAACACAGAAAGTTGAAACAAAAGCTTATCGGTTATTATGTCCAAAGATTTACCTACATACAATTTACCGTAAGGTCCAGCTGACATTAACAGGAGTGGCAGTAAAACAGCAACAAAAAATTATGATTACAGGGGGAGCTTATCGATGAATAAAATCCTATTTCACGGTTCCTTGCACAATTCTATGTTATTATGACCTCACAACACTTTTACAGTAGTGCATGATTTGTAAACTAATACATTTGCATGTTTGCTTCGCATAAACAGCTGTAGGCCTATATTTATATGAGTCCTGTGAAACACGTCATGGCAACACATGTCAAAGATGCGGACAAGCCAGTTTAAATGGCACGGTTGGTTTGTTTTTGCTGTTGTTAATACTAGTGGTTAGGTGTAGCACAGGGGTATATTATTTGAAAATGTGATAGAGCATTAACTTTTTGGTGTTGTTTACCAGACATTTTTTTTATTTTTGAAATGCCGCAATAAGGCGTTCTTCCAACAACAATGTCATAAAATGTTGCCAAATTTTGAGCAACTGCAGAAAACGTGGAGGGAATGTGCTCTACTGGAAATATCACATTTCAAGTGCCACAAAACAAGAAGCATGTGATATCGTTTTGCAGAAATGTTGCCATCAACATGGGTTTCCAATGACATCCTTCAGGTAGAAAAAAAACCTGCTTTGAGACTGTCTACACTGTTGCAAATCCTTTTTTTTGGTGTGCTACTGACTTACGTAGCTGGAGTTTGCTCTCTGTAAACAGTACTTAACATATATCATTGCATTTAATTATATGTTACCAGATTTGACATATTTAAATAAGTTGACTTTGCAGAGACAATGTTGGTAAGATTCTATCCCACCATGTTATCACATGTCATGTTTCAGATGTTTGAGCATCTGCCACATAGAACTCTATTGGTGCATTTCTGTGAACATGTTTTCTCTTCTTTCTTTTTATTCAAACTGAGGAACTAAGTGGAAAGTAGTGTCTGTGATAATCAATAGCATGCTGCAGATACTGTCCATCTAGGAGCATTTCCTTAGAAGAGGGAAAGGAGATGACAAAACCAGCAGATAAAGTTTTACAGAGACAGTGCTTATTTGTCTCCCTTAAACTCATGGTGTTCTCACTGAGCTCCTAGCGTGGGGTAAATATGAGGAGTGAATGTGATCATCATGACACCCACTGCAGGATTTACTGAGGATTGGTTATAATTACAAAAATGCTTTTACTCTGTAAAATGTACTTTTTTCTACTTATGTTTACAAGGCCATTGCACAGTTTTCGTGCCAAAATGACAATACATAAAGTAGCCTACGTTTATTTTAGAGTAATCAATGGAAATCATGGAACATGGTCACCATTTATTATTTAAAAAAAAAGTGTTGTAAGTAATTTGTAAGTTTGCAATTATTTAAGTTAACAGTAAATGATTGGCTGGTTTTATAGTTTCTTCTATGAATAGGTAGCATATTCCACGTATAGTTTGCTCTCACACGAAACTGGAATAAAGGCTTTAACCATAGCAGTGGATCTAATGATACAGTCTGTCAGCTGCTCAATAAACGTTGTAAGAGGGGGAGGAACCAGACCATGCAAGATTTTATACAACACACACGCACGCACGCACGCACGCATGCACACGCACACACACACACACACACACACACACACACACGCACAAACGCATGCACACGCACACACACACACACACACACACACACGCACAAACACACACACGCACAAAAACACACACACACACACACACACACACACACACACACACACACACACACACACACACACACACACACACCAATATTACACCGTCTAAGGTCACCAAGTTTAGCTTTTTTAAGTTTACATGCAACCAAATAATCAGTTATTGGATTGATGGCTCTATTGAAATAATCCGATCAACAGGAAAAAATTAAGCATCCAACTAAATGCCTATATGTTTTGTGTGTATGCTTTTTTTAAGGCAAAAACAAGAGTTTTTACTCTTACTCTTAGAGTACTTACTCACAGTAGCTCCTGTGACATTATTGCGGAGGCTTTTTCCAGTTCTGCATGTAAGCGAATATCTGAGTCAGACTGCTAATTTTAGGATTCATAAACAAAAATCTGAAATACAAATACAGAAGCTACTGATCCATTGTGTAATGTCATCATCACACAAGTGAGTTGAAGTTATTTTGCATGCACATAATTCACTGTATCTGCACATTTGTACCTCACAATCAATGCAAACAGTGTGCAGGTTATTGACACATAGATTAAACAAAAGAGGCCCCAAAATTGACCCCTGGGGTACACCAAATCTACATCAATTGTTCTATAGACGTAATTGTCTTTATATTCAAATATACTTGTACTTCAAATTTTGTTGACAGCTTTGTAATATGAACACCATGGTATAATAACCTCCAACTCCACTTTTGTCCAGTTTAAGAAAACAGTTTATGTTTCTCTCAAGTGCTTTTCTCTAAAGCTAAATAGTTTGGGGTATAATCCAAAAGGACTGTTGTTAATATTGATGTTAAGTTGTTCTGCCCAACCATTGACAGGTAGTATACTAATATGTATATACTTACACAGCTCTAAAAGATCTCCAGCTTTAAAAATGGGTGTTATTATAGCAGTTTTCATGCCCTTGGGAAACTCCTCGTATTGACAGACCTATTAATGCCATCTGTAATTCGACCAGACAAACAATCACTAAATGTTTTTTAGTAACATTGTATCAGGTCTACCACGCATCCTTTGAAATGCATTACTAACCTTACATTTTCAAATGCCGCTACTTCATTGATTATACAAAGAATGATTTAAAAAAAATGCAGCTATTTGACTTTTGTCTTGTGGGAAATTCTTAATTTATTTTGATTTCTATACATATATATATTTTCAGCTGACATCAATTGGAAGTAAAAAAAAAAAAAAAATTACAACAGTTTTCTCCCTTAAAAGCATAAGGTATTTATTGGCATCATTACTTGTCATATGACAACTAGAATGTTGTTCTTTATTTTATTATTTTTTATTTCACAGATGTCATCATAATATATAATATCTAATAATATAATTTATGTGTTTCTCCCACGTCAGTTGTGTAGTTGTATGCACTCTTTTAGCATTGTCTATGCACTCGTCTCCTTTTACTTTAAAATCCCACAGATTGCATGTACAAATAAAAAAAAATTCACAAATTCAGGTGCCTTATGATTGACTTCAGCATGCCACATTTAGGATGTATCCCTTTAAATAAGATGTGACCTGCCTTGACATAGGGTATTTCTTTATCATACAAAGCTGTTGTACTGTTTTATCATTACTATCCATAACAATCTGTGCATGACAAGTAACATGCACAAGTTTAAATCCCGTAAAATGTAGCAAGAGACACTAACCTTGGGCAAATACCATTAAACACTAAACACATCAACATCATGATTAATTTATACATTGCTCAAAATACTCGGACTGTTGAAGTTAAATCCAGAACTTTTTTTTTTCCATCAGTACGAGAAGAGAGTAAGAGACTTACGGTTGCATAACCTCAGTCAGGAGCATGTTGGGATACAGGGCTATCTTTGACCAGAGGAGGTTCTTTTGTCCTCCTTCCACTGGGTAAAGAAGAAGTAAAGAGACAATTTAAAACTAATTTAATGGAGGCATACCCCCTCCTCTCTCTAACTCATCCTCATGCAGTATTAACCACACTCTTTCTTGCTCTAATCACCTTCTTCATCATAGCCGTGCTTTTGCTGTGAGCTCCCCAGTGAGGGGCCGGAACCCAAGCAGGCTCCCTGCAGTCTGCTGGGATAAATTTAGCTCCCAATACATCAGCGGCTGTGGCCAGAAGCAGTGACAACTGACCGGACCGTTTTGCCAGAGCAATGTTGGATTGTTTCATCAATTAGCTATTGGCTAGTGCTGTGGTCATTAGAGAAAGTCCATAAAACACAGACACCCACCCCTTAGCTATGCAGTAAAGTGGGTTGAGGGGGTGGAGAAATTAAGCCTCTCAGTGAAAGTAAGTGAATCTAACTTGAGTCAAAACCACAGGGGCAATCTCCATAGGGAGAACTTTGGAGTTGTGTAATATATTAAAACCACATATCCTGAAACTAATGCACATGCTTCACAGAGACTATGCACACTTGGTGACGTGTTGAATATTAAGGAGGGAATTCGCAATGAATAAATTGTAACCGGTGGTATTGTTCTAGCACTAAAGGAATCATGCAAATCAGATACTGGTGCCTGAAATGGCCTTTTTGTGATGAAACATAACGAAAAAAGAAAGAAAAAAAAGACTGGCAACATTTTATAACACTGGCACATGTTGTGGCAGTCTGGAAATTAAAATACTGAACCCTGCCTTAATCCTAATGGAGCAAAAGCAAATGTGAGATACAAATCTTCAAACCACATCATTTTTGTTTCCGCAAATGCTTTGTTGACACTTTGAGCTCATCTGTGTAATGTTTCACAGAATTGCCAAAACACATGCTTTTTTGAGATGTCAGGGCACAGTGTTAACAGTGACAGTCAAATAACACTGTCTATTATGCAGAATTTACATCAAAAGAAGACGCACTATGGTTTCAGTATTTATATTTTTTTCCAGAGCAAACACCCTTCATTAAAGAAATGGTTATTTACAGAATTGCAGAGTTCAAATTGTAATCATCGCAGATTTTGTGGCTTTTCATAAAATTATACAAATCAAAAAAAAAACTGGTGCAAATAAATGCAGCAAATTATAGTGCCTCTAAAATACTCGCTGTGTCTTCTGTCCCTTTGGACACATATTTATACAGCTGGTCTTGTTGTGTTTTCCCTTACTGCTATCCTCATACAGTATAAATGTCAGCTTTTGCTTACTTTGTGACCCAGTCTGTCATTACTGAGCAAGCTCAAAAGCAAACTCCTTTCATGCCGCTGCCTTCTCCACCGCAGCTGGGACTAGACTTTGAACATCAGAGCTTACTGTCAGGCCGCTCTGGCTGCAATCTGGGGGTTCACGCAGTGGAAATGTTCTCAGCACTCAATGGACAGCAGGGGGATGTAGTGAGGGACACAACCACCAGAGGACACTCTTACCACCTGCAAGCATGTGTCTCTTTAGATGCTGCAATTACCTCGATGTTCAGAAGGTAAGGGAAAGTAAGTACATAAACTTCTGGGTTCAGAAACATCTTGCCTACTAGTTTAGGTGTAAAGGCACAATGGGGTAAAAACATGGTTGCGTCAAGTGATTTTTCTGTCACTTATGATTGTAGCTTGTCAGATTGTATGATATGATGCAAGTGAGATCTCTGGTATAAGCCAAGGCAGACTCTATGACATCAACTGTCTTTTATGTCAGACTCCACAACATCTTACATTTTTCAAGCTTAGACTAAGTCACAATGACAGCATTGACTGGGCGTTGTGACAGCCTTATTTTGACACTTTAAACTGAAATGGTACTGCACAAACCCAAGAAAGCCCTTGTGTTAATGGTGGCAGTGCTTTCACTGGAAAAGAATGGACAAAACAGAATGTTTGGATTCTGTTTTGACTGGGTATAAAAGGAGAAAATAATGGACTGCTCTTTCTTTTTAGAGTGTGCATGAGTGAAGGAGACGCTAAGTAATAACAGGATTTTTATGTTGCACCTTATATAGACACACTTATTTACTGATCATTTCTCTTTCTTACTTGCATACACACCTATAAATGGTACTTCCATTGCGTTGTAGGCGCAGTCACACTGCTGATCAAACGTAATCATTTATATTAATCTTCACATTTTTTAATCTTTGCAAAATCTAAAATATTCCTCTATTTGAGAAGTGCCAAAAAATGATGAAGCAATAGTAAAACATTTTTAATGAGACCATTTCAGAAAACCGACATTGTGAAATCTGTTATTTTCAGGGTGTGATTTGTTAAGAACAAACAAATAAACTAACAAACCCCATATTTAAAGGAGAATGTCGTCATTGACATTTTAATGTAGAAATTTAGACTATGGAAATACAATGTAATTAATATGAAATGAACAGAAAAAAATTCAGAAAAAAATTGTTCAAACTGAATTAAATAATTAGATAGTTTTTTAAAAACAATGAACTCATTGACTAATGACTATACATTTATACAATTTACAAGGCCCATGAAGGTATTAAGTCCACATTTTGAGTGCATTTTAGCCATTACATTTTATAGGTCGCAACATCATGCACGGTTACTTGTCTGCTTGTGTAACCCATCTGGTTCTACTCATCCCGCTCCGAGCGGGATTCAAACCGGCGTTTCTGGCATGGGAATCGGGTATACTAAAAAGAACGCTAAAGACCTTAAGCCTCTAGAATCAGTCGCTAGTGCGCCACTTGAGGCCAGGAGAGTGAATTACTTTTACAGCTCTTGGCCTCTGTTACGCTCACCCCCCAAACCTCAATCCCAACAAAGTCACGGCACCAATGTAACCCCTCCGGTCCTACTCACCACGCTCCGAGTGGGATTCGAACCGGCGTTTCCGGCATGGGAATCAGGTGTCAATAGCTAGTAAAACTGTTGGCCAGCCATTTATAAACATTAAACCTAAAACAATATTAATCCAATATTCCACTTAGAATCTGTAATGCATGGTTTAATGCGCAGGAAGGAAGACATACGTCACCATCTACTGTTGAAAATAGGAAAACATTCCCCCTGAAGCTCCATCCCTGGGCAAATCGCAACATGGTTATGAAAAAAAGAAAGAAGAAAAAATCAACCGCCAGTGAATAACAGTGATGTACAATCCGTTTTCGTCTAGGTAATTTTACAATCCCATCCCACTTCATCCTGTCACCTCTCCACTGCCCCATCCCTGTGCCTCCTTTCACTTCCCGTTTGTGGTCTGTTAGCATGATGTTCAACAGCTCTACAACATTTTGCTCTTAGCCGACACATGCTCTCAAATGGCCTTTATCCTTTTTGTATTCACAATGCCATCTCATGGAATAATTTATGTGTCCCATCACCTTGTGTGTGGGTACAGTGCCTCTGAGCTACTTCTGGACAGGATGGCTTTCTGCATCTGACAGCGAGAGCTATTTGAAGTGGATGATTGATGCCTGCCGGCAGTGGCTGTTTTGTGAGCCGGGCGGGAGAGGGTGATGTTTTCTGAAAGGCACACGCTGGTATGATTTGAATCTATAAGGGGCCGTGGGGTTGCTTCAGAAATCCACTGCAGTGCGAGAGCGATGATGCGCTGTCATTACGTGCTCAGGATCCCTCTTCTCGTGTTCTCGCTCACTCTCCTGAACATAAGAGTCTCTGTTTTGCATACTGTGCTTTCAATACAAAAGATCAATCTCGCTTTGTACTGTAGATATGGATGTCAATTTGTTCTATAAAGTGGTGGGGATTGTTGTGCCCGAATGAGTGGATTGTGCACAGGCGTGCTGGTTTTGACCTCATGAAGAGAAAGGCAGAACTCATGAATATTCATTAGATTGTTCTCAAATATTTCTCCATGATCTTTTGCTTGTTTGGTGTAATGTATTTTTTTCAAGACATCAGTTACCAGGTAACTTATGATATTATTTGATTCATTTCATAGTCACATCTATCATTTTTAGTCCCAAGATTTTACATGTCAGAACACAGATGCATGGATCAGCAGTTTGTATTAGTAATAACTTGTAGGCAGTGCTGGGTAGTAACTGATTACATGTAATCTGGATTACATATCAAGATTACAAAATTACAGTATCACTTTGACATAAAAGCAGTTTCACACGGGATCATAGACTGCACGGGACAAGGAAAACAAGTCTCTAGTACAAGAGTCTTCAATACTATGTTTAAAAAATATATGTTTTCATGTTTGCGCTCTGATTTTTTTATTTTTTATTATTTAGAATGTGTTTTTGCAGCTACTGTATGAGTAATGTAGCCAGTCATGTTTGTTGATCTCTTGAATGCAATGGCCAATCAGAGGTGCTTAATTTAGAAAGAATCCACTCACCACTCAAAACACTGCCAAGTCCTGCACGTTCCCCTATTCTTTCAAAGACACTATATATAGTAACAGATTCATGAGGCAGTGTACACACAACTTTATTGATTTTAATGGAACTTTGTGAGATCGTAAACTGAGTTTAATTTTTTTAGTGATTGTAAAGGGAGCGCTCTTTGCTTGTTTTCAAGGCTATATTTAGCCTGATCCATTGAATAATTGTTTTGTTTTTCATGATGCTATGAAGACGAAAGTCTTAAGGCCCGTTCACACCAAGGACGACAACTATAAAAATAAGGATAAATATATAGTTCTAAAAATCATTCTAAATATTAAAGAATAGCTGAGTTTATTCCACAGCTATAACGATAACGGCACAGATAAACGATATCGTTGGAATCACTTTCAGAACGATTTTATCAAGCTGATAAATGATAAAAACATTGACAGCCAATCAGAATCCATCCTGTTGTAACGAGTTTGAGCATTAGAGTGGCAGACAAGCAGAATAAACAGAATGATATCGTCTGGTGGCGTGGACGCTAATATAGTTATTTTTATAGTTATCATTCTTGGAGTGAACAGGCCTTTAAGGGTTTTGGAACGACATGAGGGTGAGTAATTAATGAGTGAATTAATTCCATTTTTGGGTGAACTAACCCTTTAAAACGTGAACTTTTAGTAATCATGAAGCCAAAGTTTCAGTAAATGTTTAATTGTCCAACTGACAGTAAATTAAAATGTATGACTCTGCAAATCCATTCTAATAATTTACAACAACTGTGAACAACTAATGAACGGGCAACTAATGCTCATTCATCCCGAAATCCCATCACTTTCTTCGTAGAGGTTATAAATATTAATAGGCTATATGCCGGCTGTATAAATATTATGTACGCAATAAAGTGAGCTAGCCTACATGATCTCTGCCATGCACGCTTTCTCTCACATACATGAACCTACCTTTCAGAAGAGCATGTCTGGATTAAAAATCATTAGTCATCCTCAGTAGTAAAAGGCAGCAGTAATCTTTTAATAATATGTGTAATAATTCCAAACGAATGTAAAAAAATAAATAAAAAAATAATAATAATTAAATTAAAAATTAAATTTCCCTCTTTCTTGCTGCCCTGACTGTGCAGCCGCCCTAGGCGTCTGTTAGTTCGCCTATAGCCACGCGCCGGCCCTGATTACATGCTATTCCCACCATGGCAGTAAATTATTCAGAATCCATTGATTCTCCTTTCTACTTATTTTTTATCTTTTAATTTATCCTTTCTAAAAAAAAAAGCCTACTGCCTTTACGTTATGCAGGTTTTCCGGGTTTGTGGAATTGCACACACAGTCCTGCCACTAGTCATCTTCCTATCACTGAAAACTGAGACCCACAGAGTATTTGATAACTGGATTTACAGAAATCATGCTTTCTGAGCATTACATGTCTAATCAACTCCTGACAAACACATTGACTATTATTTGAATTACAGTATCACTTAAAATAATAATTAATGGGTCATTTAACCATGTATTACTGTATTTGGCAGGCTTTTGTCTTTAAAACACATTCAAATGTACAACATTTAATAATTACATGCAATGCAGGGATTCCCCAACTTTTTTTGTCAGCTGAACCTCTTTGACCTAATATTATTTACTTAAGGGTCGGAGTAATTTCAACTCAGGGTCCTTTGCACCATGACCCCGAGCCAAACACCCCCCCAGAAGCTTTTTTACCCTTGGTCGAATATTATTAAAGTTAGAGCTTATTTAGTGATATCAGCCGAATGGCTTAGTGCAGGCGCTAATGGATCCAAGGTTGTATCTCGTAAATTACCCCACTAATAATGTCCGTAATGGTACCAAACTTCTACACTTGCCTGATGGCTTATGCTACCGCTAACCCGGACATCGAGGTCACTTCCGGAAAAGCCTGTAAAAGTCCTGTCAGAAAGCGATTCATAAGGATGTGTAACGTGTAACAACGCCCAGTTCCAGGAATGCATTAATATTTTGTTGGTAGTACCAGTTTGCAACAATTATTAGTTAACACTAAGTTGTCAACACTTAAAAAAAAAAAAAAAAAAAAAAAAAAGTGGATATACCCAAAAACTTTCAGCAACACCAGGTGGTTGCGCGAGACTTTTACAGGCTTTTCCCAAATCACTGAAGTGACCTTGACGTCCGGTTTAGCGGTAGCAAGCCATCAGGCAAGTGTTAATTACATAAACTCCTGATGTACTTATACACTTTACAATGAGCAGAACCTATTTGTACTACTGTAGAAGTTTGGTACCATTCTGGACAAGTTTTCCATCGATTGTTTACACACATTTTCTGAAAGCATGCCTCATACTCTCAGAACTCTACACACAAATAAAAAAAAAAACACACACACAATGGGCAAAACCCCTCAATTCTCCAGCAAAATTAAACTTGATTAAACTAAATTAAACTAAAATGTTATTTCTTCTCAAAATGATATTTTGTCTTCAAATGACACACACAAACCATCATATGAATAGACATTTATAAGAACCAGTTGAACACTGATGTGCTCAATGTAAAAAACTATGATGAATGGAAAACACTTATTCTCCATTCATCATAATGACTTAGGCCTTTTTTTGGTTCAGTGTTACACTTACTACAGACAGTACATGTTTTTATACTTAGAAAACACAAATACACTGTAACAAATATATTTTATTTTCCCCACAAAAACAATGTACACAGTGTACATTCCAACCAACACAAAGCTGCACATACAGTGGTCTACATACAAAACAAAAGAAGAATTTACTGTATACAGTTACAGTAATTTTTTTTATAAAAAACGATCTTTCTGAATTGCGTTCAAATGGCACCCTGTAGCTCTGCTTCATCCTCAGATTATTTCTGCGCAAGACACGGTCCAGTGTTGATAAGCTTACCCTATCAATATTTTCAGGTCTACTATTTTGAAATATCTCATTGTTTTCTATTCTTTTTCTTTGTATTTGCCGTAATGTTATGGCTTTATTTTCTAGGACCATGTTCATGATTTCAGTTTCCTGTTCAGGAGACAGAACACGTTCTCGACCACCTTGTGTTTGTAATCTTTCAGTCCTGCCAAACAAATAGTAAAAACATGTAAATACTGTGTAGGAATACAAAGTAGTACATTTCCCCAATACTTGAAACATACTTTATTTTTACAGTCCTACAGAACAGTCCACAGGCAATACTGTACTACTGTACTCATTGAGTACTATATTGATATGCAGTGTTGCAATTTTCTAGTGAGAGTAGATTTCTTAACTATTCTCATTTCGGAAAGTCATAAATAAATACATAAATACATAAATACATAAATTTAAGTTCACAATTCTGTTGGTCACGATGATTAATGGTCACATGACACACTGTTCAACTAATCATTTCACCTTTTATTTAAGTAAGCGTTTTATTTTAATTGTTTTTATTTCAAACAAAAAATCTTTTTTTTTATTACTTTATAGTTTTTCATTAAACTCATGAGCCCCAGTCTGGGAAACCCTGATGTAATACATTATTTAATGCACTGCATCTTGTTGATAACAAAGAATGGAATATTTGATCTTTCTCTTTGTAGTTTTATATCAATATGGTATCTGATTATCCTAATGATAGATATACATAATAAAGGCTAGATGTCTTACGGCAGAGTCTCAAACGGCATCACCCGGTGGCCATCTTGTCACAGGGAAGCTTTCTGCAAGGTGAGTGATCTGCAAGAACACAATACTCTTATCTCGCTGAAATCTTGACGGATTTACAAATGGTTTAGGTTCTTACAAACATTATTAACATGGCTATAATTCTGGATGCTTGAACATGTTGAAATATATAATATTATAATTATTCATGAGTATGCAGTGTCATAACTACATCTCTGACGTTTATAACAAACCAACCCGTTTGAAAATCGGGAGAAAATTTAACAAGTTATGGTTAATTAAAAAGTACTTGCACCATTAAAACAATGTTACGAGTGAGCGAGCCCCCTGTGGCAAGATGGCCGCCGTGTGTGGACTTCGACCTCCATTGAGCATAAGTGCGGACCAGACATCTAGCCTTTATTATATGATATCTAAATCCTAATTAAATCAGTGTGATAAATGATTTTGGTCAAAAGTAATATGAAAGTAATCAAAAAGTAGTCGGATTACATTAACTTAAATGTGTAAATTACGTTACTAGCTACAAACTTTGTCATGTAATTTGACATCAGTAACTGACCACAATTTGTAAGTAATCTACCCAGCACTACTTGAAGGTCCAGTGGTGACTCTTTTGCTTTAAATTACCCATATTATGCTTATTTACAAGCTCATAAAAACATTTTCTGATAGTACAATTATGCGATTTAAAGTAAAAAAAAAAAAAAACATAATTTTTCTTATACTGTGTATTTCTGCAGCACCTCTTTTCACCTTCTGCCTGAAAAGCCTAGGTACTGTCTCTTTAAGCCCGCCTTTCCAAAATTTCCAAATTTAACAACCCTTATCATAATCGGGTTTTAGCTCCTGAGGCTTCATGAGCAGCTGTAAACAGTATTATTTCTATAGTAACAATGGCGTCTGTATTGAAGCCCATACAATGTTTTTTTTTGCCCTCAAAGCGAGAAAGAGAGAGAAAAAAAGCTCTGCAACATAGAGAAATCACTTATTCAATTGTTCTGCGAGAGCAGGCCAGCAGCCAGGCGGGCATTATGTGAATGTGTAACATGGTGACGTATACCAGAATATCATGGTAATATTGGCAGGAGCGTTTCAGGCAAAAATAAATTCTGTTGGAGAGTTGAACTCCCTTTGGCGTGAACTTTGTGCTTTGCAGATAATTTACATGCACAAACAGTTATATTACACACTACAGGAAAGGTAAAATAATTAAAAAAGCACAATAGGTGCCCTTTAATAGGATTCAGGATCTGTAATACACAACACCCTGATGAAGGCTTACCGGCCGCAATGCGTAGGTGTGCCGTTGCTTGTCACCTTTTTAAAGAATCTAAGCCATGAAAGAATAAAGGCTTTTTTTATTTTTCTAAAAACGAATTACTCGAATGCCTAGGATGTTTTTTTCTTATAAGTGGAACCATCCCTACACCCAAAGAGCACAGAGATACTAAAGTTACACCCCGTGCAGCACTTTTTTGCATTCCTTGTATTTATAAATAACCTTTTGTTTTACTAAATTGGAGCTGTACGTCAGTGGATGTACATGTATATCAGGATTGGAGACATTTGCATTTTCTTTTGTGATCTCACTGGAATGGATAGCAAGCAAGCCGTGGGAAAGCAAAAGGAAGGTGGAGAGCTGTGTGTGGGAGAGTCCATTGTCGCTGCCGCTTTTTGCCATGAATGACAAACAAATATAAAAGCATTCCAGCTCCAGATAACTTGCCATTATAACACACACATCAATAAAATGAAAACTCTCTCAAAAATATGAGCTATTTCCAGCCCAAAACGTTTTATCCTAGAATACATTTTTACCCAGGCCGAGTCCACGCTCAAGACTTTCCCAACTTTTGACAAGAATATAAGACGTGTTCTGTGGTCTTCTGGGTCTTCTTTATTATACAAATATATTCATATAATATTTATACACAGGATTTTGATATTGCATTAAACACAGTCAAGCAATCTATTTAGTCTATTAGTCTAATATCGCATTAAATCTGACATGGTATAAAACAATGTTTGATTACAAATAAATGATATAAACAAAAATAATAATCAAACATTCAGACTGAAATATATTAAATTAAAGTAACTAATTAAATTAAAGACAGAATAAAATTAAAAATAAAACATGACATGCTGTGTTTCTACAAGGTTCCAAAAATATGTTGGTAGAATTGCTTCTGGACAAAAAAAGTAGCATCTCATTTCTGGGAAAGTCTTATTTCTCACGGTTTTATGTATGCAAATGTTTTCCCTGTTGGTCTGGGATCTTGGTCTGGCCAGAGATCTTGTAATTTGTGGACCTCATTTGCACCAGTAAGCTACTTTGAACATGTTGCTTAATGCCAACACTTTAGAGAAAATGCAGTTTTCTAAATTACATTTTTATGACTTTTTATGACGTTACCACTCATATACCTAATCTTTAGACCAAGTCTGCAAAACTGCAAGCACATTATATGCTTTACACTCAGTTTGTATTTGTAAAAGAAACATTTTGCAAAACACAGTTTTCTACATTAGACACATCATTCAAAACTAACAGCTCTTATGTTTCATTCATAAAACGCCGCCATTTAAATGCCATAATCATTTTCCAATTACCTCACCCAACGATCAGGGCTGTGTTTCCCAAAAGCATAGACCATTGGTGGCAATTGTTCTACAATCAATTTAGGCTTACTATGCTTTTGGGAAATGCGGCCCTGGTGTGACAACACTTATAACATACATTGATCACTAAGAAATCCAAACTCAAAGTTTTTTATTTATTTATATATATAAATTATTTGTATCCTCTTGCATTTCTGTTTATGATGTAAATATACCTAATTTGATCACTTATAAATCAAAATTCAACGTTTTTAGAAACAAATAAATGTTTGACCCTTGCATTTTGGTTTATTCAGTAAATATATACTAACGTAATATGCATACAAGTTAGTAAGTCACCTTTATTTATGTATTTACACAATACAGATTGTTTCAAAGCAGCTTCACAATAGAAACAAATTCAAATGATGTTGTAAAGCAGCTCTAACAAGCCAACAGTGTCATTATACAGCTCAAGTTTAGTTTTGACTTATTTCAGTTCAATATAAAGTTCATCAATTGTGCCAGTAGATAGTAGTGTTTTACATTTTTCACATGTGTGTAGTTTGGTGTGCATTTGGCTAATCATTTAATGGTTTGTATGTAGAGCCGCGTTTCCACCGCGGGAACTTTCCCCAGGAACTAGGAACTTTGGGGTGGTACTCGATGTGTTTACACCGCAGGAATCAGGGTCTAAATGAAGTTCCGGGTAAATATTTCCCCCTCCGAAAGTCCCTGCTGGCGAGGTAGTACTTTTTAAGTTCAGGAACTTTCGGGGGCAGGACTTGTGCGCTGAACATGCTGATTGGTTGTGTTCACGCCGCATTTTGATTGGATGACTCCACGCAGCATTCTATTTTAACCGGCATTTTTAAATATCTATTGCGGTTCGTGGCTTCATGCAGTAAGAGTTGTCTGTCTGGAAATATGGAATTTAATTTTAAAAAGAAAACCACAGCTGGACAGACGACGAGGTTCAGGCTTTATTAAGCGTATTTGTGTAACAGGAAATTTTCTGCGCGTTCGCCCCAGCCATCTCACGGTCAATGTCCGCATCGTCTAATTTTATAGCATTACGAGCTTTCTGAACACGCTTTAGTATCAGTGCTTGTCTCTTTTCTGCCGTTTCTTAATTACCTCGTTAGTAAACCAATACATCACAAACAACTGCAGCACAGTTTGAATCTCCTCCATACTTATTATAAATGTGGCGCTCAAGTCAAAACTGATTACTGTCCGTCGCAGACTGGGAGGAGCAGTCGCGCGCAGTTTATAATCTTCCCGTTACTTTAGACTCCGGTGTAAACGCAGAAAGCAACCGGTCTGGGGCAAAAAAAGTTCCTGGGAAAAAAAAGTTCCTGGGACAAATTGTTCCGTGTAATTTCGGTGGAAACGCGGCTTATAGTTCCCTTTCGTTGTCACTTCGAGTTACGTCGAATGACGACGAATGGGGTTCGCTTAGAAGCCTATCCTCTTCGAACAGTAATAAAACGAGCCAATGGCAAGCAAATGCCATGGGTCTGCTGAATTTGCATAGCGTAACTCCGCCCCACAGTGTGGGTATATAAGGAAGTGAGCCGGCAACATGCAGATATGTTTTCGCTTTCGGAGCCAAGTTTATTCTTCACTCCACAAGCCATCCTGAGTTTCATCTCTACATTCCTCTTCGAGACGAGCTTCCCTCCAGGTATTGGTGTGACAGCGAGTTCCAGCGAGTGCACATTCCCTGCGATCTGAGCAGTGATCTGCCAGTGTGTGTGTGTTCTCTCCCTGGTCGCTTCAGCATCTGCGGGGATCTTCCTTCTCTCTAAAAGAGCAAAGCGCGTGGCACGTCTTTTTAAAGATGCATCGCCCGTGCCCTTCTGGTTGTGGTCACTGGCTGTCTGATTTAGATGGGCACAATCGCTGTTTTGCGTGTTTGGGCTTAGAGCACGCTAAAACAGCGCTTGTGGATGACTCATGTTTTCATTGCGGAAACATGACCACTACGGTCGAGACTCAGTGATCTCGAAAGAGTGAGAGTCCCCTCATCCACACCCCGATCTACCCCCTCTAGTGCAAATAGAGCTGGTACTTCGGCTGGTGGCCAGGGTGACCTGAGGGTGACGGTGTGGCAACAACAACCGACGATTCGTCCTCGGGCCACATCCCCCTCTCAAGTGCCGCAACCCGCGAGCCGACCAGATGATGCGCTCGATCAGTCCCGGCCAACGGTCGGCGGCGGACCGAGCGCGCCGTCTGGCGCTCCTAATGACCTGGCTTCACGATCGAGTCCCGAGGTGGGCATGGCACCAGGGCAAGCTCCGAGTACCAGTTACTCCGACCTGCCGTCAGACCTTCTTCCCGTGGACGAACCTCAGCTTTCTACGGGCCGGAGTGCCCTTAGAACGAGTTTCCAGGCATGTTGTTGTGTCAACGGATGCCTCCTCCACGGGCTGGGGTGCCATGTGCAATGGACATGCTGCCGCGGGCTCCTGGACAGGTCCCCACCGCCTATGGCATGTCAATTGCCTCGAGTTGCTGGCAGTACGTCTCGCTCTGCACCGCTTCCGGGGCGCTGCTCAAGAACCAGCACGTACTAGTCCGCTCAGACAATACCGCGACAGTAGCATACATCAACCGACAAGGTGGTCTACGCTCCCGCTGTATGTTGCAACTCGCCCGCCACCTCCTCATATGGAGTCAGAAGCATCTGAGGTCGCTTCGAGCCATTTATATTCCGGGAGACCTGAACTGTGCAGCCGACGAGCTCTCACGGCTTCAGCCTCTTCCGGGAGAATGGAGACTCCATCCCCAGGCGGTCCAGCTGATTTGGGATCAGTTCGGGGACGCACAGGTAGACCTGTTTGCCTCCCACGACTTGTCCCACTGCGCCCAGTTTTACTCCCTGACCGAGGGCACGCTCGGCACGGACGCTCTGGCGCACAGTTGGCCCCGGGGCCTCCGCAAGTATGCGTTTCCCCCAGTGAGCCTTCAGGGAGAACGAGGAGCAGGTCATATTGGTTGCGCCGCACTGGCCCACCCGAACCTGGTTCTCCGAACTTGTACTCCTCGCGACAGCACCTCCCTGGCCAATTCCTCTGAGGAAAGACCTCCTTTCTCAGGGACGGGGCACCCTTTGGCACCCTCGTCCCGATCTTTGGAACCTCCACGTGTGGCTCCTGGACGGGACGAGGCAGGTTTGAGTACCCTACCACCAGCGGTGGTGGCTACCATCACTTCCGCTAGAGCGTCGTCCACTAGACATGCCTATGCGTTGAAGTGGAACCTCTTCGTCTCTTGGTGCTCTTCTCACTCAGAAGACCCCAGATCATGCCCGATCAGTGTCGTGCTTTCCGTCCTGCAGGATGGGTTGGAGCGAAGGCTGTCTCCCTCCACCCTGAAAGTATATGTTCCCGTTATCGCCGCACATCACGATGCAGTTGATGGTAAGTCCGTGGGAAAGCATGACCTGGTCATCAGGTTCCTGAGAGGCGCGAGGAGACTACAGCCTCCTCGCCCTCCTCTCGTTCCCTCTTGGGACCTCTCAGTGGTACTAACTGCCCTGCAGAGTGCTCCCTTTGAGCTTCTGCAATCAGTGGAGCTTAAGTTCCTGTCAATTAAGACAGCGCTCCTGGTTGCTTTGGCCTCCATCAAGAGGGTAGGGGACCTGCACGCATTTTCTGTAGACAAAGCGTGCCTGGAATTCGGGCCGGCCTTTTCTCACGTGATCCTGAGACCCCGGCCTGGATATGTGCCCAAGGTTCCCACCACTCCCTTCCGGGACCAGGTGGTGGACCTGCAAGCGCTGCCCCTGGAGGAGGCAGACCCAGCCTTGGCATTGCTCTGTCCAGTACGCGCCCTCCGTGCTTACGTAGACAGAACGCAGTGTTTCAGGACCTCAGACCAGCTCTTTGTCTGTTATGGTGGGAAGCTGAAGGGAAAGGCTCTCTCCAAGCAAAGGTTGTCTCACTGGATAGTGGACGCCATTGCTTTGGCTTACTAGCAGCAAGGTCGACCGTGCCCCCTTGGTGTGACGGCCCACTCCACTCGGAGTGTGGCCTCCTCTTGGGCTCTAGCGGATGGCGCCTCGCTAACAGACATCTGCAGAGCTGCAGGCTGGGCGACACCCAACACATTCGCCAGATTCTACAATCTCCGAGTGGAGCCAGTGTCCTCCCGAGTACTCGCTTCAACCAGCCAGTGCTAGGACCTGCTCAGGTGTCTTCGCTTGCTCACCATTCCACTCCGCGGACTGGATACGTGCGATATTCCTCAGATGAGCCTGATAAGCCCTGAGTTCCTCCAGCGCTGTTGAAGTCAACGCCAGAGTTATGTCTCCGGCAGCTTTCGCGTTGGCTAGGTGCCACCATGTGCATGGTTCCCCCTCTTGGCGACCCCCACGTGTGTATTTCCACTGTAAGCCTCTCTCGAGCATGTGTCTTTCCCTTGGCAAGCCAGTCTGCCACCCCTGGGGTTGAAATACTCCACCCTACGGGCTGGACACCCCAGTGTTCTCCGTATGCACCCCCTTCCGGGTCATATGTGTTTTTTTACGGGCGGGCACTGATTGCATATTTCCACTGTGATATGCTTCCCAGTGTACTTTGGTATTCCTGTGTTAAGTAGGAGTCCGTCTCGGTTACGGATGTAACCCTCGTTCCCTGAGTAGGGAACGGAGACGTTACGTCTTCCTGCCACTTCCGCTGTACCGCTGGAACAGCCTGAGTTCAGCTTGGCTCCTTCAGCGAAGAAACATATCTGCATGTTGCCGGCTCACTTCCTTATATACCCACACTGTGGGGCGGAGTTACGCTATGCAAATTCAGCAGACCCATGGCATTTGCTTGCCATTGGCTCGTTTTATTACTGTTCGAAGAGGATAGGCTTCTAAGCGAACCCCATTCGTCGTCATTTGACGTAACGTCTCCGTTCCCTACTCAGGGAACGAGGGTTACATCCGTAACCGAGACGTTACTATGCAAAAACACCCTATTTAGTTTTTGCAAAATGCAAAAAATAGTTTTGAATTAAGTGTTTGCTTTTGCAAGAGATGTGTGATGTTTTGCATTTTGCGTGTAGTTTTAAGAAATGGAGCCATAGTTTCAGATATTGTGTGAAAGCAATAACAAAAACTGTAAATGTGTCTACCACCTAGGCACAATTCTTTTAAATACAAAGTACTTGGCCAATAATGTGAATTCTGAATCTGGATTTTGACATAATGTGAGACCACTCAAAGAAGAAAATGGTAGCACTTTATTTTACAGCCCTGTACTTCTATTGTAGTAATACCACTAACTGGGCAATAAGGTAATAACCCTGAACCTACCCCATGTTGTTACCTTACATTACATAGTACTTTCATGGGTAAGTACACTGTAAGTGCATTGAAAGTGCACATACTGTAAAATAAAGTGTAACTGAAAAAAAGATTAAATCAATAACTAATTATCTTAAAAAAAAAGTGCATTAATGTGCAACTTAATGTGGAAAAAAGGTGGCTGCCACAACAAAACAACAGAATATAAAAAATATGTTGTCAAATATGAGCAATAGTTGTGTGATAGTTTAATACTGAAGAAAGTCATAAAGACCGGCCATGAGTCTGTTTATCCAAGCTGCTTGTCAATTATGCTAATTTAGATGGCTAACTGACTCATTAAATTTGATTTGAATTGGAGGAGCAGTCCCAGTGAATTCATTGCCCTCATGCCAGTGCCCTCTGCATATGGGGTTTATATTTGTCAAGGGATGTCCAGATTATTCACATTTTTCCAATCCTATCTGTGACACAGCAGAGACAGAGAATGAGAGTGAAATGGTTACAAAATAAAGGCATTTAGATTAAAAATTGGTCATTGGGACCATGTGTCTATATTTCTGTAGTGAAAGCGACTGACTGATTGTGTGTGCAGCAGTAATTGTGTAGCACGAGACAGGCGAGTGACATGGTGAGGAGGTGCAGGGGCCGTAATAGACGGATGAACTGAAGGAGAGGGATCTTGGGTCTAATGATGGTGTGAAATGATTCACAGGAGCACAGCTGGTGAAAGAAACAGGGGGTCTTTTGAGAGATTTTGAGAGAAAAGATATTAAAAAAGTGAATGAGAGGACGACAGAAGCCAAACAAGAACATTTGGAGGGAAAGATGCTGGACACAGTCAATCATTTGAAGTGTGTGGGTAGACTTGCAATGAAATGAGAGGAGAAATAGGGAACACCTTAAAGAAACACTGATGGGATCTTTTCCAAAACTAGTGAGCTACCTTGTTGTCTCTCTAGACTGAAGCATCCAAGCTGAAATGGAATATTAAAAGTAACAAAAACAACTCTATTATGTTGTACAAATAGTGCTATTCACAGGAGACTCAATTCATAATTGACTTTACAGTTTTTCTGAGCAACACATTTCTCGAAACTATCACCCACTCTCTCAAAACTTTAAACCAAATCTTCAAACTACACTTATAGAAAATCTGACTCTTCTGGCAAAAATCAAACAATTCCATTAAAAATTTAATAAAATTGATCATTCGATAGACACTACATCAAAAAGTGGAGAACACAGCATCCAGAGCATGCAGAGAAAAAGTATATTGTAACACTGTAAAGACATTTTGTACTTGCGTAAAAAAGTATAGTAATCGCAACTTACAATAGTGAGGTGAATAAATGTGTATACTGTATGCACTGCAAGTATTGTCACACAACAGAAGGACACAGACAGGTAAGTGAATCTTAGCGGGAACCAGGCAATGGTGAGTCAATAGCAGCTGGAATATCAGACTGGGACTTAGCTGGATGGTAATGAATGTTGTTGTCTTTGCAAAGGCTGAAAGAGAAGTGAATGCCGGAGAAATGGATCTGGATGGAAGATGGCAGAAGACAGAAGACTTGAAGTGGCAATCTCAGATGAGTATACACAGGTAAGTGTAGCTGGTAGCTAGTCTGTGCGTCTTAATAGTAAGGACGAGACCAGACAATGATGTGAGGGTGATTACAGTAGTTATAGGGTGAGTTGATGAGGGAGTGCAGGATCAGGGAATCAGTATTAGGTGATTGGGAATGAGTGGGCGGATCGTGATTATCTGATGTTGATTGGTGGTAGGATGGTGTGGCTGACTGTGACAGTACCCCCTCCTCCATGGCCGGCTCTTGAGGGACGACCTCGACCTCTGGGAGCAGGGCGGTCAGAATGATCTTTGTGGAATTGAATGAGTAATGACGGATCTAGCACATCGTCTCGAGCAACCCAGGATAATTTTTCTGGGCCCTAAACTCTAGACGGTGGCCCCGTCGTCACAAATCGAGGATGGTGTGGACCCAGGAGAGGAGCTCCTCATCTGCTACTTCGGGAGGAGGAGGTACGGTCTCACCACCCAATCCTGTAGGGAAAGACAACAGAGATTCAGTGTAAGATTTGAGAAGGAAGAAGTGAAAGGAGGGCGAGATTCTGTAGTGTGAGGGTAGGTTGAGCTGGTAGGTGACCTTGTTGATCTGCCTCTGCACGGTGATTGGACCTATAGAGCGGGACTCAGTTTTGGGCAGGGCAGGCGAAGATAGATGTCATGGTTGGAGAGCCAAACCCTCTGTCCAGGCGGGTATTGAGGGGGTGATAGATCTTTGAACATCGGCTTGTCTCTTGTGCTTTCGCACTGCCTGTTGGAGATGCACGTGTGCCGACTGCCGAGTCCCAAACCCTCTCGCTCTCCTCGAACCAGTGAGTGACAGCATTACCAGGTATTCATAGTGACCCAATGGTGTGGCGAAGGCAGTCTTACATTCATCACCCTCATATATTCGAATGAAGTTGTAGGCGCTCCGCAGGTCCAGCTTGGAGAAGATACGAGCCCCACGCAGCTGTTCTAACACCGCAGGAACCAGAGGATGGTAGTCAGTACATGACCGCAAGCCTCCGTCCTTCTTGGCCCCGAAGAAAAAGCTGGAAGTGGAAGGGGATGTAGATGGTCAGATAAATTGTTGTTTAAGTGCCTCCTGGATGTACTCCTCCATGGCCTTCTACTCCGGGATGGACAGTGGGTAAACCCTACCCTTGAACTGAGTGTCCCCAGACAGCAGGTCGATGGCACAGTCCCATGGCAGATGAGGTGGTAATTGTGTTGCCAACCGCTTACTGAAGGCATCCTGGAACACCCGGTACTCTGGAGAAATCTCAATCTTACGCTCGGTATCAGGACTTTCGATGTAAGTGGAGTTCAGGGTGAAAACGGGCGGATAACCTGCAGTGTGCAGGGTGGACGGGAGGTTTTACAACAGGAGACAGACATTCATGAAAGCAGGACTTACTCCACTGTAGAATTTCCCCAGAGTTCCAGATAATGTTGGGATTGTGTTGTGACATCTATGGGTATTCCAGGATGAGGTCAGCACCATGAACGATATCTGTTCCTCATGCAAGCGGCCGATGCGGAGCGTCGCGGTGGGAAATAAGTAGTGAATGCGACCACGGCTGTGTGCAGGGACGTCTCATTCCAGCCACTAGATGCTGCTAGAGTGCGGAACTGGATAGCATAAGTACTAACTGAAGCATTACCTTGACAAAGATTAAACAGTTGACCGTGAACAGATAGTACAGACTTGGCTGGAGGGTAATGCATGTTGTTGTCTTTGCAGAGGGTGAAAGAGAAGCGAAGGCCAGCGAAACAGATCTGGTCGGAAGATGGCAGAAGACTTGAAGTGGCGATCTCAGATGAGTATACACAGGTAAGTGTAGCAGGTAGGTAGTTGTGTGTCTTAATAGTAAGGACGAGACCAGACAATGATGTGAGGGTGATGACTGTAGTTGTAGGGTGCGTTGATGAGGGAGTGCAGGAGCAGGGAATCAGTAGTCGGGTGATTGGGAACTAGTCAGCGGATCGTGATGATCTGGTGTTGATTGGTGGTAGGATGGTATGGCTGACTCTGTGACAAGTTGAGTATTGTACTGAATATTACTGAATATATAATATGTAACAGTATATTCAGCACGTGCACACTGTAAAAATGCAGTAGTCAAACTGCAAAAGCCAAAAAGGTAAAAAACAACAACTTAAAGAGAACCATGTTACAGTACACTTAAAAGAGTTCTGCAACTGCAAAATCAAAGTGAGTAAGATATTCATTCTGCCTCAGCATGACATCTTTGTGCTGGGTCCAGCCTGAGGACATCACAGGCAATGTCTTTTGCCAGGCAAAGCTAAAAAACCCTCTAGTGTGCCGTATCCAGCCTTGACAACGCTGTCCACACCTTGCTCTTTCTCGTCCTCACAATCTTCCTCATCGTCCACCACCTCTTACACATACTCTTCATCCTCTTCTTTTTTAGATTGTTTCCATCTATTGCTATATAGAAAATTAATGCACCTGTACTCTCTGAACTGGCTTATTTTCTTGAGTTGTTTTGATCACATAATTAGAAATAAGTGTGAAAAATGTTAAGTCATTGTTAATTTATTTATTTAATGCTTTATTTGTACAGGGACAGATACAATACACATTGATAAAATGGGACAACAGCCATCCAATGCATGTATCATAGTGCTTGTAGCTAAAGCTAATTTGCAATACTTGTCTCTAGAATGGCTTTTATACAATTACAACATCAGCAAACAAACAAACAAGGGAGAAGAGAATAGAGAGAGAGAAACTAGACATGAGTACAAGTTTGTTGCTGAATTAACCAAGACTTGGCTTCTTTTTTTATATTAAAACTTGCAGCAGATTTTAAATAATCAGGTTATGAATTTCAAAATGTTACACCTTTCACTGAGAGGTCATAGAGCAAAAAGTTTTTACAATTTCTACTAGAAGCTGATCAGGAGTGCGTTTCCTGTACAATGACGTACTGTAACTCATACGATGCATTGTTGAACCATCAACTAGCTAGTCACAACCTTTTCCCAAAACCATATTGTCGCAAATTGGTCGTTCAACCACGTTGGTTAATGATGTCACGCAGGTGGTGGAGAATCCCTGATGGATTCCTGTTTCGATCTTATGGGAGACTGACTCAGTATTATTATTTAAAAAAAATTTTTTTATTCGTTTTGGTACTATTTTCAAAAACTCTTAGTGCTAATATCACAACAGATCATCAAAAGGGCACTTTTTTTCAAACATTTCATATTTTTTTCAATTGTGTTAGTACAATACTCAAAATCACAAAGTATCCTTTTCACAACCCAAAATAACTGGGGGCAGAGAGATTTGTAATTTGTGAACATAAAGGGGGATAGAGGAAAAAGGAGAGGAAACAGGCAATGACTGTAAAACATCAGATTGATCAGAGATGCATCAGAATAAATAAAATACAGTACATTACAGTATGTATGCCATTGCCATCTGATACTGTAAACTGATTACCATGGTAGAGACTGCCACATTACTGTTACTCACCCTTCATCTGTAAAGGTCAACTACAGTATACAGTCATATGGTGCAAACATTTACTGTATTGCCTATTACTGTAACAAACTTCAAGCACAAAACCTCATGGCTTTGTCATACTTCACACCTTTTGATAACACACTAGCTAGATACTAAACATTATGGATTCAAATTCATAAGTTATGTAATGTATGTTGTATACATGTAATGTATGTTAGAAATGTCGTTTCTAATGTGGCAACTGTAGACCAATTAAACTACAAAAAAGTGATTCATTAATTTATTTGTCTTTAGGTATATGTTTATAAAATACTAGTAAAAAATGGTAACACTTTATTTTACAGTGTCCTTGTTACATATGTTACATGTACTAACTGTAGTAATAACAGTAAATTACAGTATGCATAATTACAAGCAAATAACCATAAATCAACCCTACCCTAAACTATAGTAATCCCATGTTGTTAATTGATATTATGTAGCCTATAGTCACTCTGTAACAAGGACACCTTAAAATAAAGCATAACCAAAAAAAAAAAAAACTACGTTTAATTACAAATTTTCATTTTTACGACCAGTCAGTGATTTAATTAAAAGTGCCTGACTTACAAAAGCACACAGTTCATGGCTCTAAAAATAGCACATAATAGCTATACCCTCTCCCCTCAACAAGCTACATAACATTTCATGTTAAATATAAAGTAAAGCAATGTTTTGGGCTAATAAGGTTTCAACAACCCAAACTTTGTGAATATGGAATGACATATTTATGCATTTGGCAGATGCTTTTATCATGCATTTTATTGAAATTGTAATTGAACCCATGACTTTGGCATTGCTATAGTTCCACGCTATACTGTTTGAGCGACAGGAATACATCTTATGCATCCTGATGTTCATAACTGTTACTAGGGCAACCATGACTGACCAAGCACACAAACAGTTAAGTTGCTGGCTACATGCTGTAAATTATATGATAAATTAGCTAGTTATGGGGAAAAAAACACACCACTAATCGCCATTGAATAAAAGGCTTAGCTCTATAAATTGCAGTTGTTACTTATTTTGAAGACAGATCATGTAAAGCACATGTCCTTAGAAAAAATAATACCACCACTTTTGTTCCTATAGTCTACATTTGCTTATGCTCAAACTCATTCTAAATCCATAATTTTGTCTACTTTACTTCTGAGACACTCTCATCAGGTTCTGTTTTGGATGAAAAGAGTCTGTCGGATCCCAGTGCTGCTGCAATGTGGATGAGATTTTAATGAAGTGCCAGTGTGTGGATATGTGACATGCAGACATATCACGGCAAATCACAGCTCGATAGACTTCACTTTTAAATAATAGAGTAATGCCATGTCTCCGTGGAACAGACCTTCCTCTGATATTGACATGCAGTGTGTGTGTAGCTGTCTGTAGGGTGAGGGGGTTACAGGAAGTGAGAAAAACAGACGCCCTCAGACAGTCTGCCACTTCTGATGAAGGGCATTTCAGCATGGCAGTTTTGTATTTGTGAACAAATGTGTATCCACACTTTTCCCAAATGATTCTACCCGCACTGCATTCCCCCCCCCCTGCAGAAGGTGAAATCATTAGAGAGTAACACAGAGAACACTGCCAGATACAAACATCAGAAAACTGTGGTCTGCTTTGGTCTCAGCAGTTGGAGGGTGTGATTTCCTCATACAGAGTCTAACATGAACACGTTGCAGCATCTGCCAAAGGTGAGTGAATTGAAAAGAAAAATCAATCTGCCATATTTGTCACCCACCATGATAAAATAATAATCTGCATTATTTTTTGCATCATTACAATAAATGAATGAACTTCGAACATCTACACACACATTTGTATTTTTTTTAAATGTCTTTTAGGTGTAAAAACGCTGCAACATGTTTTCTTTGATGCACTGTAAGTCTTACGCTTGAATCACTCATGCTCTTTGCTTATACACTTGTAAAAATAAAGGATCTTTTATCTATGGGTTTCATGAAGGACATTTAACATCCATGGAACATTTCCATTCTATAAAAGGTTCTTTAAAGTGGAAAAGTGTTTAGTGGATTTTAAAAAAATTCTTTACACTAAGGAAAAAAATATTGGTAACACTTACTATGAAGCCCATGCTTATAATGAATTATATCCACAGTTATACTTATTTATAAGTATTACTATTTTATAAATATATGTATAACAACTCATTAAGACTTATACTGCATTATAAAAACAGTTAGTTACATTTATATTATTTCTTATAAATATGCAACCCGATCACACTAAATGCACGCAGTGTGTTTATTGTGTAATTTCTATGCGAAAATTAGTTTTTACGTGCATAGGACACGCAAGGGTTGGTTAGGGTAGGTTTAGTAGTGGTGTGGAGTGCTTGTGTATTATACGTTTGGGTAGAATTAGTGGTGTGGGGTGCGTGTGTATTACACGCAATGAAGTGCGAATCAAATGCACGTGAAAACTGCGTATCATATGCACGTAAAAACTCATTTTCGCACATAAATTGCATGCGTGCTATAGAGACTGCGTGCTATAGAGACACTTTTACGTGAGAACAGGGTGAATTATAAGTCATGCATTTGCTTTTTCAATGCACATGTTCATAATCCATTATACACAGATTTATAAGTATTAATTAGTCAGTCGTATAGTTCCATGAATGTATTTATAAAGGTCCAGCCTGCATTGCTATAATGTTATATAGTTACAATGACTTATTAATTCAGATTTATTTCTGTCAAATAAGTACATATATTGTTATTAATAGCTTTGTTGTGTTTATTTACATACTTGTAAGTGATAATACAGTTACTAACCTCTATAAATGCATCATTGATAGCTTTAAGTAAAGGGAAAACATAGGATGCATTTTTCCTAAAGCAAATGTTAAGAAATCATGAAGATGTGCTCATTATACATTGTAAGTTGTTTCTGTTGTAAATGTAAATGTACTATAAGGAACAATAATTCCTATAATCAAATAATGAAAAAAAAAAAAAACAAAACAAAACCGAGATCATTAATCCAAACAGTTGAATTTCTAAAAAAATATTTTTCTAATGTTACTTAATAGCAAAACACTGCAACAACATTTTGTAAAGTACAATTTCAAACTGCAATACCATGCATATAGATTTTAATAGATAAATCAAAATAACTATTCATGACCTCTGAAGCAAATATTAACCATTAAATACATAATTGATAACTAATCGGTATTAAACAAGTGTCTCTGGAACTATTTTATATTTGATAATTTATAAATCATTGTAAAATGGGTTGTAAGCATGCACATTGAAAAAGCAAATGCATGACTTACAGGTATATAAATAATGTAAATGTAACTGTTCTTATAATGCAGTATAGGTCTTAATGGGGCTATATAAATATATTTATAGAATAGTAACTTATAAATAAATATAAATGGGACTACAATTCATTATTAGCATGGTATTCATAGAAAGTATTCTATGTTTGGTCTATAAGTGGTCTTCATTTTAAAAAAACAAAAAATTGTTCTTCGTGGCATTGCTGTGAAAACACATTTTTGGAACATTTATTTTTAATAAGTGTACTATCCTATACATTGTGATTTACCTCATAGTGTATGAGTCCCCCATACAATGTTGAGTTTGACTGTAGAATGCTTAGTACTGAATATTGCTTAGTCAATCAATCAATCGATCCTCATGTTAACAGAGAGTACTTGCGGAGAATGATAGCTTATTATTACCTGAAGGTTAACTGGAAGTAGGACAAAACAATTGCGCAAATCAATTGAGGTGATAATAATAAAGAATGGATAATAAAAGAACAAATGGCGGTCAATGCAATGAACAAGTCATTAACCTCATTGAAATGTAGTGGATTGAAGTAGGTGGTGCATAAAAGTAAGCCTTCAAAGGGTTCTGTGAAGGGGATTAAGCATAAATGTCTCCAAGCCAGTGTAGGAGATTGATAGTTGCTGTCTTTCAAGAATTGATTTCTGCTGAAGGGGTCAACACCTGCCATTGGTTTTAGGGTGTGCTACTGCAGATTGTAGAATAATTGGAATTTGCTAAGGCAAGCATTACTATTATTAATGCTTATATTAATGGTGTTTTCCAAAACCTAACCCTAAATTTAAAGCATGTCTTGCTCCATTTGTGCTACAGACGTAAACAAAAACTCAAATCATGTGACATATTGGGGACAGGAGTGCTATTATTTTTATATTTTTATTTCTAGGGCCTTGAAAATATACCAGACTTTGTGGCGGGGCTCTTTTGATTAGCCAGTAAGCATTTATACAAATCTAGATTTATTGCATTTAATAATTGTGAAATCTGAGTGCCTTTATGAACATTGTTACAATAAAGATAACATTTTCACATGCAAAGTGGCTCACCTATCAATATTACAGAACCAAAACTGAAATTGAAAACTAAAGTTTAATGAAAAAATAAAAAAATAAAAAAGCTGTGAGTAACTGATTAAAATTATTAAGACATTGTCTGCATTTCACCATGACCTTGGCAGCCCTTAAAGTTACACTTTACTACTTAGTTTTGTTAAAAATGTACTAAATGTATATAATGAGCGACAGGGTTGGATGTAATGCATTACTAAGTAATTAATTACTGTAATTTAATTACTTTTCCCTTAAAAAGATAAAGGGATTACTTATTTTTTAATTTATTTAATTATACTTCTGATGTAATGCATTAAATACTGTATATATAGAACAATTCTATATGAAACAATAGGGGATTTCACATAAAAATGTAATGAATAATGTTAAAATGTTAAAATGTTTTTAATGTAACCTCCTTATAAATACTTTGGTCAGTTCAATAATAATTTATGCAATTTTATATTTAGTTGAAATAATTAAAAGAGCAGTTTCATTTCTATCCTTATTGTTCAACTGGTCAAGGTCAATATGGGATTTAGAAAGTAAGTAGTAATAAGTAAAGCAATACTTTTTAGAGAGAGTCATTAGTACAGTTATTTAATTACACTGCTGAAGATTTAATTAGTAGCTATTAATTAATTAATTAATTAAATTAAGTAATTAAGTATTGAACACTGATGAGCGAATCCATCATGAATCCATCTTCCAATCCATGTTTTTGTCTTATCCCGAAACACAACGGTGTACGCCTAATAAGTATTTATCTTCTGAATATTTTAGACCGAGCACAGCAGGACATCCACTGCGGAGTAGCCCAGTTCTTGACTCGTCATAACATTCACAGAGAGTAAGAAGGCTCTGGCTACAATGTTCTTCCGCAAGACGCATACAGTTTTGTTTATTAAGTGCTAGAGTACCAAAAGTTACATATGTGTACCTTTAACTAAATGCCTATATTTGCACATAAAGATTTACTATGTATAAAACTTCTTCAGCGATTTGTTTGTGTATAGCGCAGATTGTCATATTCCTTCCATCCAATCTGCTTTAGAAACAAACGCTTTTTGTCTCTCTAAACAAAAATGTCCCTTTCTAAGACTCTATTATAACCAATGTAAGTACACATATAATTACAATATACAGTAGTATGACCATCAGGACAAATGGACAAAAAAAATGCCTCGTTTTATAATTGGAACACATCCAAAACATTTTTTTGGGGAATAGTCATATTCTCTGAAATCGACAGCCAAGTTAATCCCGGGCTTGATACATGTGATTATTGTTTCCACTTTCTTCTGATTAAAGCCTGTAATTTGTGAAAAAGTGTGTTGAAGTTGAAGAAAAGCATACGCAGATGCACTTTACATTTGAGAGCTGTAAAAAGTGCAACACTTTGAGATAACAAGATCTCAGTGAACTGCCAGTACTGAGAGAGAAATTAAGGGCTAATTAACTTCTATTGTTGTTTATTGTTTTTCTTTGATTTCTCATGAAAATAGAACTGACCTCTCTGGCAAAATGCCCAAATCGAATGGGTCTGTTAAAATCCAAAAGTTGCCTTGCTGCCCAGTCAGCCAATGACGTATTGTATATAATATAGGTTTAATATAGTATAGGTTTAATTTGAACATTTCACTAATAGTTTCTACAGAAATATACTGTAAAAAGATATACAGTAAAAACATTTTAATTGGTAAGTAATGTAAGTTAGCTGACCATATAACCTACATTCTAAAAAATGCTGGGTTGTTTCAACCCATGTGTGGGTCAAATATGGACAAACTCAGCCTTTGGGTTTAAAAATGTATGTAAAAAATAAAAATAAACCAACAGATGGGTTTGTCCATATACATGGGTTGAAACAAGCCAGTATTTTTTAGTGTATGGTGAAAAAACTGTAGGCCTTTTAATGGTTTAACATCACACTATGTAATTTTACTGTCTAATACTGTCAAATTTATGGTTTATGTAAGTAAAAGCTATTATTTACCATATAATTTACAGTAGAAAAAAAGGAAAAGGATATTACCAGAAGTCCCTGCATTACACTTCACATATGATTACATTTTTTTTTAAATAATTTTGTTTCTTCTTATTTTTTGTTATCAGTACACTGTAAAAAAAAATCCCGTAAAAAAACGGTAAATCTCTGGCAGCAAAGTTTCCAGACGGATTCCGTTAAATTACAGCAAATAACCATTTCACAAAATTACAGGCAAAAACCGTAAAAATACAGAATTGACTTTACGGTCAAAATTAATTAAATGACAGTATATTACTGTTGATAATGGTTTAATTAACCGTGGAAAAACGTATATATTATGTCAAATAACATTAAACTTTCAGGTTAATCTGTAAATTTAGGGTTTTATAAAGTTTTTTTATGATAATGCTGTCTTAATCTACAGTAATTTTCTTTTAATATATAGTTTTTCTGTGTAAAATAACTATGAAGTTATGTATAAAAATGCAATAAGTACATAAATTAAAATACAAAGTTTGTATATTTATGGTAGTTTTCATTTTTATTTTTTCAATCCAATTTACAATCCAAAACTTTTTTGAATAACTAAATGTATAAGTACAGAATAACTGCACATTTACAGTATTAGTCATTAAACAAACACTGAACATCAAGATATGTGAATGATAGGAAATACAAGCTTAGTATATAATTTAGAACATGTAAAAATATCCACATTAAAAGGCTATTGCTGAATACCTTTATACTCTAATAGAACTAATTTTATACAATTACATTTTATCCAAAGTGACTTACCAATTAAGAGAACAATAGGAGCAACAGGTGCAGTGACAAGTCCCAGTTTAGTCTAGCACAGTACACAAAGCAAGTTTTTTTTTTTTTTTTTTTTTTTTTAAACAAAGATAGTATTATTGGGTCAAGTGTTTACGAAAAAGATGGATCTTTAGCAGTTTCTTGAAAATGTATTGAGTTGTGCTGGTCATTCCACCAGCAGGAAACAGTCCAGGTAAAGGTCAGTGAAAGTGATTTTGTCTCTTCGGGATGATGGCACCACACTTGCAAAACACAAGCTTCTGGAGGACACATAGATCTGAAGCATTGAGTTTAGGTCTTGCTGGAAGGCCTGCCAAGAGAGCATTACAATAGCCCAGTCTGGATAGAGCAAGACAAGGAGTTGTGTAGCTCCGATAGGAAGAGCCGGATCTGTTTGATGTTGTATAAGGCAAATCAGCAGGATCACACAGCAAGGATGGTTTGGCTGAAACCAGAAGCGGTTGGCAAGGTTGAGTTGAAGGTCATTCGTTCAGCAAGAGTTGTCCATCAGGTAGGCTGAGATGCAAGCAGCTCCCATCAGATCATCTGGCTGGAATGAAAGGTAGAGATATGTGTCAATAAGATAGCAGTGATAGGAAAAGCCATGTTTCTAAATGACAGAGCCTAGTTAAAAAAAAACAAAAACAACAATAAAACAATAGAATAGATGGGTGAAATCTAACACTCGTGGTCTTATTGTAGCAAAACCAAAACCTTGTGCAGCCACAGTGGCCCCACAAGGATCAAATTAATATTCACATGGGAAAATATACAGTATAAAACAAATACTTCTTTTTATGCCATTTTTAGTGCAATCATGTCAGAAGACTCAGCCATTACAATTTTTAAAGTTACTGCTTACCTTGTTTGCCATGATCAGCTGCTTTCCAGATGACCTGAAATCATAAAAAAATATTATTATTTTTTAAAACTCAATATAACTAAGTAAGAATATGTTCTAATGGGACAATGCACAACCTCAACTGAACTGACTATGATCTGGAAGCTGAGCAGGAAAGGCTAACAGTTATGTTTTGAGCATGTGGTTTTAGCTACATTTATAGAAAGTAAATGTAACTTTATATGATTTACTGTGACTTAGCAGCATCAGTTACAAATTGTAAATAAGTTAATTTCTTTATCAGAACACAAACATGCTATATATTTTATTTATAAGCATCATTATACACATAACGTTATGCATTATATAGCTAGCAGCTAGGCCTATGTGTTGGCATTGGCAAGCAGATGCTGCCAGAATTGCAATTCATCATGTTGTGCTCATATTCTAGTCTCATGTGCTGTCAGTTTAAGTTACTGAATTTGATTTATTAACGGTCTCGGTAGAGTTAACGTTACTCACCATTACGAAAATTGACCACGTGGTTTAAGTAATAAATATGGTAACAGTTAGGCCTATTTGTAGTAAAACTGTGGTTATTAAAATGGTAATAAATACACCAAAAACAATTTCACTAACGTTAACGTTATTAAAGCAAGGATATTTTTAAGAGAAGAGTTTTCAGCTTCCAGACAGTAACTGTTATTTTAAAATGCCCGCCATTTAAGATATTGATTTACTGACTCATCATTATAACGAAGATTTTATACAATTGAACGGACTTTGATATGAATAACAAGTCTAACGTTACTTAAGTTTGTATTAACGTTAGGTATTTTGAGAAGTGGGTTCAACAATCTTTCTTAAAACAGATGGAAAATTTAAAGACTCATGCTGCATTTCCAGTGTTTTGCCGTCCTCGACGCCAGTTATGACATCATTTAAGAATGCTAATGTTAGCTTGTAAACAAACTGTCAACTGAAAAATGTTATCAAATATAGTGCAAATGTAACTTAGTATGATGAGACTCTTACCTCAGGGATCGGTTGGCATGATGTCCGGTGTGACGAACCAGGCTCAATGAAAAAGGCGCGTTATATCCGAACAGACTGAATGACAACCGTACAATAACTCGTGTTCAGCGCTCCTGCTCACGGCTGCTCTTGACGAAAACGATTGCTTTGACCCACTGTTGATCTCACAATCCACTTCAGAGTAGCTGCTACTGAATTCAAATCTCCCGCTTCGCTTGCGCTTGATACACAGATCCAAACTTGACGACAGATCAGACCAGCTAACCGTTGTGGGCGGGACTAAGCAACGGAAAAGTGGCGGATCATTTGAATCTGCAGCGCGCGCGCGCACACGCGTACACAATGCCATGCAATGTGCAGCAACCGTTTATATACTGTCTATGGCAGCAACGCAGATTTTTTTTAAATATTAATAAAATGCATAAAATATACATGATATTAGGGGGAGAATTACACAAATGATGAATCAAAATGAGCAAGACAATTAAAAGTCAATAGGCCTGCCTAGTAGGCTATAGGCCTACTAAATAGCCTACTATTAACCTTAAAACTCACTTTAACCCCCACATGCTTAATGGTCTTCAAGGAAAACATGTTGAATAATTGCTGATTTCTGCAGCTACACCTTCTATTCTTTGTTTTCTAATTTCACAGAAATAATCTGTAAAATATTACTTAATATTTTATGTAAAATTACACATAACTCTGTAAAAATACAGAAAATTTCTTTAAAAAATACAGAAAATGTATGTAAAACCAAAACACAAGCAATTGCCTGTAAATTTAATAGTGGACCTTTAAATTACAGCAAATATCTGTAAAATAACAGACATTCACTGTATAATGACAAAACGGTAAAATTCTGTAAAAGAACGGTAAAAAATACAGACAATTACCTGTAAAATTAAGATTTTTTTTTACAGTGTAGCTAATGTACATCAGAGTGTTTTGTTACATGTTCTGTAATTCAATTCATGTTTATTGCTTTATTTTAGTGTTGTGTGTTTCCCTGATTATGTTTTGTCTTTAATAAGTGTTAATAATTAATCGCTCAAAATCACCAGAATGACAAAGTGGGTTTTAGACATCAACAAGTGAATATGTATTGACTGAAATTGCCATGTACAATCATGAGCTAATAAATTAATTGCACAGATTAATTTATAAATTATTTTTTTCTGTCACACACACTCTGGACTCTGTCTGCACTCTCAATCTCTGGCACTCTCAGGCTACGTCTACATTAATCCAGATACATTTTAAAACGCTCTCCGTCCACAATAGTGTTTTCCGATGTTTCAGTGTGGATGAGAAACTTCTAAATTCACCTTACTGCACATGCGTGAAACCTCACGAAAGCTCACTGAGATGATACAGATGGAAAAATAAATTATAAAGTTATCGCGCAATTCTTCTAACAGAATAATTTTATTTAGCAAAATATCTCACCATTCACCGATGCGTCCAGGTTGCACTCAGTCACCATATGTTTGGTCTAAAACGCAACTGCTCTCCTGTATTGCCGCAGGACAGCAAATGTGAGTACATTTTCTGTCATCTTTGCAGGACTGTGATATGAAGAGTGTGCAAAGTAACATTTTAGAAATAGTGTAAAAATTAATAGCACATAACAGGCACAATACCGGTAAACATATCTATTGGTACAACATGGATCACATGACTAAACTTACGTCATCGTTTTCAAATACCTCCGGCTTCACAGTCAACACTACAACGCTTTTTAAAATGTATCCGCATTGGAGAGCGTTTTCCAAAAGCCACATTTATGGTGACCTAAAACGCCGTCTCAGTGTGGACGGAAGGCCAAAACGGAGAGAAAAATATGAATTTGGGCTCATTATAAAAGCCCCACACTGACATTCAGGCCCTTTTTACACCAGGGGCCTGATGTATAAACGTTGTGTACGCAATTTTTCACGCACATATCGGGATTTATAAAAAATAAACTAGGCCTACACGTAAATATGTGTGCACCACTCGGACACTCTAGACTGTGCTTACGCACTCTTTTACTGGAGTGAGAGAAGTAATGTAGTAACCAGAATGATTTAAACTCTGTTTTACATCTGCTGTACACATTTAGATTAAATATGCCACTCTTTAATGGAATTAAGCACTTACATTTTATTAAAACATTATCCAGAAGTTACACTATTTTTATATTAATTTAAATAGAAATATTTGTAGTTGATGCGCTGCTTTTGAACACTTTTCCTGTGGAATGCTGTGTTTTAATGTTTTAACTACAGTGAGGATTGCGCATGATAATTCCGCTTTGCATTGCACTGCTTTGCACCGGAGCCATCCTTTTTTTTTTTTTTCGCGGGAATGCGAGATCCGATCTGTTATCCATATACAGAAGCCAGTTGATGTGGACAGGTGTAAACACAGTGTCCCGATTGGCTTATGATCCGATCTGCTTGATCGGTTCACAGTGATCGCATGTTCATGCCAAGTGTAAACGCAGCCATAGACAGTATGACAGACACTGAAGGACTTGCTCTGATCGAACCGTCCATTGGCTGGATATAATAAGGCACGGGACACAGGAATCAGAAATGTTGAGAGAACATTGTCAGCTGAAGACCCAAAAACCCTGTTTACACCTGTATTTAGCATTGTCCACTTGTGATCGGATCGATCAGATTGCATTTTAAATACCAGGTGTAAACAGGGCCTCATGCTTGGTCTGGTATTTGATGTAGATATTATGTTGATATGGATGTTGTTTTAGTTTGTGGACTGACCTCCGGATTTCTTTAGCTTAAAATGACTTGGTTTCTCCATATTTGTTTTAGCTGGAAGCTTTGATGTATCCTTTGTATTTACCTGCCTGTCATTCCCAGGAAGAGTAGTGACTGTGTTTCTTAGAGATTTTGTGATACTGAACAGTAGATAATTAAAGTTGTAAAGTTGATAATAGAATATTCAGCTCTTACAGTACATGTATCGTTCACCTGCATCTCCAGCACATCCCGTGTTTGCTTATACTTATTGTGATACTTACCTCTCCTTCACCTCTGCAATAAACGAATGAGTTCATCTTCATCCTCGCCTCCATGTATTTTTTAAAATATGCTGCCTTAAACAACTCACCAGATGAAGGTCAAGAGTAAACTTCCAGTTTTCTGGCCTAAAAAAGCAACCACTCATCACCTCTGCCCGCATGGTGGGCGGCAGCAGAGTGTTGTGTGGACGCTTCTCAGACTGTGACACTAGTCAGGACCTAGAGAAAATTGGTCTGAGCCAAGCACAAAATGGTCTGTGCTTGAAAACCCAAACTTCAGATTTCACCAGCAGGACAATGCTGGAGTAGCTTCCAGACATCTCTGAGTGTTCTCAAGTGGCTAACCAAAGTCTAGATGTGAACTCTATAAAAATGTCTGACTTGACCTAAAGATTGCAACTCTCAGACACATTGCTTTCAATATGTCAGTGAATATGAAAAGACTGGAAGAAGCTGCCTAGTTCCAGATAAGCTACAGATACTACAGTTATGGAGTATTGAATAAAGGACCTAAATGCAGTGCAAATGAATGGCAATTTCCATTTTATAATGCAAATATAGCTCCTTAAGAAAAACATTATATAATTCATTTAATCTTTCATTAAAGATGAACTGTGTGCTGTCTGAGTTTAAAAACAACAAAATTCGTCAGATTCTCAATCCTGCATGGATAAGGCTTGTTCAAATTTTAAAGAGTTTCTGAACTAATCATTTATTTTTATGTTAAAAGTATTTTTCAAGGTCTTATGCAACTACTTTCATTCATTGTGCAAATGCTATTCACTTTTTGCCTGCATTTGTAAAACCTGTCACACCACTGTGACCAATTTTGTCCAGATAAACAGTGGAAAAAACCTTGGTTGAAGTGTCTTGTTAGCATGCAAAGTGAACTTCTTTTTTCCCCTACAAAGGGAGGCAGGCAATATATTTCATGCAGTACTCAATAATAAGCCCCTGCATAACCTTCCAAAGACAACCAGAAATCGCCATTACAAGAGCTGTTATTCATTTTTAGTGACATCATTCATTTTTATGCTCCAATACAAGCCAGTCCTAATTTTGTTGGCTCTCTAGTGTTTTGCAAGACCCTGAACCTTGTATATCTGCTAAAATGAAAAGCATCTTACAGTTTTAGCATGAGATATTGCTACAGTATCTGAAAGACAATGTAAGTACTTTATACATGCAAGTACTTAATAGGAACAGTATAATCGTAATGTAAAATCGCTTTAATTACGCAGTACTTTCCGGGCTGTAATCTAAAGCGTTACCAAATATTCTTTCTAAAAGAAATATTTAAATGTAAATGCTTCATGTAAAAATGTTTCAAACTTTCGGATTACATCAGAAAAGAGTATTAAGTAGCTAGTAAACTAGATATGCCCAAGGGAACAATATATTTTAAACAACCAACAGACATCCAATTTAAGAATGTACTGCCCTTAAAAGTCACAGACCAACTTTATATTAAGTACTAACATAATACATGTAATTAATGCAGGTATTTTTTATATATATAAGTTCACCGTAAAACTTACACAATAAGTGCATTTTATTAAACCTATTATTAAATTCTGAAATTCCATCTATCTTAGCCCATCTAAACATAACCATGACATGAAACCTGTCCTTAACCTTACCCGTATTCCACCTAAATTTATTTTTTATTTTTGGCAATTAAACAAACACAATGGGCCCTATTTTAACAATCTGAAACGCAAGTATGAAATGCAAAACTCAAGTAACTTTGTGGATCTCGTGTTGCTATTATACCGGCGGGATAAATGACTCTTGCACCGACACAAATCTAAAATGGGTTGGTCTGAAGTAGCTACATTAGACATTACGCATATGTGTGGTTTGGGCGTAACGCGCAATAAACCAATCAGAGCGTCATTTCACATTCCCTTTAAGAGCAGGTGCACTTGTTCCATGGCGATTTTGCCAGGCGCACGCAACTTACATGATGGTAAAGGTGATTTCGCAGTCTTCAAAATTTTGTTTCTAGGTTCTTGACGTTGTCCGTTGTCCCACTTTGTCAATTTTCCTTATTTACCAATGTGTCTTGCCACTAATAATCAAACAGGTTTAATCCGTCATTACTACAATTCGCCTGAATAATTTGGGTAAATGTGTAAGCTAGATTTATGCCTATTTTTTCACATCTTCATGGACACCACAATGATTTCCCTCATTTATATTGGTAATATTTATCTTTGTAATTATGGTTTGCAAAAATGAGAACTGCTGTGTCTGTGTAGATGAGAGAAGCCAAGTGTATGCGTGTTGTGCTCACGCTGCATTATGGCCAATCATGCGCCCTTAAAATAGCATCTGAATAATGCGCCACTGACTTTAGACTAGGTTTTTCCTGGTCTGTGGTGGAATTGCTTTCTGAAACTGCAAAATAGCACCAGGGAACGTTTGCGCCGAAAAACGCCTCCTCTTTTCGACAAACAAACTGCATTCACCTTATTTACAGGCCTGTTAAGCAGTCTCTTTCCAGGTTGGCAGTTCTTGGATCCAACGAAAATGCAATTTGACCCGATTGACAGTCAGAAGTCTGTTTATTTGCGACTAACTGGAAGAAAAGCACATAGGAAAATGTAGGAAACATTTTCAGCAACCCTTCCTGCTGAAGATGTTCCAGTGTTGTTGTTTCCTCAGACACGCACATCTCAGTCTTGCAGTCTCACTCACTCTAAATGTACTTAAATTGACAGGTTGCCTCCGCACAGGATGTGCTTCTTTGTTTTACACAGTGTTTAATATACACAATTAACCCAATTATTCTACCTTGATATTTTAACTACAGTACATCCAGGTGACTGTCAACTTGTGACACACACACAAACGGTGACAGTCAGTACTGAGAGCCCACGCTAGCATTAGCGGTAATGAAACTGGCAGAGGGCTTGAAAAACAACTATCTTTACTTTAGCTGTGGGGTGCTACAGATGTACAGTAATTAACTTCATGGCGAGGACAGCAGAAATGGAGGGCTTTGAAGCTTCCAACAACACACCTACACACCCAGCCTCACAAACACACATTTCCATCTGCTGACAGTGTTATCTCGAAGAAAAAAGTTTGTGTCAAACAGCCTGCAGGTCCTTGATTGATTGATTTATTTATTTTCTTCTTGTTTAATATGTGCGGCAAATTGAGTAAAACTGGTCACACTTATTGAGTAAAATTCAATTCCATACTTACGACCAGTGTTGGGTATAGTTACTTTGGAAAGTAGTTAATTAGGTTACAACGTTACCATCAATTAAAAGTAATCAGTTACGTTACTGCGTTATCTATTCATAAAAGTAACGCGTTAGAGTACTCATGCGTTACCAAAAATTAAAAGCCGTTTGCAGCGCCTCACACATGCTGCAGCTTAATTGACAGACACGGCCCCCTTTAAATGCACCTAGAAGTCGTGACTCCTGGCAATGAATAACGTCAGTCATCCGACTAAATTAACACTGCAGGATAACAATAACAGGAAAGACAGTCATAGGCTATTCCACATAGCGTTTTATTTATTTATTATCACAGAACATATTAATCAAAATTCACACCTTCCCAGCCCGGGTAGTAGAGATGCGCGGATGGGCTATTATTTCAATAAAAAAATCAATCATTATAATGGCGATATTATTTCAGTATAGAAATGCAGACATCCCAAGTCTATCGGAAGTTCCGGGAGTCTCCCGCATATTGATAGCGGCTCACTGATGCCCGCGAATTAGTTAAAATCTCCCGGAATCTAGAGCGAGCGCGCCCGCGAGACAGAGACTGTGCTCCAAACTGCGCAGCGCGTGCATGGCAGAGCGGGAGAGAGAGAGAGCAAGAGACTGCGCGCGTGTGCCTTAAAGGAGAACTCCGGTCAATTTTAACATTGAGCTCAATTTTTTTGTAAATTTGGAGTGCTGTCAATACAGAGAACAACGACAAAAATCGGTGTTGCCTACACTGTGTTATCCTATTTTTAAAATGTACACCCTATTGACTTGAATGGGGCAAGTTTTAAACTTAACCAGTTCTTAGTCTTATCATCCTTGATGTGTCATTACAAGTGCCCAGCCATGTTGAGTGATTCCTTCAGAGTGAACACGAGTGAATCTGACTGCAGTAGATGTGAAAGATATGAATAAAAATGATGTTATATCAGCCAGCGCACATACCTGTATTTAGTTCCTGTTTTTGGTCGAAGTCCAAAGTAGTCGATTGTCGAGTTTACGCGCATAGGTTTAGTTACTATGATCACGCGCGTGAACTCGACAATCGACTACTTTGGACTTCCACCGAAAACAGGAACTAAATACAGGTATTTGCGCTGGCTGAATTAACATCATTTTTATTCATATCTTTCACATCTACTGCAGTCAGATTCCCTCGTGTTCACTTTGAAGGAATCACTCACATGGCTGGGCACTTGTAATGACACATCAAAGATGTTAAGAGGATAAAAGCAGGTTTAAAACTTGCCCCATTCAAGTCAATAGGGTGCAAATTTTAAAAATAGGATAACACGGTGTAGGCAACACCGATTTTTGTCGTTGTTCTCTGTATTGACAGCACTCCAAATTTACAAAAAATTGAGCTCAATGTTAAAATTGACCGGAGTTCTCCTTTAAAGCTGGAGGGTGGTGGGGTATTGAAGCGCAGAAACACTGTCTTGATCCTGGGGAAATTTTTTTATTCGGGATTTTCCTTTCCTTAAAATAACGGATTACTTTTTTTTAAAAAATAACGAAGTTACTGATTACCGCACAAAACTAACGCGTTAAGTTACACATTTCACGAAAAAGGTAATTAGAGTAGGCTACTCTAACGCGTTACTTTATAACGCGTTACCCACAACACTGCTTACGACTACATTCGATTCAACATGGAGCGTCTGAATTTCCATAATTTGACTTGCAATGTGCAAAAATGTGCAATAGGATGCCACTTGAATTTGGACTTCTACCTTGACAAAAAAAAAAAAAAAAAAAACACAGCACAAAAGAAGTCCGTCCTACAACTCGTGTGGTGCATCATACTCTGAAACCTGAAATGTTGCATCTTGTGGTGACACATTTGAATAATACATACAAATGAGATATGAGAGCTACTGCAGAGGGAAAGACGTTTAGTGAATAATACTTTCAGTCTGTTTGTCACACAAAGCTATTCTTTCTGAAAAATAAATAATATATTTATATATACAGTATATATATATATATATATATATTGATTGCAAAATTGTACCTTTTGCAAAAGTTGACCTTACAACAGATTGTCACTGTGGCAGTACCCTTTTTTATTTGCCCTTTATTTAACCAGATAAAACTGTCTGAGATTAAAAAAATATATTTTTACAGAAGTGACCTGGCCAAGGTGAGTAGCACAACATTATAAAAAAAAAAGTACAAAAAAATAATAAAAAAGAAGAGAAACTAACCCTTTAAAGTTTAAACGGACAACCTTGTATCTTATTTTTACAAAAGGTTCAAAGTTGTACCTTAAAGGTACATATTAGGGACCGTTCGGTATTTATGGAATGGGCCACCGGAGGAAAATAGGGGAGGGTCATGCCTTTTTATTCTTTGTTGAGGGGAGGGTCATCCAACTTTTTTTAGTCTAGGGGGAGGGTCACCCAACTTTTGTATTCATGAAAACAACAAACTTTCAAAGTGGCTTGTTTTGGGCATATTTTTCCATGTAGCTCTCTCAGTCTCGGTCCCCCCCATAGCTAGCAGATGGGTCTGACCCAACAAAAATCAGACGCGAAAGATCAAGTCCAGTTTGGCGCTGTTTGACAGTGCGCGCGCGCTCAGAAAAAGTGCATCATGTCAGAACAGAACGCCAATGAAATGTTTACCACGAGCAAATAATAAACTTTTGTGATTGCGAATCACAAGCAGTATCCTGTGAGTGTGTCCTACGTCGATGTAGCCTATACGTCGAGTTTGGGACTGAGGCGCCAGAACAGCTGATAGAATGTGCGCTGTAGTGTGTGTGATAGCGATACTACCACATTTCTTCAAAAGCAGATCGTGGAGATATTAAATCATCCACCATCAAAAATTGTGATATGGCATAAGGACAAGTATAAAACAACTGTTAGGCTATCATGTCTGAAAACAAACACAAATAACGCGTGCTACATTAGGGCTGTTTACACCTGGCCACTTCAATTTTCTCAGATCGGATAGCTATCTGATTTATCAAAACGATTCCATTTACACCTGGTGTGGTCGCATAAATGCGTTTTTGCAAAACGGATTTAAATCCGATCTTCAATTCTTCAAATAGTTTGCACATTGTTGGCTCATCTGCAGTGATGCGTGTTGCAGTAGCGTCGTCATGTCTGGCTATAACATGACATAAAGCCTATAACACGCTCTCACGTTTATTTTTATTTTATTGCATTTTTTTGGGAGGAGTACAATTTACATATGTGGTTTCCACAACCAGATGCATTTACACTTGTTCAGTTTTGTCGGGAATGTGGCCCAGACCTCCCCTGAAGTGGTTCGGATTCAAATCCGTCTCGAATGCGTTTCGGAGGGCATTTATACCTGGTCTTTTCTAGGGCTGGGTACCGAGTCTCGATAGTTTTTAGGTATCGACCGAATTGCCTCGATACTATCGAGTATCGAAAAATGGCATGTTGTTCGGTTCCAGATTTCGATACCGCGCACATACTCATATGAGACGCGCCCGCACGCACAAACTCTCCGCGCATACTTGTATGAGACGCGAGGACACACACACAAACTCTCCGCGCACATATTCATATGAGACGCGAGGACACACACATAATAGGCTACCTTAAAGATGTGGAAAAGTCGATCAAAAGTGTGGGTACATTTCTCCAGACTCGATGCCAATAGCGTGCGATGCAGTATTTGCGGTAAAATAATTGCTGCAAAGACCGAGAAATACGATGAAGACCTTGACAGTGCACGGAGTAAACTTAAGAGCAGAAAGTTTCTCCGTCTTCGACTGGTAAATGAAGAGATACCTTGTTGATCTGACAGTGTTTATATTGCAATAAATATTAACCTACTGAATGTACACTGCCGTTCAAAAATGTGTTGGTTTACTTGGCTAGTCAGAATTTTTTTTCAGTAAGGATGCATTAAAGTTATCAAAGGTGACATTAAAACATGTGTAGGCCTAATGTTACAAAATATTTCGTTTTTAAATAAATGCTTTTCTTTTTAATTTTTTATTCATCAAAAAATCATGAAAAAATGTAGGCCTATAGTTTCCAAAATACTTTTGGATACTTACTAATTAAATAATGTAAAATATAGTAAATGTATTGTTGCCATATACTAAATATTTGACTAGTCGCACGTTAATTTCTGCTTAAATACTGCATGGGATATAGCCCATTCTGCGCTCAAGCGAATGTATAATCTTGCCGCAAAAACAGGCTAATGAAAATAAATATGTATTTAAAAATAACGATGCATTTTAATTGTTTATTAATAAACTCTTTTTTTCTAAATCAGTGTCCGCTGCAAACATGTCTCCATACATCTCCGCTGTAAAGTGCGCCTTTAAGAGAAATGCATCTTTCATACGGATTACATCAGATGATATTTGCTTTCGATTTGATTTTTTTCGTTTTTAAAAGTGGACATATCAAGCTTTATATAGATATTTTTTTCATATATTTGAGGCTAGTATGCTATATAGCCTACGATATGTTTCTGCTTTTTTTTTGTTTTTTTTGACGCGCTACAGTTCACGGAGACCATGAAAGCGCGCCCTGGTTGTTTTATTTTATTTTACGAAAGCAAAACGTATTCTTGTTATTGTGAGTTTACACAAATAAAAGTATTGCGACTGATGCATTATTCTTTTCTGTATGGCCATAAATAGAGTATTTTAAATTGTTTCCACTGTTGATCGCATCGGCGCCTCCATGTCATGCAGTGCGCTACACACTCCGCACACACACTTGGTTATGCGCCTAAGAACAGCGAACAATTATCTAGGTTAATGTTAGAGTGAGCGGCGATGCCAGTCGGATAATCCTCATGTTTAACAAATCAAATCATGCAGTTTCTACCTATCGCGAGTCAGCGCTGCGCCAGTTTGAAAAAGGCGGGTGTGCAGGAGTCTTTTAATGAACGTTTGGTGTAGGTCTAGGCATAGAGATATCTGAACATCTTTGCCAAGCGCAAACCAGTACAGAAGTAATAATCAATAAATGATCGGGGAGGGTCATGCCTTTTTTCACAATCATTTTGGAGGGTCATAGAAAAATTTATTGCTGGCGAAGGGAGGGTCAAGTCTTTTTTGACTATTGATCTCAAAACTCCTCCGGTGGCCCCATAAATAAATAACGAACAGTCCCTTAGAACTCAAGGGTAGTAATATGCACTGTTTATGCATAGATAAGGTGAAAAGTTGTCCCTTTAACCTCATGTTTTGTTAAAAATAAAAGGTACAACTGAAGTGTTGGGGGTCAAACTGGCCTTGTTTTTTTATATGCAATTTTCAAATAATTGACACTAGGAAAAACACTAAAGATCCTTGTAAAACCCTCTATTGTACTGTAGCTTGTCAGAGACTAAGAAATTGAAAATATATAATAACTGTAAAAATGTCCATGTATTTGTATTTGCAATCAGAAATATTCACACAGTTTCAAAAATAAATAAACAGGTTAACTAGAGTTTCAAGCAATTTGAAAATTCAATGTGGGTCAAACGGGTTTTGTAAAAAAAAATTCAGACAGTGTATCAGATGGCTTATGGAAGACTAAAATAGAACTCTTTTATGTTACGTTTAATGGCTCTTCTTTGTCCTCGATGAAGCTTGACAGCATTCTTCTCCATCTACTTTCATTGTATGGAAAAGAGTGGTGTTAACATTCTGCTAAAGGTGTCATTTTGTGTTTCATGAGTTTGAAACAACATGAGGATGCGTAAATAATCACAGTATTTTATTTATGGTGGAGCGGTTTCTTAAAACAATAAAAACATGACACATTTAGGGGAAACAATTATCTAGACATTGACTAAAAGTGCATAGGTGATTTTAGGAATATAATAGGAGCAGATTATACAGGCGGGATTTGTAGTTGCTTGGCAGCCTGGAGACAATCTTTCCCCTTAGTAACCATCCACTCGAAAAGGTCACTCATATGTGACCCACACAATATTAGGCATTATTGTGTCACTCCACACCTCTGACCAACATCTTGTGTGTGTGAGAGAGCACAGAAGCATATTTCTCCAGAAGCAGTGGAATTAATGTATTTCTTCTCTCTGCTCTTGCATCTTCCATGCTTATGTCAGTTATGCAGACATAGCATTCCTATGCACCATCTATCCTTTTGTTGTTTTTCCTGTCTCCCTCATTGATGTTGTTTCTCCTGCTTGGATGGTTGGCAAAACTCTCAGTAGTCTAGGATGAATTTATAGCGATGGTCAAAGAAGAAACCAGCTTTGCTCATAGAGTAGAATCCTCTTTGTTATTGGCTCCATTGCAGCATGCTGACCCACTGGGAGACAAAATCTCAAACAACTCTGAAATGTTTTTTTTTTTTGTATGCAGCACAAAGCATCTCCCAGTGCTGAAGCACTGACATTTTCATGTAATCCAGATAGGATTAGGATATATATTCTGACTGGCCATAATTACTCACATAGCATAGATTCTAGGGTAAACATCCTTGGCAGCTGAATTCATGAGCATAATAGATATAGGCAGCCCAGAGCATCTAATGGTTGTGTGAAGTGTGTGAGAAAAAACATAGCGTTGAGAAGATTAAAGGTGAATGAGAGAAAAAAGTGTAGAACTGATGTCAGACAGTATAAGACCCATTTGATCTCATTGCATCTCCAACCACACACATACATTTGTGTGAAAACCTGCGTGTGAATAAAACTGAACAACTAAGTGACCATAAAATAACTCATGGATGATTTTGCATGATATTGTTTATGTGCATATAAGAATACTTAGTGAATAAAACCCAACATGTCATCTTATCTTAAACCTGAAATGTAATTACCATTTCTTACTGTCATGCACATTCATTTTCAGTATTGAGGAATGCTACTTTTGAAAGTAGTATGCCAGTCTTATCTCCTTGTCATATACGTATGTTTAAATATCTAATACCACAATTCTACTCCGAAGAACGGACACTCTAACCATTTGGGTCCAATTCTCACTATTAACTATGACTTTTGCCTCAAAAAACTACTAATTACTGCGTATTAATAGTTGGGTTGTTAAATTTAGATATTGGGTAGGATTAAGGGATGTCGAATTTGGTCATGCAGAATTTGTTCATAGGCATTAATTAATAGTACGTGCTTTATAAGTAATAATAAACAGCCAATATCCAAGTAATATGCATGCTGTTAAGCAACTAGTTAACAGTCATGTCAGGAAACACACTGGACAGACGAGCCCGGTCTCACCCCAAAACGTCATATACTGACGGGTCTTGACCATACGTCAACATACGACGATAAGGGGAACCCTATAACGTCAATATGAGACGCAGACATAAGCGCACCAGCAGCGCCTCCTAGCGGTACCCTAACGCATACCTAAACCCAACCATACCCTAATCGTAACACATGGACGTTAAAGGGTACCCTTTTCGTCGTATGTTGCCGTATGGTCAAGACCCGTCAGTATGTGACGTTTTGGGGTGAGACTGTGTTAGACAGACCGGTAAGTATTCAGAATCCAAAACGCGTTATTTTCATGATTGAGGAAACTGTGTGAAATAGCAAGCAGCATTGCAGTGAAGATCATGATGATGTTGATGAATGATGGATGAGTAGCTAGTGTTGAAGATTTTATTATTTAGAAGATCAGTAATTTAGCTACATATTAAGACACTATTATTTACTTTGTGAGTGTGTGACTTTGGATGTACTTTTAGGGGCTTGAAGAAAGGTCAAAGCTGCTGGTGCAGCAGATAATTCTATTTGAGTGTGTCACATGGTGTGAAACTTCAGCCCAAAAATATCTATAGGAGGTATTACCATTTTTGGAAGTGATGTGGGTATATATGTGAAGCCGACCACATGTCTGGAGCGTCTTTTTCTGCAGAAGGGCGCTCGGCTTTGTTTGTGAATAAAGTCTAACATTTCTGGCATCAAAGATCTCTGAGAAGTGATTTCATAAAAAGATTGAAACCACAACAAATGGCACCCCAGCGGGACTTGTTAGGAGCTGAAGGAACCACACAGGGCATCTCTGGTGACCGGCACAAACAACAGTGGCCACTGTACTTTGAGGTGAGCATTTTTGCTTTTGTGTAAAGTATGTGTTGGTCACCAACTGCCCTGAAGTGGTAAGAAAAGCTTCTTCAAATTTAAAAGAACTAAAACAAAATTGAAAAAGGGGTCTTTGATTCCAGAAATGATTGCATGCAGTTTGACTTCTAATAAAAAGGCCTTGTAGATATCAAGTAGTTTGTAATAGCGCGGGGGAGCTCCCAGTAGTGTTTACCAGTGCTTATATGATCCCGTGTGGATTGTATGGACACTGGTGTTGCTGATTTGGCACTAAGGTTTTGTTGTACGAATATGCAAGAATCTGTGTTTGCTTTATTAAGAGGGCCTAGATGGATAATAAGCAAGAGCATGCATACAGAGGATTTGTATTTACTGATAAGGATATCAGTTGATTTATCTGTGTTTTTGCATATATCAAGAGGGCCTTGATGGATGATTACGCAAAAAGCATGCACACAGGGTGTTTTTCTTGTAAGTGGGCATTGAATGATACAAGAATAGCATGTACACAGAAGAAGATTTTATGTTGTCAAGTGGGCCTGGATGGATGACAACCGTACTGATAAGGATATCAGTTATTATTGATCTGTGTTTTACTTGTAAGTGGGCCTTGAAGGATACAAGTAAATAGCATGTGCACAGATGAAGATTTAGCCTATGGTTACCGTCTTGTTATGGGTTTAACAAGGGTCTGCTCGGATAGGCTAAATCCTATAGTATAGTTATCGTTTTAAAAGTATCACTGTGTTGAGGAAGTGAATCAGTGAATATTTAATGTAGTGTTTTGAAAAAAAAAAAAAGAAGTAGCGAATAATTCAGATCTGACAGGGAATGGAGTTCAGAATAGGGTGTGTGTGTGTGTTTGTGTGTTTGTGGGATCCTGTGTCTTGCTTGACTGTGCCTGTGGGTAAAAATAGTGACCCCCTGACCCTGGTCACTTGAAAAGGGACAAAGAATGTGTGAATGAGATTTAGAGACATGAAATAAATGGTGTATTAACAAAAAGTAAAGGAAGACAATTGTTTCAAGATATTAACTCTGCAGATTATTGCAGTATGAAAAAAAGAAAGAAAAAAAAGAAGTATTTAATCAATAAATGTAGCCTAATAATATATATATATTAATAGATCAATATAAATAAGATTGCACGTGCATAATATATTATATGATATATCTGAAGACGTCTAAATTTGTATCTCATTATCCCTGAAGACAGAGTGGAAAATTATTCCATTGCGGATTATTAAGTTTGTGTTAAGAAAAAATAAGTTGTGCAGTGTTAGGTGATCAAGATTGGGTGACTAAGTTTCATAAACATTAGGAATCTTAGAATTGTAGTAAATATTGTTGATTCAATAATTAAAAAGAAAAGATAAGAGGAATTCCTTGATGTTGGTTGAGAAAAATGTTATTCACCATGCTAGATTATTTGAACACAGCATGCAAAAATAGAATAAAGATTGAAAGCTGATTTTATGATAGGGAAAAGTTAATTATACTTAGATTATCAAAGTTAGATTATTGCTGATATTGAAAAACAGAAATAGCTTGCTTTTTCCTGCAATGAAGAACTTGCTTTACTAAAAATAGAATGGAAGAACTGCTGTTGTCAACCAGTGAGATTTTTATATAGAAGAACTAGTTAAAAAGATGGTTAAAAAGTGAAATTTAAAAGAGCTAATAGCTCAGGCACAATTGGACCTAGTATTTTTAAAAGTTAAATTTGATTCATGCGGATCTCTGAGTGTTCAAATTTCAGATGGCTTCATTGACAGTTTCGAATGAAAGCAACAAGAGGTCAAAGGTCAAAGACACGACTGCAGAAGAAGAGAGAAGTGGGTGAGGGGCTTTCAGCTCCCCTCCTGAAATTGACTTTCTGGAAAGCTCAGCAAGGAGAAAGACTGATTTAATGCTGGAAAAGGTGAAACGTTCACTTGAGACTTTTCCTAAGGACAAAGATAAAATCCTGAGATGCAAAACTCAGGCAGGATCAACTTCAAAGCCCAAACTGAGAAGAGGCAGAAAAACAGCAGAGCCTAACACCAGGCCTTTGAGTGACAGCATCGGCTGATGACACATGCAGAGCGACAGCCAAGAAGCTTCAACGGACTGATGATCTAAAAACAGAAGAACTGGGCACCACAGGTGTGGACTCCTCAATGATCACCAGAGACTGCTTCAAAGTTGGTTAATTATTATATTAACTTTATTCATTTTGATTATTCACTGGTCTAAGAGCAATTCTTTATATTCTCTGCTAAACTAGCCCTCTCTGCTTTTTCAGTAGGTACAAGTCCAGCCCTATAAGAAAAAGAAAATATGTTGACAGACAGAAGTGGGTGCTCAAACTCACCAAATAATTAGAACGGAGGCTGGATTTGGTATAGTGAGGGCTATTAGATTAAACACTATAGGGCTAAAAGCATGATAGAATTATTCTCTGGCAAAGAAAAAGATAGACAAAATGTAAAAGCATGATTATTATTGATTATTATTGTTAACAAAGCAATGATACTGGTCACTCCATCTTGTTTTGGTAAATTCTAGAGATAGATTGGAGGGAAAAGTTACTCCAAAAGTCCAAAATTATGAAATCACAAACGTCAAAACTGGGATAATGAGTTGGAAATGTTACTGGCCAAGAATCCAAGATTATGCAGAGATCTCCAATTTCTTCTTAAAAGCAGCTCATGAGCAAAGACAAAAATAATATGAAAGAAAAATTAGACCAACTAGGCCTATTATTCTAAAATATAGAGGATGTTAGAGTTTATAAAAAGAAAAAAAAGGGTTTGTACCGGTGTTAAAGGAAAACTTATGATCATGAAAGCTTCTCAATAGTGATTGGACATAGTTGTGTTGACCTGATGCATTCCACAGCTAAAATTATAAGTTCTGCATTTAGAGCAGAACCTGCTGCAGCAGTCACAGGAGTGTGTGTTGGCCAATGCGTGTGACTGGGTATGAATGGTGTGAGAGATTGTGTTTGAAGAGAGACAGAGGCAAATCAATTATTTTGCCAATACAGCTGTATTGAAAATTGAATATGTGGGCCCACAGGGCAAATTCTGCCCAATAAAATAATGACCATGGATGAATTTGGTTAAATTTCCTGGTTGAAACTGTAGTGGCAATAGAAAAAGAGAAAAATAATGGGAAAAAACAGTGCCACATTTTGCGCAGCGTATAACACATCTTACTTTCCTTTCAGAATATCATGATGGAGCATAACAAATCTGACTTTCTTTTCAGCATATTGTGATATCATGATGGAGCATAACACATCTGACTTTCTTTTCAGCATATCGTGATGGAGCTGATTATTTGTCAAAAGTATGAAATAATGTCTTGTAACTTTTGTCTTGCAAAGTGGGTTGAGTGTTGTCCAAGATGAATAGTGTGCTGATAGTGGGACTCAAAACCATGAGATAACTGAGTTGAGTTGACTAATTGTAAAAAGTACAGTTGAAATTGAATGTGAGAAAAATGTAAAGAGGGTGCAAATATGAAGATAAAAAGCCAAATTTATGGAAAAAAAAAAGGAATATATGGGTTCAAGCCCTGCTGCTAATGAAAGGAAACCACTCAGCCCACATGACCATTCTACAGGTAACACCGAGGAGGACAATGGGCCAGATGAGCAGATGATTTAATATATGTTGTTGTCACTAACAGAAATAATTAAGATTTCATTCACAGATGATAGTAGCTCACTTCCAAGAAGGTTTCTGGGATGGTTCTAACAAAGAACCAGTGACTGTGCATTGTAATCTCAGAAGAGGCTTGTGCATTGATCAGCAAAGTACACCAACAAGCCTCAACCCCCTCCACAACAGAAAGTGAGGGATCAATGATCTTCCCTTGCAAATGAGAGGAAACAACCCATTGCAACAACTCACAAAGATCAACATGAATGGAAAAAGGAGACAAACTTAACCAAATTCACAGGAATGAAAAGTTGCAGAAAGTGGGAGATTCACAAGGAGTTGTGCAAAGAAGAGAAGCAACAGAGTGAAAGAGATGAGTGCAAGTTCAGACAATACTCAACATCAACCAAACTTTTCTAAAAATATAATGTTAAAGCCCTTGAATATTTAGTAGCAACCTAATAATAACCCCACCAGAAAAAATTGATTGAAGAAAGAAAATGTATGGTATGATGATAAAATGAATGTTAACGACTAATTCAAGAAATTTACATAGCATAATGGGAATTAAGACAATTCATAAAGGAAAATATATAAAAAAAATAGAACTAAAAGACATTTTAAAATAGAAAAAAAAAGGGTACTCCAAAGCAACTTAAAATTACAATTTAGGGATACAGTTGAAATTAAAAACAAGTATTAAGACTGGCTATTAACAAATATTCGATTTTAATTTTAATTCATAAGATTATGTTATGATTCAATATGCTATTGACTAAATAAAATATTAAGTAGTGCTAATAGAATGACAAATTCAATTGGAAGTTATTCGAATTCAATAACAAACAGGCTCTTAAGAACAATCTATGGTACCAGAGGAGGGTCAAAACAGATATTTGACATTCACATGAAGGACAGATTGTTACACCAACATCACTTTTGAATATTTTCAATCCAGATGCGCCTGGTTTTGACCAGTACGCAAGGGGGGAATTATGAGAGATTAAGGAAAAGAAGAGATTAAGAATGTGAAATTTGTAAAGAGAGATTAAGAATGTGAAATTTGTAAAATTTGTGCCAAAAAACAGTTAAGAAAGGAACAGCGACACAAATAGCCAAGAAGGACTATTAAAACGCTTGATAATGGATTATGTGGACATTATATAGACGGGTAAAGGCAATGATATTAGCAGAGGAAGGGCAGATGCAGAAATGAGATTTCTAACAGAGAAGTATTCCTTAGATTTGAAATGCTATCAGAAATAAATTCAGATAATGGGTTAGCAAGTTATTCCAAGAATATTGAAGATTAAAATGAATTGTATACGAACACTTAAATTGCACACAAGGAAGTTTTAATAATAATTAAGTTATAATGCTTTGTTTTAAATGGTTGATATAAAAAGTTTTAGATGGTTAGATTTATTTAAATATACAGAAAAAAAAGAGAGATGTACATATAATCAATATGTAAGGTAGTAGAAAAGTTATTTTCTAGAGTTATTTTTTCTAATTGTCTAATGAGTTTATTGAATGACTTGTATGAGGTAAATGTAACATTGCTCTAAAGCTTTCGTAGTTTGAGTGATTACATGGGACATAACTAGATTATTCATGAGTTTATTTAGAAATTAGTAGAAAGGAAGAAAAGGTATTCAGTTAAAGTATGCTTGAACTGAGGAGCTACAATGAGGAGCTTGGCATTGAAAATGTCTAAATGGTAGTTATTGTTCAATTTGGTAATAAAATAGACAGAATTTAAAATGTGAAACTTTATAACAAAGCACAAAGTGATTTAAAGGATAAAAGGTGCACTACAATGTTCTGTTCGTTCATCAACTAAAAATTATTAACTAAAAGATTGATTCTTCGAATTTAATAATTGATATTCCTTCATAAAAAGAAGCAATTGAAAATGAGAAAAATAGGTATTTAACCCAGCCCTATTTTAAATCAAAATTCATATGGATCACGAAAAATAAAAACGCAGAGTGAATAAATTATTTATTATAAATCAGCAGAGATTTACTGTAAAGCTTTGTCTGCATTAGGAGGAAAACAATTACATGAGAAAAGTAGAAGGACTTATGTTTGAAGATCAGTGTTGCACGTTTACCAAATAATACTGCGCAGGGAGGAACATTTAGCGAATACAGGAATAAGTCAAAAAAGTTTAAGAGCAAAAAGTTAAGAAAAACTTGATTTGAAGTTTGGAGAAGTATGAACATGGTTTGCTAAATTAGGAATGTTTTCTGAAGTTGCAATATTGAAAGGTGGTTATTATTCTGTTGTGTACTTCCCATAGTAAGATCATTAGTTGTTAAAATCACTGTTAAACAAATGGAAATGCTGAAATATCAAGATAATGAAAATTAATTTTAAAGGGCAACCAATATTATTAAGATTGGGCTTATAAACCAAATTTAAATGTACAAGCATTGGACAATGACTCAAGTGAGGAAGGAGAAGATGATTGACGAGCCAGACCCTGGGTGTATGTGCTAGCCTAACCTCTCCCCGAAGGGTGACCCTCTACGATGCGTAAAGTGTCTGGGTCGAAGAGAAATTCTGCACTACAAGAAAAACTTTTAATAGTATAATGCATGGTTTGATGTTTGATGTATTCTACATAACTGTGACAACCACAGGCAAGGCAGAACAAACTACACGCTCACGCTTATAACAATGTGTTACTCTTTTTTGTTTTGATAGGGAGAATTCGAAGTCTTTTACTTTCTCCATTGAAAGAAAGAAAATACACCTGAAAGAAAGAAAAGGTGTGGAGAAAGATGTTTGGCTCGAATACTCCGTCAGAGTGTGGTAGCACAACCTAGTCATTGGAAAGGTGACTGAGTGACTTAATTGAGTCACTAGGTAGCATAACTGAGAGGGCTGGATTGTGAAACTACACTCTGGGAAAGGGATAGTAAAGTGGGGCTTAGATAAGCCCCAGAGGAGGGAATGTTGAAGATTTTATTATTTAGAAGATCAGTAATTTAGCTACATATTAAGACACTATTATTTACTTTGTGAGTGTGTGACTTTGGATGTACTTTTAGGGGCTTGAAGAAAGGTCAAAGCTGCTGGTGCAGCAGATAATTCTATTTGAGTGTGTCACATGGTGTGAAACTTCAGCCCAAAAATATCTATAGGAGGTATTACCATTTTTGGAAGTGATGTGGGTATATATGTGAAGCCGACCACATGTCTGGAGCGTCTTTTTCTGCAGAAGGGCGCTCGGCTTTGTTTGTGAATAAAGTCTAACATTTCTGGCATCAAAGATCTCTGAGAAGTGATTTCATAAAAAAGATTGAAACCACAACACTAGCCACACACACTTTTGAACAGTCACTGATTGATATTAAACAACTTTCTCATGAGAGAGAATCAAGGAGGTAAGTATGCTTCAGGTAAGTAACAATTCAAATGAATATAGTCCAAGCCATAAATGTGAAGAGACAAGAAAGTAAGAGTGAGTGAGTGTGTGCGGCAAGTCCTCATAACTGGTGCTGAGATGATTAGATGATCGGTGACAGCTGGTGATGATTAGTATTCAGGCGATGGTGATCGTGTGACTGGGGCTGCGTCTCAATTTGCATACTATCCGTCCTAAATAGTATTCGAAAGTAGAATTAGTACGTCCCAAATCGTAGTATGTTGAAATAAGTGTTCCAAAGATACACGGATGGTCTACTATTTCCGGTCAGAATCCGAAGTGCAGATCGATGAACACTCTAACGGCTAATATTGCCCATAACCCATCGCGCGTTGGGCAAGGATTCGTTTAGAACTACAAACACGACTGAAAAGTGTTAAAAAAAACTACAGACATGGAGGACGTGCGAGTCCGGCGTTATGTAGAGAGGTTTAGATAAAGGGTATTTATTCTTAGAAAATTAATTTATTAAATGGTGTCCACATTATATTTCATCTGCAGCAGCATTGTGAACTTTTGTAAAGACACGTTTAGCCATTAACTTTTAAATGCATCATTATATTCAAATTCCAAACACATGAGGAGAGTCTCCGCATGAAAGACCCGCGACTGGCAGATGAACGTGCTACTACATTTCTCTCTGAAACGGTAGGAAATTAAATTAGATTGAATGGAGGATTTTAACTGTGACAAGATGATTGACAGGGCAGTTTACAGTGACAGGATGCACGCGACAGATCTGTCCGTTAAAGATGACGAAGTAGTATGTCTCAAAGCTTGCCTACTTTTTTTGCTACACACTCAGAAGTATATACTTTTTCTTCATAAAAAGAGTACATACTTTTAGGTCGTAGTATAAGTAGGCGATTTGGGACCCAGCCTGGGTGATTGCTGAAAGCGTGTGTGAGCAGAGGGGAGGGATGATGGGAAATGTAGTGCTAGATGAGGACTGAGCTGGTGACAGTGAAAAGTAAGAAGTGGACCCTAAAATAAACTGTTACCAGAAAAACGTAACAGACAAGTGTAATTACAGTAATTTATTTTTAAAAATGGCAAAAGCAAGCACCGTAGTCCAAACGACAAAGTGTTGCTTTTGAAGTATAATAGTGTGAGGTATACAGAGTGGAATTTGAATTGGTAATTGCCTAAGATCTTTTTCTGACCCCATCCGTGAAAGTTACCAAATCTCAATTAAAAGCCTCACAGGAAAAGAGCAGCTGTAATTGGAGAGGAACACAAAGGAGGAGAAAAAGAAAAAATACAAAGAAGAAGAATAAGCAGAAAAGACTGAGACATACAGCCATGCCTGTTCTCACTTACCAATAATTCACATGTCCAACATAAACATACAATTTGTGGATAAAGGATTGGACTTTCTGAACACACAGTTAAATGGAGAGGTAAGTCTTTATTGGAGTTGATGGACTACCATAAGCAAGTAGTAATCTAGTCTTCCATTCTTACCCTGTCTGACTCCTAACCCCACCCCAAACTTACTCTAAACCAATAGAACTTAATCTTGTGAGAGGGTGAAAGGCAACATTCAGACTGCAGGTAAATGTGGCCCAAACATGATTTTTTTGCTTATGTCACGGGGTGACAAATAATCCCCGGAACTAATCCCATCAGAGAAGTGTTCCCGCCGGGACACTTTTAGTGTAACACTGTCCCCGGGCTTGTGTGTGTGTCTGTCGTCATGACAACTAAATGGCAGATTGGCAACAGGTGCGGGGACTTCACTTTGAGTGCCTGATTGAGGTGGCGCCAGTGTTTGGAGAGGATAAAACACAAGAGAAAGAGAAGGCTGTGTGTTCTCCCTCCGCGTTGTGTGGTTGTTTCTTTGTCTTCCCCCGGCGATCTGGTGTGGTTCTCTCCCGTTGGGAAATGTTTGTGGAGTGTTGCAGCTGAAGGACCATCGTGAAAGAAGAGGAGTGTTGCTTGTGGGATCCGAGGGCAGTTTTGAAGAGTGGAATTCGTCGTCTGGACTGGGAAAGAGTGAGATGAGCGATTGACAAATTGAATCTCATAACCGCATGTTTTCTACACTAAATTGGATACTGGTTTGAAGTGCTTGGATCACGTTGTATACATCGCACTGAGTGAAATATACTGATTCCTTGTCGATCTCTAGCCTCCCCCTCGGCCATTGAAACCAGCGAAGTGAAGCCGCTTGTAGTGGTGAGGAAATTATTCACCGCATCTGTCCCAACTCTGACTATCATCGGCTCTTCAGATCGAGACCTCTGGGTGAGTGTTGGCCTTACTTTGCACTTGAAGAGTGGATTTGTAGTGCTGAAATTGACGTTTCCCATCACGTTGCATGTTTGGAATTGGACTGTCGTGTGTGTGTGGAAGATTTACCTTTTATCGCCGTGCACTCCCCATGTGTTATGCTGGTCTACCGTACATCATAAGAGTCTAGCAAGATCGATTGCAGTCACCTGTTGGATGTCAGAAGGAAAAGCCCCCGTGTGCACACTACACGTGAGAACTGGTTACCTCTGCTTGAAGTTTGTATGCTGTCTGTCCCAGTGAAAGCCCGGCTCAGCTTGTGACTCTGTCCCCTGCAACACACGTGAGAACTGTTTACCTCTGCTTGAAGTTTATGCTGTCTGTCCCAGTGAGAGCCCTGCTCAGCTTATGACTTTGTCTCCTGCCACTCACCTGTTCAGTGAGTTGGCACCAGAGCCAGAATGAAGTAAGCCTGACTCATTTACTTACCTGCGATACCCACCTGTTCAGTATCTACCACTGTGAGTTGGCACCAGCGCCAGAAGGAAGTAAGCTTGACTCAATTACTCACCTGCGATACCCACCTGTTCAGTACCTACCACTGCGAGTTGGCACCAGCGCCAGAAGGAAGTGAGCCTGACCCCCCACTTGCCTTGGATTCCTGGGAAGAGGAAGGAAGAGGAATTTTAGATTAGGATTTTCAAATTGTTTTTATATTTAATAAAGCCTGTCATTCTTTTTATTCCTGTCTCCTGCCTCCTCCTTTGACACGCTCCTCAGGGTGATCCTGGTCTAGGGGTGGGTGCAGTCTGGCTTGGCCCACCTCGACCTGTGACACTTACATGTGACTCAGATCTGTTTTTCACATGACGGTGTGAACAGCACAAACCACATGGAATCTGATCTTTTTAATTCTGATTTGTGCCACTTCCAATCCAATACAGGTCCGATATTTTGCAATGCGACCTCAGTCGATCTGAACAGTCATATCGGAATTTATGCGACTTTTACGCCACTCTACATCAACATTCGTCACAATTATGCGCTCATGGGAGTCACAAACCCGATGTTATCAAGACAGTTGCGAAACGTAGTCAGTGGAAGGACAGTGATTTGTCAGAGCACATAAGAACTACAGTGACAGCTCTTTTTTCGCATCCTCACCTTTGTTTTTTATATTGTCTGCGCTTAACTTCGCTGGCTTTGGTAGCAGATCACACTATAAATAAACACGTAATCACTTAATTTGTTGTCCTACTCAAGTTTACTTGCGTATGACAGCGTGCTGCGTGACGTCTTTTTATCGTTCTTTTGCACAAGCGTTCTTTGGCCACATTTTAAACAGCCATAAAAAATCGTATGTGACCAATAAATCGAAATTGAGCACAGAATTCACTTCACGCCTCAAATCAAATAATGTTCACAGGTCTCGCACATGAACATTCAGATTCCAGTCTGCAAGTCAAACGCATTGCCTGCGGCAAATCTTGCCAAACATCTGATTAATTTAGTCTTCAGTATTCTCTGTAGAGTTAAAGCACAGAAAAGTGACTATTTTTTTAATGACTGTTTTCATGCAGCATGCGTGAGCTATGTGAGCTATGTGCTATGTTCATATGGTTGATTGACATGGTGGAAGAAACCAGAAACCAGAAAACGGAGAGACACGTTCAAGACTTGTGTTTACTGTTATCAGAATACTTTCTAATTGGCTTTGAATTTAACTCGGACTTGAGCTGATGACATGAAACAAGTCATTTCTTCACAGAGTTTCAAAGTATTTCTCCCAACCTTAAAAAAGCATTAGAGATTTGGTCAATATTTCAAAGAGCTAATTTGATATCAACAACATACTTACAGTGTGCTCTGTCATTGGAGGTTGTATAACACCTAGCTACCCTATGAGATAAGTCCCAAGTGATGTATGGCAAAAAATAGATGAACAAATAAGTACTAATAAACACGTAGTAATAAACACAGCTGCCCAGGTGGTCACTAGGAAAAGTCATGGTAACACTTTAAAATACGGATCCTTCGTTAATGAATAACTACACAGGAACAAATGAGTAACACAATGTTAACAATCTAGTAACTACAGTTAACTAACAAGTAACTCTGATTAACGAATTAGTAATTAATAGCACACAGATTTAAGTGGTAGTTCACTAATAACTAATCAATAACTACTATTTTTTAATACTTCCCAGAGAACTACTGAATTTTTTACAGATTTAAGTGGTAGTTCACTAATAACTAATCAATAACTACTATTTTTCAATACTTCCCAGAGAAATAATGAAAATAATTCACAATTCATGCAAAACTTAACTAATGCAGGAAAAATTACTAGCACTAGATTAACATTACTGCTAGATACTGTACACTAATTATAAATATGTAATAGCGTAGCAGACTTATGATTTGGGAAAGCTGTCAATAATTAGCCTATGCACTGCTGTCTTTTAGAGAACTATTCATAAACTAAATAATTTTTAAGAATTGTTTTTATAAATGCACTTGTCTGGAACACTTACCCTGTGGCTGATTTTCCGGCATTCCTTTGGACTGGCTTTGAATAACTACTCATCATGGTGAGTACTGGAACATACTGAGTCATCAGCCATCCAAATACCAGTTATTTTATTATTTAACCTACCTCTCAAAAGTGTTTTTATGTATGTCTCTTTGCTCATATGTAGATATATATATAAATATGTGTGTGTATATATATCCTGTGAATGATTAGATGATTCTACCCTTTCGGGTTGGCTCTTCATTAGTAACTACAGCATGGAATCATGATAACTAGTAATGACTCAAGTGTTAATGCATACTTCTATAGAAATTATTAATTATTTGGATCTGTATTCTAAAGTGAAGATCATGTTAACTAACTAGTAATGGCTCAAGTGTTAATGCATACTTCTAAAGAAATTTTCTAAAAGTATAGTATTTCAAAGTTCACAAACAATATCTCATACGCTTGAAATGACTTGTGTTTGGTATTCCTATAGAAGTATGTAGTAACACTTGAGTCAAAACTAGTTAGTTAACATGATCTTCACTTTAGAATACAGATCCAAATAATTAGTAATTCCTATAGAAGTATGTAGTAACACTTGAGTCATTACTAGTTAGTTAACATGATCTTCACTTTAGAATACGGATCCAAATAATTAATAATTCCTATAGAAGTATGCATTAACACTTGAGTCATTACTAGTTATCATGATTCCATGCTGTAGTTACTAATGAAGAGCCAACCCGAAAGGGTAGAATCATCTAATCATTCACAGGATATATATACACACATATTTATATATATATATATATATATATCTACATATGAGCAAAGAGACATACATAAAAACACTTTTGAGAGGTAGGTTAAATAATAAAATAACTGGTATTTGGATGGCTGATGACTCAGTATGTTCCAGTACTCACCATGATGAGTCTAGTTATTCAAAGCCAGTCCAGAGGAATGCCAGAAAATCAGCCACAGGGTAAGTGTTCCAGACAAGTGCATTTATAAAAACAATTCTTAAAAATTATTTAGTTTATGAATAGTTCTCTAAAAGACAGCAGTGCATAGGCTAATTATTGACAGCTTTCCCAAATCATAAGTCTGCTACGCTATTACATATTTATAATTAGTGTACAGTATCTAGCAGTAATGTTAATCTAGTGCTAGTAATTTTTCCTGCATTAGTTAAGTTTTGCATGAATTGTGAATTATTTTCATTATTTCTCTGGGAAGTATTGAAAAATAGTAGTTATTGATTAGTTATTAGTGAACTACCACTTAAATCTGTGTGCTATTAATTACTAATTCGTTAATCAGAGTTACTTGTTAGTTAACTGTAGTTACTAGATTGTTAACATTGTGTTACTCATTTGTTCCTGTGTAGTTATTCATTAACGAAGGATCCGTATTTTAAAGTGTTACCAAAGTCATGTACATGACACCCACCTGAAAACATAGTGGAGTTAAAAAAAAACATGGACATTCCATAAATAATAACATAATTATAAATACATAATAGCTAATAAAGTAGTCTAGTGTCTTTTAAATTACTACATAATAATAACAATTTGTTACATTTTACATATCGAACAAATTACTCAACCGCCACCAATGTGCAGCATCCACCTGGATTATGTGACGGCAGCCATATTGTGCCAGAGCACATAGAGGACTCAGTGTAACAAAGTACACTGAGGTGAGTTGCATTGAGAACTCATGTGCAGCTTTATTCAAATAAACGTTACCAAAATAAACAAGAACTTGGCTTGAAGACTTGACTTAAACATGAACATGAAACATAACACTCACCAACAGTAGGTCACAACATTAAATCTAGACAAGAGACAATAATAATATGAAGGTTGTTTATACACAAAGACTAATCACATAACAAGGAACACCTGGAAGCAATCAAATATTGAGCCAATGACAAACAGAGCAGAGTATCACATGACAAGTCAAACCAATTAGAACATATCACAACACATGAACCAAAGGAAGCACATTACAATATCACATGAGGCCAATTACATGATTAAAACACAAGACAAACCAGGATACAATGGAACCATAACTACAACATAAAATACATGAAACAAAACCAAAACTAGACATGACAGATCCCCCCTCTCTATGGCTGGCTCCTGATGCCTTAACGGAATACCCACACCAAACGTTAACGTCTCATCCAAGGGATGGTTGTTACTGCTTGTTACAGTACAGTGTCCCTATCACTATACTGGGGCATTAGGACCCACACAGACCCCAGGGTGAGCAACCCCCTGCTGGCCTCACTAACATCTCTTCCAGCAGCAACCTAGCTCCCTTTCAAGGAAACTCGCGCTGCGTCAAGATTTGACGCTGTGGGAACGCTCTGCGTGATTGTGTCGTTAAGCACATGTGATATTAGTCCAATGGTGTGATAGTAAGTGGGTGATGTCATGACCGCTATAAAGCACTCACAGATGTCTTATTTCTTACAGATGTCTTATTTTAAGAATTTTTTGATATTATATAAAGACAGCAATATAATGTCGAGCAGCATTTTGAATTGGCTTTCTTCTCGTGGGAATAAAGTCTTGTGCAAGTGGCTCGTATCTCGCGTTAGCAGAGGCAGTGCATGGATTAGGAGTCTGCATTAAAGAATCTAGTGGCTCGGATCTTGAGTCTGCCGAGGCGACACCGGTCTGCAGACTACAACAAAGATTCTAGTTGCTCGGATCTCTCGTCTGCCGAGGCGACGCGTTGATTGCGATTCTGCAGACTGCAATTAAGAATCTAATGGCTTGGATCTCGCATTTGACGAGGCAATGCGTAGATCGCTGGTCTGCAATAAAGAATCGTGGAAACTACTTCAATATATCCAATATATCTCAATGGGTCCTGCACACAGGGGGTGCTGTCCACAGTGGTAGGCCCCGAGCAGGCTTTGGTTATAGAACAGGAGGCAAAAGCTTTGCCAGGGAAGGGGGCCAAAAAGGGGGCGGTCGTTTTTGGCTAATTTTTAAGCATATAGCGTTTCAGCATTGAGATATCGTCCTCGCCTACATGAAAATATTGGGGGTTAATAATAATAATATTTTTTATTTATATAGCGCCTTTCCAACACCCAAGTTTGCTTTACAAAGATAGGTTAAGGAACAGAATAAATAAACATCAACGTCAAAGCACAATACGCATACAGTACCAAGGGCAGCAGGTAATAAATAGAGCTTGCTTACAAAGTTAGGTTAAATATAAAGACAAAGAGGGATTAAAACAAATAGCATATCCATAACAAGGTATAATTTACAGCTGAGAGCTGACAAGTGATATTCAGAGAAAAAACGTGTTTTTGAAGGAGAGAAGGGTGGATGCTTGTTGAATGTCTTGAGGAAAAGCTTTCCACAACCTGGGAGCCAGAACACTAAAATACCTGGGTCCCATAGTCACCGGACTAAACTTAGGGGTGACTAACAATTCCGCTATAGAAGAGCGTAAGGACCGAACAGGAGCATACGGCTGAAGTAAGTCAGATAAGTAAGTAGGACCAATGTTATGGAGAGTTTATAAGTGAGAATCAGTACCTTGAAGTTTATACGCAAGGAAACTGGAAGCCAATGAAAGTGATAGAGGATTGGAATAATGCGCTCATTCTTTCTTGTGTGAGTGATCAAGCGGGCTGCAGAGTTTTGAACATATTGTAATCGTTTGATATTTTTAGCTGAAAGGCCATAAAGAAGTGAGTTACAGTAATCTAGTTGAGATAGATGCATGTATTACGGTTTCAGCATCCTGCTGACTAAGAGAGGTCTCTCGTTATGGCTGAAGGCAAAGAAAAGTGTGGTTTCTCCATTACAGAGGACCACTTTTTTATGTGTGGTGTGGGATTTGACAACAATGCAGGCATGTCTCCTGCTCGTATCGGTTCGATCCTCGCAGCTGTGAGCAAGATAAAGCTAGGCCAGTGACTCACTGTTACAGTCCTTACCAGGTTACAGTCGTAACTGAGACGTTTTCCTAGGAGGTCTCCCATCCATGGAACTTAACAGGCTCATCCTTCCTTAGCTCTAGTGGGCAACCAGTCTTGGGCTACAATGTGATAGCTGAAAATTCAGTCATCAAAAGCCCCTTTGCGTTGAAAAAGATATTGAGCAATATATCCAAGCTATTTCATTTTTAAAGAATTTCAAAGCTCTGAAGACAGTGAACATGTGCTACCTTTTTTTTGATAAATAAACGCAATATATTTTGTCAAGATAAAATATTTTATCTTTTTTGTTTATTTTAAAATTGGTGCTTTTCATTCCCAATTACATGTATTATATTAATCTTGAAGAGTAGCATTTGTTCTTCATGTATTTTTTATGACATCTTTGCAGTAATTTCAAGAAAAAATGCACTGCTTAAATTCAGATGCTGATCATTTTCCACCGCCGCATGAAGTCAAACACACCTAAGAGAGCCACTTACTTGGCATTTCACTTTGAATGTGCTGTGAAATGTGCAATTAGCAACAACAATTCATTTAGCAGAAATGTTGCCACAGGCAATATCCCCCCCTAATATGTGTCTGGTTTGCTAGAAACAATTGGAAAGTTGTGCTGCCCTTATTGTGCTAGAGGAAGTGAAGGCCAGGCCTGTTGAGAGTAGCGATAGATCCAGAGGTGTGGGGTCATGCTGTCATTGTCCTGGTGTCGGCTGGGCTATGTTGCTTCCTTTCTGGTAATCAAGGACAGCTTTTGCATGCACAGTGGAGACCAATCCAACGTAAGACAGCCGTGCTGCTGCATTTATGGTGTAATTAGCTTCAGATACACCTTGTGGCATGCTGACAGCAGTACTCTGTGGCCATGGGACACTTACAGACTCATTTTGGTAGTAAATCTAGATCTGGGATGGTGATAGAAGTGCTGAGGCAAAAATGATGCAAACGGAGCCAGATTTTTTTTTCACACTGTATTACAAAGTAGATGTTTGCATATTGAACTACTTCTTTAGTTAAAACTGGCATGTGGGTAACATGTCCATTAACTTCTTTTTTTTTTAGATTACAATATGTAAATGGATAAAAACTTTAAGTGGTTACCATTTTGTTTTCATTAGGACATGGTTCTACAGAATAAAAAATAAAATAAAAAATAAAATAAGGTAAATAATCCACTTTCTCAGTTTATAATATCGTAAAAAGATGCCATTTCACAAAATAATCAGACTGATTTATTAATTTTTAATACTCTTACTATTTAAGAATCAGACTTCATTCTGGGTTTGATTGCTTGCACCAAAAGTTAAATTCCATCATCTTTCCTTGCCCTCACAAGACCATTTTCACATTGCACTTTTGGGTCTAAGCCGCTAATCTATATAAATGACTTGATTGCTCATTGCGTTGTAAACTGCCAACAGGCGGAGAAGCCACAGGAAGTGTTTAAGCGGCCATCTTATGTTTCCCTACAACATTGACTAACAGCCAAAACATTGACCTAAAATCAACCGATCTGCAGCGTATCTGTCGCACATGAATAGCTTTTAAAATAAATGTATATGTAATAAATACATAAATGTAAAAAAGAGATATAAAGATGATACATTTATAAAAGGGATACTTTTTAAAAAAAGATACAAAGATAAACTTCTCATCTGGCAAAACACAGACTGACTCCAGTCCGCACCCCACAGAACAGATCTGTTCCCTGACCTCGAGATTCACATTAAACTCACTACTCTACCATAAACTCAGGTCATCAACATGGTTTCATCTCTCAATTTCCCAGTTAACATTACAGTGGCCGACTGTACGTCAAACATCTGTACGTCAAAAACTGATTTTTTTTTTAGTCTGGATGTGAATGTGACTACTGTAGGAGCACATCTGATCTCTTCTGGAAGGAGGTTCCTCAGCTGCGGCTGGCATTCTAGTAAAAAGCAGACTCACCATGCTTTGAGTGAACCCTTGGTATTTCAAGCTGATGTGATCCAAATGATCTGAGTGATCTGTTAGGTTCCTATTCAGTGAGCATACTGCAATGTATTGAGTTCCTAGTGATTGAGTGATTTATATACCAGTAATAATACTTTAAAAAAAAATTCTAAATGTGACTGGGAGCCAATGTAAAGACCTGAGGAATGGTGTGATATGTTCATATTTAGTTCTGCTCAAAATCCTGGTCGCAGCAGCATTCTGTATAAGCTGCAACTGTCTTATGGTATTTTTGGGAAGGCCAGTGAGGAGTCCATTACAATAATCCACCCTGCTGGTGATGAAAGCGTGAACAAGTTTCTCTAAGTCTTTGTCATGGTGCGCTGGAAAATAGTCAAGGATTCAGATGCGAGTGAATAAGTCAAGTCAAGTCAAGTCAAGAATATTTGTATAGCGCTTTTCACAATACAGATTGTATCAAAGCAGCTTCACAGTATTAAAATAAAATAATAATAAAACGTCCATGTTTGGTAATGCTAATCAATAGTAATATTGATTGATTCATTAAATTGAATATCCCCAACTGAGCAAGCCAAAGGCAACAGTGGCAAGGAAACGAAAAACTCCATCAGGTGACCCAATGGTGACCTAAAACTCCATCAGGTGACCTAATGGAGAAAAAAAAAACCTTGGGAGAACCCAGGCTCAGTCGGGGGCCAGTTCTCCTCTGGCGGTTATGAACTAGAGGCCGGATTTAACGGATTTAACGCCGCCTGGCGTTCCCAGACACCCTTACCTGTCGATTGTAATCATCGATAAGGTAGTGATCCAGAATGTCCCTGGCAGGAACCCAACTTCTCTCCTCCGGACCGTAACCTTCCCAGTCCACCAAGTACTGGAATCCGCGTCCCCTCCGTCTCGAGTCCAGGATACGGTTAACCGAATAAGTAGGCTCCCCATCTACGAGTCGCGGCGGGGGGGGGGGGGGGGGGGGGGACCGGAGCAGGCGGATTAAGATGCGATCGAAAGACGGGTTTAATTTTGGAGACATGAAAGGCGGGATGAATTCTCTTGTACGCTAGAGGAAGGTTGAGGCGGACTGTCACCGGACTAATAATCTTGGTGATAGTGAACGGGCCAATGAATTTAGGAGCTAACTTATTAGAGACGGAACGGAGAGGAATGTTCTTAGTAGAAAGCCACACTTTTTGACCAGCGACGTATACGGGTGGCCTCGACCGGTGGCGATCGGCCTTAGCCTTGGTGCGCGCCCCCACTTGGAGCAGAGTCTCACGGGCTCTGGTCCATGTGCGGTGACACCTCTGGACGAACGCGTGAGCGGAGGGGACCGCGACTTTGGATTCCAGACTGGGAAAAATTGGTGGCTGGTAACCTAAACTACATTCAAACGGAGATAGGCCCGTGGATGACACTGGTAATGCATTGTGGGCGTACTCCACCATAGAGATATGTTGGCTCCAAGAGGAAGGATTCCTGGCAGGCAAACAACGCAACACTCTCTCCAAATCCTGGTTGGCTCTCTCGGTCTGGCCATTGCTCTGGGGGTGAAACCCTGAGGACAGACTAACGGTCGCTCCCAGTAATCTACAAAACTCTCGCCAAAATTTGGACACAAATTGGGGTCCTCTGTCGGAAACCACGTCTATCGGGAGGCCATGTAAGCGAAAGACGTGATCTACAACGATCACCGCTGTCTCCTTGGCTGAGGGTAATTTGGGCAAGGGAATAAAATGAGCCGCCTTCGAGAATCGGTCCACCATGGTCAAAACTACCGTGTACCCTTGAGAGGGTGGGAGGGCGGTGATAAAATCTAGCGCAATGTGGGACCAGGGTCTCGAAGGGACAGGCAGCGGTTGGAGTAACCCATCTGGGGGTCGATTGGAAGTCTTACCAGTGGCACATACAGAGCAAGCCAAAACAAAACTGTGAATGTCGCGTGCCATAAGTGGCCACCAGAATCGTTGCTTGACCATAAATCTGGTGCGATTAACTCCTGGATGGCAAGCTACGTTGGAACAATGCCCCCACTGAATGACGTCTGACCTTAATCCCTCCGGCACAAATAAACGATTCGGTGGGCAACCGGGCGGAGGCGTTACCCCTTCTAAGGCCGTCTTGACCTTCGATTCGACCTCCCATGTGAGTGTGGAGACAAATAGGGTCTCGGGTAAAATGCACTCGGGAGTAGACGGGCGTTCGGAACGGTCAAAAATCCGCGATAAAGAATCGGGCTTGATGTTTTTGGAACCCGGGCGAAACGAGAGGGAAAAATCAAAACGTCCGAAAAAAAGTGCCCACCGAGCCTGCCTGGAGTTCAGTCTTTTGGCGGTTCTGATATATTCCAGGTTCTTGTGATCGGTCCAGACGATAAAAGGTACCCCCGACCCTTCTAACCAATGACGCCATTCTTCCAACGCTAGCTTCACTGCCAACAACTCTCTGTTACCAATGTCATAGTTACGTTCGGCAGGCGATAAACGACGAGACAAAAACGCGCAGGGATGCATCTTGTCGTCCGTGAGAGAACGCTGGGAAAGCACTGCTCCTACCCCCACCTCTGATGCGTCGACCTCCACCACAAACTGACGTGAAGAATCAGGGGCTATCAAGATGGGAGCTGAAACAAAGCAGCCTTTCAGTTTGGCAAACACAGCCTCAGCTGTGTCTGACCACCTGAACGCAGTTCGGGGGGAGGTCAAGGCAGTCAGCGGCGCGGATAGTTGGCTGAAATTGCGAATGAAACGCCGGGTGAAGTTGGCGAACCCCAGAAACCTCTGTAGGGCCTTACAGACTGTGCATGAAAAGGGCATTTCTCCGCCTTGACAAAAAGCCCATTCTCTAGCAACCTCTGAAGCACTCGTCTGACGTGTTGAACGTGCTCCTGGAGAGACGAAGAAAAAATCAATATGTCATCCAGGTAAACATAAGAACTGATCAACCATGTCTCTCAACACATCATTGACGAGTGCCTGGAAGACCGCTGGGGAGTTCGATAAACCGAATGGCATCACCGAATATTCAAAGTGCCCCCTGGGGGTATTGAAAGCGGTCTTCCACTCATCCCCCTTCCTGATGCGAACCAAATGATATGCATTACGTAAATCCAATTTTGTGAAGATAGACGCTCCCTGCAACCTCTCGAAGGCTGAAGACATCAACGGCAAAGGATAAGTATTCTTAACCGTGATGTTGTTCAACCCCCGGTAATCAATACAAGGTCGCAGAGAACCATCCTTCTTCCCGCCCCCGCTGGAGAAGAGGAAGGGCGGATGAACCCAGTAGCTAGAGAATCAGAAATATATTTCTCCATAGCCTCCCTTTCTGGAGCAGAAAGTGAATATAACTTGCCCTTAGGCGGAGACATACCTGGCAGTAAATCTATTGCACAGTCATAGGGACGATGAGGAGGAAGAGAAGCAGCCCGAGACTTACTGAACACCTCCTTCAGGTCGCGGTACTCCTGTGGCACGTTCGACAGATTCACTGACTCCTCCTGCAACACAGAACGAGAAACAGACGGAACGGCAGACGAAAGATATGAGGCATAACAATCATCACTCCAAGCAGAAACAGAGTTTAGGCCCCACTCTATCCTGGGTCCGTGCTTCACCAACCACGGGTGACCCAGGACAATAGGAGTGTGGGGTGACTGAGTGAGGTAGAGTGAAGTCCTTTCAGTGTGATTTCCCGAGGTGATGAGTGTAATAAGTCCAGTGGAGTGAGTGATACCAGGGAGTTCTTGCCCATTGAGTGCGTTGATGGTGATCGTCTTCTCTAAAGCAGTGATGGGGAGGTGAAGTTTACGTGCCAGTGAGAAGTCCATAAGGTTTCCTTCCGCTCCCGAATCCACCAACGCTTGACAGCTGAAGAAGTGTTCCGCCCACTGGAGTCTAACTGGGAGGAGAGTGGCGCTCGAGGGTCCGATCATGGAGAGCCCGCCCGACAGTAGCCGCCGTCCTACCGCCGGGCTTGGCCTTTTAAAGGACAGGTGTTAATGAAATGGCCGGGCTCCCCACAGTAGAGACATAGACCCCTCGAGCGGCGGTGTTCTCTCTCCTCCCGGGAAAGCCGAGCTCGACCTACCTGCATGGGTTCAGGATCGTTAGAGGGACTGACCGCGTTCATACTCCGGGTACTGGAACTCATGGTGAAATCGGCCGCAGGCATCCGGAACGGTCGGCTCTCTCTCTGTTGAAGACGTGCATCGACCCGTAATGCTAGCTCGACCAGTCCATCCAGTGTCTTGGGCAGCTCCAAGGTATAAATTTCCCTCTGAACGCGGTCAGCCAACCCATGCAAGAACATGTCCCACTGCGCCTCCTCGTTCCATTTGCACTCGGCCGCCAATGTCCGGAACTCTATGGAATAGTCAGAGACTGACTGTTGGTCCTGGCGAAGGTCGGCGAGTTGGCGGGCCGCCTCACGTCCAGCGATGGTGCGGTCGAACACTCGTGTCATCTCTAGCTCGAGTGCCTGGAACGAGGAGCAGCACTGATGTTTGTTCTGCCACACCGCTGTTCCCCACTGAGCCGCGCGACCAGAACGCAGTGTCATCACCAAGGCTACCTTCGACTCCTCAGAAGCAAATGTCACCGGTTGAAGCGAGAAAAAAATTGAGCACTTGGTTAGAAACGTTCTGCAAAGATTGGGTTCGCCCGAATACCTCTCTGGTGCTGGGATGCGCGGTTCTGGTGCAATGGGACGCGGCTCTGGTTGATGGAAAATCCCTTGGGGAACAGGCGGGGGCGGTGCTGGCGCAGTGGGAGCTATCAGGCGTTGGAATTGAGAGGTGAGCTCGGACACCTGCGTTACCAAAGCCTGTATCGCCCGTCCCGAAGCTCCGATCTGCTTGTCCTGGCGATCCATCCGGGCGTGGTTTCCGGCGAACATCTACTCAATTCCGGGAGCACTCGCTGAATCCATGAGAAGTTGGTCAGATGGTTCTGTCATGGTGCGCTGGAAAATAGTCAAGGATTCAGATGCGAGTGAATAAGTGTTTATTATAGTCAAAAAGAGAAGACAAGAGGCTCAATCTGACAGGCAGCATGAACAGGAATCACTAAGTGTAGAAATAAACAGATGATTCTCAGGCAGAACTCAGAGTTGGAGTGGCAGATAATCCTCAGACAAACTCGGGCAAACTCGGTAACGCAGGGACTTAGTGGGCGGAATGCAGATCCACGTGGAGAAGATCCTCGGTGAAGCGTCGTAGAACAGGACTGGAACAGGAGAACAATAGCTCAGACCCAGAAGAACCTCCACAACCATCTGACAGAGACAAGACGAGTGAGCAAACAATATATAGGACATCCTCATTCAGAACAGCTGGCGCTGATCGGCTCATCAGTGGATAACGAGCCAGCTGATGAGCCGCGCCCATTCACTCAACATGCACACACATAGCGAGAGAGAGTCACTGAATCCATGAACCGTGACAGTCTTGTTTGGAAACAAAGCATATCATTCTTGCAATATTTTTGAGATTGTAGTATGCTGATTTAGTTATTGCTTTGACATGACTACTAACACTAAGGTCTGACTCCAGAATCACACCGAGATTCCTGACTTGATTTTTTGTTGTTTGACCCCTAGCGTCAAGGTATGTGTTCACCTTGAGAACTTCATCTTTGTTTACAGACGCAATGACTTCATATTTTTCTTTGTTTATCTTTAGAAAGTTTTGGCACATCCAACTGTTAACTTTATCAATGCATTGGCACAGGGAGTCAAAGGGGCTGTAGTCGTTAGGCGAAAGGGCTAAGTAGATCTGTGTGTCATCTGCATAGCTGTGGTAAGCAATTTGATTCTTTTTCATTATTTGGCTCAGTGGGAGCAGGAGTGACTGTGGCGCAAGAATTGAGCCTTGAGGAACTCCGCATGTCATGGATGTCCACTCAGTGTCACATTGTTAATGTGTTTTGTTCTGTGTTGTGATCTTGTTTCCCCCATGTCTTTGTGATTTTTGGTTTAGTCCTGTTAGTTTTTCCCTGTCTGTTTAATTAGTAATTCCCGACACCTGCATCTTGTTAATTTTCCCATTAACCCCAGTTCTTTTAAGCCCTGTGTTTTCCCTTAGTGTTTGTTGGTCGTCGTCGGTATAAGGTAGTGTGTTCTGAAGTCCTTGATTGTTTTCTGTTATTCCTGAGAGTTTATTCATTTAATAAACTAACTGCATTCGAATACCCGTGTCCTCGTCTTCGGCATCCTGCACCAAACCTGACACTCAGACTTGTGGTCACCAATACTCACATAATAACCTATCCCTCTTAAGTATGACCTCAACCATTTTAGGACCATCCCAGAAAGCCCGACCCAGTTTTCCAGCCTGTCAAGAAATATGTTGTGATCGGCAGTGTCAAATGCAGCACTGAGGTTGAGTAGTACCAGAATTGATGTGTTTCCTGTATTAGTATTTAAGCGAATATCATTTATTATCTCTGTGCTGTGATGCAGTTGGAAACCAGATTGAAAATTGTCAAAGTATCCATTTGAGCTTAAGAATTTGAAGACAAGATATTTGAATGTTGACTGAAGACAATTTTTTCAATGATCTTGCCTATGAAAGGAAGATTTGAGATAGGTTTAAATTATTAAATTATCTTCACATAGTATTTTAGGTCTCATCTGGGACCGACAAGCCCACTGATCTGCCACAGATCTTGCATCATATTGAGCAAATCCCAAGACAACGGTATAACTACAATTAATAATATTGTAGATCTACCATTGTCTTGGGATTTGCTCAATATGATGCAAGATCAGTTCAGACATAGGCTTATATCACTGTGTTAGTTGTAGTGTAGTTACTATCCAACAAGCTATTGTATTAAAAAAGCTACTAACCAAGGTAACATTATAATCGCTGACATAGCGAACTCTATTGAAAAATATGGAAAAATAGATTGGATATAATCATTTTCTTTGTCATGATCTGTATTAAAGAGAAAATAATCACTTCATCCAATGATTAAAGTGAATAAGATAACCTTAACAACCGACTTACTGAAGAACATGTTCTATCCCACCTGACTTGTGTGGGTAGGTGAGGTAAAGGCGGAAAGCAGGCAGTGGACCAAAGCAATGTGAGGCAAGGGAGGGGGGACTCAAAATGGTTCTGAAATTAAATAGTTTGTTTTGTTTTACTACGTACACAATTATTTTAAGTATATGTTATTTTATTATTTACAATACACAGCATGGTCAATACACCCCTCAGATGGGGTGGGTCCTGACCCCCTGTGCAAGGAGCCACACATAAGTAACTGCAGTGAATTGTATGTACAGTATAGGTAAGTTTTAAGAGTTCTACCAGAAAGACTCGGGAGAATAAATACTGTGACAATTAACATTTATTAAGAGCTCAGCAAGCAATCAAGTTCTTTGGCGTAAGCCCTGTCCGTAGCTTGCAATCCTAGGGTTTGTACTCTGCATATCCTGCCTGAAGACGAAGGAAGGGGCGCAGCCGACCCCCTCCGAAGTAAGGAGAAAGACATCTTGGTGTTATGTGGAGGATGGAGGGAAGGACCCGCCTTGGTGGTGTTAGGGAAGATGAAGGGAAGGTCCCATCTTGGAGGTGGTGGGGAGGGTGGAGGTAAATGGAGCGACAGCATCTGCAAACTCAGACGTGTGTAAGTACCAACCTTTTATACCAAACGTATTAGGATATGATTGGACAGATGAGAAGGTAATAAGTTACAGTACGTAACAATTTTGTCTTCCTGGCAGAACTTGCGCTAGAGCTTCATTTCAGTGAAAATGTAGGTAGAGGCACGTTTTTCGAATGAGCCCATGTTGGAACAATCCCCTTCACCAATACGCAGACAGTCTGTCTGGAACACACAAACACGGACAATCGGAGTGATGCAAACAGTGTAAATCCCAGTGCTGTTCTTTTCTTGGAACATTGCTCAGCTGATCAAAATTCTAGACATGTTGTGTAATGTTGAATAATGAAGAGTATTATAAAACATTACTGTGGCGAGCAGGACGAGGCAGAGGGCCGTGGGAGAATGGCGCGAGGCTGGTGGCGTGATTGCTGATGAGCGACACCTGCGCGATGGAGGAGCGGTAGCATAAAAGAGAGACCACAGTGGAGATCGAGAGAGACCTGGCCTGGAATATTTTATTTAATGTTTTGTTTTATTATGTGTGGCTCTACTTTCGTTTTTGTATTTGTTTATTCAAATTGTTGGAATGTTCGCCGGTTCCCGCCTCCTTCTTCCCATAACATCTGAACTGCATTACAATTACATATTTACAGTTCTTTGAAAACAGATTATACTTTTTGAGAGAAACAGCTACAAATCAGTCAATAATTATGCAACATGATTTATAATTACCCACTTATGGCTCCAAATCTGCCACTTCAGACATGTTTGACTCTCAAGGTCTTTGGTGCATCTTCAAATCAAAAAAGCTAAGTATATAATTACAAGCATGTGAAAATAACTCGTCAGACTAGCTGAGAGCAAGGTCAAAGTTAATTTGACCCTTCAACGACTGAGATGACAACAAATGAATCACATGCATTATATATTCCACATGTATGATTTAATATCTTCAGCAGATGCAGTTGCAGGCTGATTGGACTGCACAAATAAAGCTGCTAGAATATCTGCCAGTCATATCTAATTCATTTCTGGACTGAAACATAGAGCAAAAATAGACACCTTCAAAGCCTTCATGTCTGGCCACCTTGTGAATACATAAAAAAATAAATAAAAATCAATCACATTATTTATTAATATATTCATTTCACCCTTTCAAAGTGCCAGGCTCATATAAAAGGCACACTTGCAATGTTTCTATTCTGGCATCAGCGTTATGTTTAAATCTTTATTTGCTTATTTATTTTAGACTCTTCAAAGACTTTATATAACCATGCAATCACTTTTTATCAATGTTTTTCACGTCTGAGGGAGTGGAAAAGTCTAGCTATTCTCTCTCAAAACCACAACGTTTGAATGTGTTGAGGGGGTCTTGAACCCCCCTGAGCTCTAAGTAGTGCAGTTTCCTATAAGTCGATGCATTATTTAGGATGCCTGTTTCCCAAGGGTTGTATAGGAACAACATGCATAGCCCCTCAACTTCAAGTGTCTGACATTGTATGTTGTTTTTCCAACCTAGCTGAAATTCTTTGCATATGTAAAATCACTATGCCAGTGTATGCCAGAAGCCTAAGTGTTTGGCTCCAAGGTACACGGTACTCAATTCAGTGCCCAGTCCAAGGTCTCTGATTCACAGAAGTTCAGTTTGGCTTTAAGGCAGGATAAACTAATGCAGGGATGAATATAATCACACTTTCTTTTCGTACATGTTTGGTTTGTCAATGCTTTCCTGCAGTATAAGGCCTGAAGTTTCATATAAATGTATAGCATCTTCTTCTAGAAGCTTGTGGGATAGAAACCAATCCCACTCTACAGTTTTATCTTTACAAAAACACAAACCCAAACAAAAAAAACAGAAGAAAGAATCTACAGGCAAGTCTTAAATTACGAGGCGTAACAGCCCCGCAGGTTACTGATCCACTGCAGTTTGTGAAAAACCCAAGGTTTTTTCTGGTGCGGCATTCAGCCATTTTAGGTCTTAATCTGATCGTGGCAGTTCTGCTTCAAGTCACATCAAGTGCTTGGCTATTGATCCATTCATACAAACCTACAGCGCTCATAACTCATAATTGCCTAGATGCTCTAAAGAGGGTTTTAATCGCACATTCCACAGCTCATGTCTGTTTACAGCTCACACAAGAGTAATTACTGGCAGTTGTTTGTTTGTGAGCCCTTTATAAACACACACACACACACACACACACACACACACACACACACACACACACACACACACACACACACACACACACACACACACACACACACACACACACACACACACACACACACACACACACGGTTTCTCTATCTTAATAATAATAACTTATATTTATATAGCGCCTTTCATGGGACCCAAGGACGCTTTACACATAACTACAGAGAGAAAAAGAAGACATTTTTGGGACACAAACTGTCTTTTGGGCAACTCTCCATTGGCTTAATGATTTTTATACTGCACAAACTGTAAATTATATCCCCTTACACTAACCCTTCCCCTAAATCTACCCATCACAGAAAACCTTCTGTATTTTTGATTTTTCAAAATAATTACAAGTTAAATAGTTTTATGATTTATAAGCTGTTTTCCTCATTGGGACCAAAAAATGTCCCCACAATGACAAAGATTCCAGATATTGCCATCTTTGTGAGGACATTTTGTCCCCATAATGTAGGGTTTACCAGGCCCCAGTTTTGATTCATTCACTTCCGTTGCAAAGATCATTAGTTATTAACTTGGGGCCGCTAAAACGACACCGTTCTAACAGAAAACATTTAATGTGCTCTGACCTGCTCATTTGCATGACAACAGTGCCTGGTTCGAGAACGCAAACCTTGAAATAGGTATAAAAAAAAATAACTTATCATCAAACTTCAAAAATGCGAATATGTGAAAATGCACGTTTGCTTCCGTGTGTCCATGCAAACCGGAATTATTTTGACAACGTTTCATCTGTACAGAGGTAAAGGGAAGGGAAGGAGGGTTTCACAGAGGAGAGACTTGTTGACACTTCAGGACTGCGTTGTCATAGTATCCAGATGCAGGCTCCCTGAAGGAGAGAACGGAGAGGTAGTCGTACGTTACGACTGATTGGGATCACGCCAGGGAGCCAGTCATCTTCGAGTACTATTGAAACGAGCCAATGTAATTGGCGTGCGTGATTTTTATCATACACTCCGCCCCCGCGGCGCGGGTATAAATACGGAAGTGGATGCACGCACTAGTTGCTTTTTCGATGAGGAGCCGAGCGTAACTCGGAGTCAGCGGTGGTCCAGCAATAGTGGCGAAGGGACTACATCTCCATTGCCTCCTTCAGGGAACGAGGGTTACATACGTAACCGAGACGTTCCCTTTCAGTTGCTCACGTTCGACATAGTTGGACTGATTGGGATCCCCATGAAAACGTCACTAGTGCTGCCACTTTCCAGCGCCTAGACAAAAGCCTCCTGATCCCCCCGCAATTTGAGGTGGAGATGGGACAGGGCTAAGACCAGGGAAGGCACTGCTGTTCCATAGGACCACTGGGAAAGCGTACCTATCGAGGAAGGAAGGTAAGCTGCAAAAGTCATCCTGCACGTAGGGAGGTAAACATATGGAGAATACACATATGGACTGGGCAGAAGACCAGGCAGTACAACAGTACAATCACTGAGCTTGGGCGGAAGCCGAGCGAAAAGGAATCGCAAGCAGAGTCTGATGGTATAGTTTCGGGCCATCTGGACTGGTCGGGAAGCATTTTTGGCTTCCACGAACCGGGCGAGGGGACCAGAGACATACCCGAGGTGGGGCAGCGAGGTGGAGGACAGGGACCTGGCTCGGAAGGCCCGAAGGTGCCGTCCACAAACTGATAAGCTCTCCATGCACTTCGGGAAAGAAAGGCACTGGGGTGGCGAGCTAAGAACCAGCGCGGCCTGCCCCGAGATACCAATCCTCCAACCGAGACTGAGCGGGACGCGGTGGAGGATTCCACTCGAGCCCGGCAACCTCACCGGCCCGTTTCAGCATAGCTGACAACTCTGGACCCGGCTCGGGCAACGTTACACTCCCAGAGGGAGATAACGCAGCCGAATCATCATCTCCAGAGGCCAGCTCACCCTCCAATGCTGATGCTGCTATCGACATCCTATCCTCTAGGTGAACCCCAATTTAAACAGCTGATCGTCGTAACAGATCACCGCTGCCCACGCACTGTAGAAACCACCAGCACTGGGAGAGTCTTCCAGAAGAACACGGACACACTCGCTCGTTGTAAACAACATCACGCTTCAGAGACATCAAACGATCGGCTCCGAAGCAAAAGGCAACTAGTGCCTGCATCCACTTCCGTATTTAAACACGCGCTGTGGGGGCGGAGTGTGTGATGAAAATCACGCATTCCAATTACATTGGCTCGTATCATTAGCACTCGAAGATGACTGGCTCCCTGGTGTGATCCCTAATGTTGCACCACACAAAGTTTTATCCAAACAAATGCTTGAGAATTTCATAACTAGTAACTGAAATAATAAAATCTGTCATAACTGAAATAATAAAATCTATAATGTGGGAATATAAGCGAACAAATCTTTAATTAGCTTCCTGATGCACAAGGTTGGCTGCTGTCTGTTCGTTTCATACACTAGCCCTGAGAACGCTGAAGGCCAGGATATTTATTTTTTCTCTGCAGAAGAATAAATATGAATGCATTTATTCTCACATCCAGCTTCTTTTATTGATGAATGCACTGGGCTCTCTTAAAACAGATAAAGAGATACATATTTGTAAAACATACAGATAAAACTCATAAAACAGATCCCATATATTATTCCACTAGACCAGATTAGGAATCTTTCGTTTCTCCCCTCAAATTTCCACTCTAATAGTTTATTTTTGCTTGGGCAAAACCTGATTTTCTCTAATTTCCCCCACATCTAATCCTTATTAGCATCCTTTACTTGTGGAAATGCTTCTGAAGTAGGGAAACAATATCTTATTTTTAGCTGTCAAACTGATGGAAAGTCTTTTTAAATTATCTTTGAATATTGTTAAAAGTCTTTAAATGATGGAAAATTTCAGTTTTCAACCTCTGATGTAATGTGTTGTTCTTTTTCACTTTCATATGCGGTTTGGATCTTAATCCGATGACACTGGAGGATGCATTGGGAAGGTGTAAATGGAATCCAGCTCAAGAATATCCAGATACTATCCGTATACAAAATGCATAATTCCAGGAATAAAGGTGATCTTTCACATTCACTCATTTATTGTGTTTGCTGTTGCCTTGATGTGAAGGGAAGGTACATCCTTGTTGTCTCCCTATGTAAATTATAGGGTAAGGAAAAAAGGCCAGATCAGCGAAGTATGCGTGTAGCGCGCTGGATTTACATACAACAAATTCAGGACAGCAGATTGGAAGGCCATTACTGCATATAGATTACATTTAATCAACCCCAAATGACACAGACATAGAGACTGAAAATTACTTATTACCATCGCACTCAGCAAAGAGAGGACTGGATTACTGAATCTAAGGCCTCTTGAAATACAGGCATGTATGAGGACCATGTCAATACCAGCGGCATGTGTATAACTCAAAATGTCAGATGCATTGATGAACAAACAAAAAGTAATTTCATTTTAATACACAGTCCAAAATACTACCTTAAACTTCTTAAACTGAAACTGGTGTCATGCCTAAAGCTTTTTAAATACACTGGTTTGAAAAGTAATAACACAGTGTTTTCAATCAATGATCATGCTTGCTATTAAAACAAATTTTTATCCATAAAATGCATAAAGTATATTGAGATATTTGTGCATTACACTAGGCTTCAGTTAATCTAAAAACCATAATGTACTACATGCAAAGTAGAATTTACAATAAGGTTCTGATTTTTAACATTAGTTAACGAACTAGCAATGGGAAATACTTTCCAAAAAATGCATTAATTAGTTTGTATTTTAACATTTACTTATACATTATTCAAATCAAAATCATGTAGGATTAACAAAGATTACACTGTAACAAGTGTATTGCATTAACTAACGTTAAGTAATGGGACCTTATTGTAAAGTGTTCCCGAATTCTTTTCTTCTGATTGTGAAATATGTCCCAGACATTTCTTGACAGTTTTTCACCTAGAAGCAGTTCAGTTCAGGAGTCATTAAGTGAAACAAAATGTGAGCAAGTCTGAAAAATGGAGAAAAGACATTAGTATGCAAATGAGATTATCTTATGCAAACCCTTTCAAATCGAAATATTAAGCAATGAAGCTTATTAAATATTTAAGTATGCAAATTAAGGTTTTTATTCCCTGCTGTTGGAAACCTACGTAGAATAACAAAGCATAGCATTGTTGTATTTTCCTTCCTAATGGCTTGTGGCTTTGCATCAGCCTGAGATTGTTGAATTTAGTCCAAAAATTGTGAAGTGAAAAGCTGTTACGTTATGACAGCTAACACACAACAGTTGGTCTTCTAACTGATGATATTTAATTAAACTGACACATAACCTCTAGCTAATGTCAGTCAGCAATCCAATCAATGACACATTATCTGCATCAGAGCTCGGCATGTACATTGCTCATACTGTGCTAATAGGTTATTTTTTTACAGCACTGATTAGCACATGCAATTTTTGCACAAAATTGCATTTTCTAAAGACATTAATTGAGGGACAATGACCATGCATAATGTATTTCTGATGATATCTCTACAAGCTAGATTCAAATTCTTGATTTTGACGTGCCAACTCCAATAGCTCACAGCTGAACGTTGTATTGCTGTTAGCAGAGATATGAGCAATGCTTATTAAGTTTTCATTGAGTGATGCACTAATCATGTCCAGATGCATGTGGAATGTCAAACTATAGGCTAATCTCAAAATATAGTGACTCCAGAGTGCATCATGTAACAAACAGAAAAAAAGTACTAAACATTATGCCCAGAAGATAATACAAGCATATGAGAATAGAAAATATTAAATGTGCTTTTTAATGCTTTTTTATAGCTTGAGTTCTATGAGGTAGCAATATTGTGGGGGTGGTGGATATTGGAAATAATAAAGAGTTTTGTAAGAACTCAACATACAAGTAAAAGCATACATTATAGAAAATTGAAACACTCAGTACATAGACCGAATAATATGTTTTATTGACTCATGGTTCATCAGCATGGTTTTATACAAAATCAAATACTTTTTTTTCTCTAATTTGGAGAATAACAAGCAATAGGGAGAAGATGTGCACTGTTTCGCACCATATTGCGTTAATGTCACAGATTATTCATCTGAGATCATGGAGAATAAAGAAGAGATTGAACTAAATATTAATGTCAGTGTTTAAAATTTCAGGACAGTTAGGTTGGTAAGATGAAGCAGTGGGTACTCTGTGAGACAAATCAGAGCAAAATACAACATCAAAAATATACACATAATGACTGAGCGTCACATTCAGTTTTGGTTCTAGTTGAGTTTTTATTAAGTTTTAGCTTGTCATTTTTTTTCCCTGTGTTTCCCTTTGGTTGTCATGGTTATTCATTGTTTCATTGATTACAGTACATCCACCTGTTCTTTGTTTTGATCAAGAGTTTGCTGTTTTATTGCTCTCAGTTTAGTCTGTTCTTTGTCTTGTGATGGCTGTACTTTAGCACCAGCGGTGGACAGTAACACATTATTTTTACTTTGTTTCTGTACTTAAAGGGATAGTTCACCCAAAAAATGAAAATAGGCCCATGATTTACTTACACTGAAGCCATCCTAGGTGTATATGACATTCTTTTTTTCAGAGGAATACAATCGGAGTTATATTAAAAAATATAAATGGCTCTTTCAAGCTTTGTAATGAGAGTGAATGGATATGTTTTTGGAAGTCCATCAAAGTGCATCTGTTTATTATTAATGTGCTCCACACGTCTCAGGTGGTTAATGAAAGGCCTTCTGAAGTGAAGGGATGCGTACGTGTAAGAAAAATATCCATATTTAAATCTTTATTGACTAAAATAACTAGCTTCCGGCAGACCTGCCGTACGATTTAAGCAAAAAGAGTAACATTGCGGATCCACTTGTGCGTGGTGTCGCGACGCCTCCCCACATTTGTACTTTGATGGGTGTTCCTTAAGTGAACCGCTATGGGCGTGGTTTTGAGCCAGCGGCGAATGTTGGACAAAGGATCCGTGAGAGACTTCCCTCCGTCTCTATGTGCTCTACTTCTATTGGATAGTCGCGTCGCGTTCAACGGATTAATTTGCATGAAGATGGGCATCGGCCAGCTTTTTTGACGCGCAGCATTTTTCCAAATGCAGCGGCGTCTTCCCGGAATGCTTTGCAGGCGCGTTAAAGCGCTTGACATCACCCGTAGGAATTAAGTTCAACCCTTGAACTTAACGCACAACGTAATGACAAACCCGGTTGCCCAGTCCTGTTTGAACCGCGAGAGGCATCAATTGTCATCATTACTTCTGCATGTTCACTCCCATTATAAAGCTTGGAAGAGCCAGGACATTTTTTTATATAACTCCGATTGTATTCATCTGAAATAAGAATGCCATATACACCTAGGATGGCTTCAGGGTGAGTAAATCATGGGCTAATTTTCATTTTTGGGTGAACTAACAAGCATCATTAGCCTGTACAACAAGTTCATGGGCGGCATTGATGCTCTTGATGCACTGATAGCATATTACCGCATCCACATAAGGTAAAAAAAGTACTACCATAGACTCTTTTTTCACTTTGTGTACATGGTCATTGTCAACAGCTGGTTGTTGTATCGGCGGTATTGTGAGTCACTGACAGTCCCATGAAAGAAGCAGAAGGATTTGCTTGCTTTCAGGACATCTATTGCACAGGCACTCTGCATGCAAGGCAAGGATCTGTCAAAGAAGAAGAGGGGGCGGCCTTCATTGGATGTTGAAAGGGAGTTTGAGAAGTTGAAAGGGAGTTTGAGAAGAAACATTGAGGTTCAGCTACGGTTATGCCGACACAGGAAGTCCGTTCAGATGCTGTGGGTCACTGGCCAGTGGTTGAAAGTAAGCGACAATGCTGCAAACTCCCACATTGCAAGGGCCAGACTGTAATCAAATGTGCAAAGTGCACCGGTCACCTGTGCCTCAACAAAAACAAGGACTGCTTTCGTGAATTCCACAAGTAAGACTGTTTCATGCAAAGACACTTCAAGTGACATGGTCACTTTCCACATGACCCAGTTTCACATGACAGATGTAAAGTTCAGTAATTGTTTGTATCCTGAGAACTTTGAAATCTAAAAGCAGGCCAGTAAAGTTTGAGAAACCCTGCCCGAATGACTCATGCATACACTAACTGTTTCATGTATCTGCTAAACAAATCAATCTCACAATAAGCACATTAGGCAATCTGAACTTGCACATTAGGCAACACTTTAAATCATCCACCCTCTCTCCAGAGCTGTTAATTGACATATTATAGTGTTTTTTTTGTTCACTTATGCACTGGAGAAACAAGGAAAGAGTTAAACAGATTGTAACATGGAATAAAAACTACTGTCAATGTTAGGGAGTAGGAGAGTTTCTTGCTGTTGTCAAGATTCATTAATTTGTCAATTAAAGTTTAGAAGTTCTAACAAATTTGTGACATGAATAAAATCTACATACCTGAGATGGGAAAATGTGTTTTAATAATGTTATCATTTTGTAAAAAAAAATACCAGAAATGCCTGTTGTCGCTAATTTGCATCATACCTAAATTTTTAAAAAAATCTATTCTATATGCTATAGACAAATAAACAATCTCCACTTAATTTAGCATCAGCTTGGAGCCATAAACACACATAGGCCTAATCATTTTTTTAAAATATATAATTGTAAATAAATTCAGGCGTCAAGGGGTTAATTTTTCAATTATCTGATTTTGCTGGACTATTATTATTTTGCTTTATCACACGGACAAATTTATTTGCGAATTGGACTGATTCGATTGCAGTTGTTCGCGAGTCAACAGCTCACTGATTCAATGATCCGGTCAGGGGTGCGTTTCCTATGTAACTCGCTGCTACACTACCATATGTGGCGATCGGGTTCAGAGACAGGGCCACCAAATACATAAACCAACTACGCCACCCTGGGGGCTTACTACCAGGGAATCGCCCTAGACAAACTAGGAGCACACAAGGCTCACAGGCTCGTATCGGTTGGAGTCAGGCATGAGACATGGGTGAGGTATACAAACAGTAAAATCACTTTTATTGATTCAAATTATCCAAAAAAAAGAAAGAAAACACCATCAACAAAAAGGATATTCAAAATTGGACACTCTTGGCGACGGAAATTGGGGACGACAGCCAAATCACTCAACCCAAGGGGCCTCTCTATTCTCCTAAAAAAAAAGAAACAAAGAAAACCACATACACACGTGCACTCACATCGCACTTGATTGAAAACCTCCGTGTGGCACAGCAAACACTCCAAAATACCAGCACCAAGATGAGTAGGGCTGCCACCCTTAGTTTCCTTGCCGCCCAGGCCTACAATAAAGAACACACACGTAATACACAAAAGAAAAGAAAAAGAAAAGAAAAACAAAGAACTACATAGAAACAATTGTTAGGCCCAAACGCACAGTTCATCTCAAAACAGTTTGACAACAAACATTCTCATCACATGTAGAAGGATGCATTCCAGATGATCACCTCACAACATTGTTTAATACTACACATTCACCACTTAAATTCAGGGTACTCTTATGAGATCAGTTGATAACGGATATCCTGGACAACATCAGGAAAATACGGACCAGGTGTTTAAATCATACCGAGGCCACGAAAAGCGCAATCCTGCGTAACGAAAGCACCCCCCACCAATTCTCATGGAATAGAAACAAACAGCTAACTTTTAGCGTTAATGGTGTCGAGGTCGGAGACAGTGTGGTGACGCTAGTCGTTAAGGCTACTAGCCGAGCAGCACCACAGCACACAGAATTGTAAGCTCACAGTCGTATCCGTGAAATCAAGTCAAACAGGATTGAGGCATTAAATACAAAAGGTTGAAAACATACCTGAAACATTACGTCATTCAAGCACCACGAAACTCATCCACTTTACCGGAAGCTCGCCGAGTGTACGCCGATTAATTCCCCTGTCCACTACAACAAAGAAGTCCATATTACCCGGTGCCACAGGAATCACTTGCAACCGAGTCGCTAACCTGCATCTCTTACCTCTCCAGCTCTTGCACACCGCGCCGGAACGACAACAATGACATGACGTCACGTGTAATGCCCTCACAGGTAACGTACACCAACCATATTAATAATCCTCATAACTAGAGCTAAATCACCATCCAGCCGAGCGTTAAAAGGCAGAGCAAATGCCTACTGCTACACATAGTACGATGCATCCTTGGAGAATAGCAACTGGCTAGCTACGACTATTCCCCGAAACCATATTGTCGCAAAGTGGTCGTTCAACCACCTTGGTTTTTGACGTCACGCACGTGGTGGAGTAATAACTTCTTTTAATGAAACTGTATGAGATACAATTAATGCTAAATGTTTTGATATAAATTACAGACATGGCATGTGAGGACTATTTTGAGGCTTTATTTCCAAATTCAACCATAGGCTCGTTCTTACGTAGTAGAACACGTTCGCACATGCGCAAGAAGTTAACATTATAACTCTTCAAAAATCTCTTGACAAACTAAAAGACATAAATGACATTTGTATGTATTCTAAATAAAAGATACAGATTGTACTGAATGTCAGCTTGCTTATTTGGCTCAAGATAAGGATTTATTAAGTCCACATGTCATGTAAACTAGAAACTATGATTTTAACCACAGGTCGAGAGCTGTCGTTCCAACCACACAAGTTTGCGATGCTTTTTGCGAATGTTCGTTGGAACGATGGTTTCGGGAAACACAGACTCGTTGAACTATGCTGATAACGACGGAAATTGCAAACATCCTTGGCTAACGATGCTTTTGGAAAACGCACCCCCAAGCGAGTCTCCAGTTTATGTTGTCTCCAGTTATCAAGTCTGAAATGAGCCAAGAACCGGATCATCCACGGAGCTTGAGTGCGCACGCGACGAATGGCCCGAAAAGTAATTTACTATTGTTGAATTTTAAAATGTAGGCTATTACTGTAAATGTAAATCGTATTTTGGTCATGACTGTCAGTAGTTTGTGAACTAAATCAGCTGTAAAAGGTCAAGCGGTTTAAGCCCAATGTATAAAATGAAACAAAACAATAACATAAAGCAAATTAATGCCTATTGCCTACGCAGTTCAAATGAAATTATTTAAAACCCAGTTACCCACACCTTATTTTCAAGGAGAAGGAAAATATTATCATTATTATTATAATAAATAAAATAAATAATCTAGAAGTGATCATCTTATTCCCCTTTTAAGACCATTGAAGGTCATATAACCTGGAAAGACCAGTCCCAAGCAACTAAACTTCAGGTTGATAACTTACTAATGCTGTTTTAAGGGCTGTCTCAACAGCTTTAATATATATAATGTGGATACATTAAGAATAAATATATTTATAAGCCCACACACTCAAATATAAATAAGGTGAACAAGTATAAATGTAGATTTGTATGGCTTATGTATGTTCATGGATTCAGATCAAACATGACATGGTTCTGTAGACAACATTAGCCTACTGTGAACATGTTCATGTTCAAAATTTCACATTTCTATTCAATAACAATTTTAGTGCCTGGCAGGGTTTTCAATAAACAATTTCAGTGCTTTTTTCAGTGCTTCAAATGCATGTTATATGTAAAAATCTGAGCTCTGGAATTCTTTCACCTTTTAGTCTGAGAAACATGTCCTAGCACCTCTCAGATAAACAGTGATTGATTTGCATGTGGCTGCAGTAACAATGCATTGCAAAGCATGTTTTCTGTGCTTTACTTCAATGTGAATCTTGAAACTAAAAAAAAAAAAAAAAAAAAATATATATATATATATATATATATATATATATATATATATATATATATATAAATATAAAAGCATATTTCATTTTTTATACAATATCAACATTTCTTTCACATGGGGATACTTTAATCAGTGTCTATATTTCAGTAACCAAAATATTATTCGTCAGAAGCCCAAATACAAATGCTTGGTTTTACAAATTACGATATTTGTTGGTAACAAATATTGATCGATTTTTTTTATTAACAACCCATTAATACAATATACATTTTAGGCTTTTTAGGCTAAATAAAAAAGTAGGCTAAAGATATGCTGTAGAAGACAGTTTTTCATATTACAGACAAAAGTATTCCTCTTAATTGTGTTTTGATAAACAGCAGGTCCCCAGTGTTCAGTATGGGGCATCCATTCAAACCATTCTCACCTCCAAGGTGTCAAAAACTATTAAGATGCTATCCCTAACTGTTGCAATATTGATGAAGGAACGCTATTGCCTTTAATGAGAAACCTTTTGCATAAATTAACTAATTATATTTTGGGGTATAATTTTGTCATTATGACAGCCTGCTGTATATGTTGGGGTATAACTTTTAATTTGAACAACCGCAATAATTTTATTTGCATTATACTGTGTGTTTAGACATTTTGAGCACCTAACCCAAACCCTAATCATCTGTCAATATCAAACACAGGTTATATCAGGCAGAGACGACAAGAAAAAAGAAAAGCAATAATTAAAAAATTAAAAATATTCCAAGTCTACCGAGAATAAACGATTGCTTCGTGTGAGGCACAGATCCAAAACCGCATCCGCCATGGCACTAAAATCATGCACACATTCACACACATGATTTGCCGCCTGAAGAAGTGTTACATCAGCTTTGGTGTGAAATTCCATTGGCTCTCTTGTTCTGTGACATGCTAAAGTTTAGATTTTTCTTTTGAATATGTGACTGTGCATATTAATGCATAAACATTAATGATGATGAACACAAAACTGGGAAAACTAAGGGCTTATATACACAAACAACATAACATAGAACAGGTGTGTGACCTATCAAACTAACAATGAATGGCTATGTTTTCATCCAAAGTTATGCATTTTACTTATGTGTAAAATTGGAATATCACACGAAACATTTGAACAGAGAACAAAATTGTCACTTCCCGATATAATGGCAATATCGCTAAGAAAATTAGGAGAAGGCAGTGTATATAAGTATGATACATTTCTAGCATCTCAGAGTGCGCAGACAAAATGCAAGAAACTTGTTATCTTGTTATCAGCTCACCTTAAGTAGACTGCCAGACACTGCTCCGGACCGATTGGTTCCAAATACGAATTAAATAAATATAGCCTTGTTTTCTTTTCTGACATTCTGAATTCTGTGCATTTTGGGCACTTTTTGTGTGAAATCATATTTATTTTGTCCATCATAAGTGTGCTTTTACTTTAATTGAGCGTTAGCAGCGCAGCAAAAATAGACAGGTATCAGTATTTTTGACATAAAAACATTACCACATCACACTTGGTCATGCTTGTTTTTGACACCTTGGGAGTGAGAACAGGTTGATATATTGTGACTTGCAGTATATTTTAGATGTGTTCAATGAAGCGTAACTTTTTTCCCGGACAATAATGGTGAAAATGTGTGTGTCTATAGAGACATTGAATGTCAGATATAAATCTACACTGGGAAATATTCAATAGACTAAAGTGTGACAAAATACCTCGTCTTCTATAGTATTACTATTGCAATTCAAAAAGTCCTGGCCAAAGGTTAAGACAGTTTCAGAGCACCTGAACCAATACGTTGTTTTTCAGGTTTGGCTTGCCTGAATTTAATTTGAAAGCAACCCTGTAAACCTGTTTGTGTTTATATAAGGTACAACAAAACTACATACAGTATATACTGTAAGATGTACTTTAGGTAAGACGTACTGCTGATGCAGTAATTGACTGAGCTGAGAGGCATCAAGATTTTCCACAACAATCTCTACACTCTTATTCTCTTTCTTCGTCTCTCCTCTCATCTCTACAGGGTGCATGGGTAATGTCTAGTCACCACGGTAACAAGAGTGCTCATGCTCTCTCTTCAGACCGACAGCGTTGTCTCCATAAACATTAACTATCCTTTGAGATGATGTCAGAGGCCGTTCTCCTGGGGTTGTTTAACATCAGAATTTCATAATAGAAAACGGGTAACTACATATAGATACTGATAAAAAATACAATTAGGAAGTTTTTAAATGTTTTATTTTTTTATTTTAAATTTAAATTTTTATGATTTTTAAATTTAACCCAATGGCGAGACGGAACATCACGGGCGGGTGGACATAAGTATCCAGCGCTCTATCTGGACACACAAGGTTCAGCTTTTCCTTGTCCTGATCTCTGAAAGGAGGAGGGCGGAAGGCTTGCAAAACAATATGCCGCGGTACGTTGGTCAGTACCTTAGGGATATAGCCCGGCTCTGGTTAAAGGAACGTCTTGACCATCCCTGTTGCATGTGGGGGATACTGACAGGGCCTGATTATCTCCTACTCTCTTTAGAGAAGATATGGCTAGAAGGAACATTGTTTTTAAGGTAAGAAACTTTTCTAGAACAGTATCAATGGGCTCGAAGGGACCTTCTAGCACAATAGCCAGGTACCAAGCCGGAACTCTGGTGCAAATTTCAGGCCTTAGCCTCAAAGCGCCACTGAGAAAACGTGTTACCAATGGGTTCCTCCCCACAGATCAGTGGGGGGCCGTCAGGGCCAGCAAGGCCTTCTCTGCTGGCCTAAACACTGTCAGAATCACTGACTTGCACTTTAATATATTTTTTCAATTAACCAGCAGCCATATCACTCTGTAGCCCTAGACTGGTTGCCCACTGAAGCCAAGCCGGGCTGAGCTTGGTTAGTACCTGGATGGGAAACCTCCTGAGAAAACCAGGTTGCTGATAAGAGGTGTTAGTGAGGCCAGCAGGGGGTGCTCACCCTGTGGTCTGGTTGGGTCCTAACGCCCCATTATAGTGACGGGGACACTATATTGTCAAAGAGCACCATCCTTCGGATGAGACGTTAAATCGACTCTCCGTGGTCATTAAAAATCCCAGGATGTCCTTCAAAAAAGAGTAGGGGTATAACCATCCTGGCTAAATTTGCCCTTTGGCCTCTGTCCATCATGGCCTCCTAATCATCCCCATATACTGAATGACTTCATCACTGTCTCCTCTCCACCAGTAAGCTGCACTGTTAATTATTTGACTGTAAATTTACAATAAATTGCAGGTTACCAGTTGCATGACTTTCACAGTAAAATATTGTAATATTTTTACAGTAAATAATTGTGAAATGGCCGCTGCATACTGTGACTTCACAGTAATTATGCTGTCTTATTACTGTAATTTAGCAGTAGGCTGCTGTATAATTACTTTATTTACCTGTGAATGTCTATATTACTGTGATTTAGCAAAAATTATGGACCAAACAACAAAACTGATAAAAACAGTGGTTTAACTTTTATTTTGTAGAAGAAAAATACAATTTAATAACAGGAATAAACACTGGGTAACAGGAATGAACACTGGGTAACATTAATGTGTGTGCGTGCGTGCATGCATATGTTTAATATGTGATAATGGTACTTGAAAAATACAATTTAATAACAGGAATGAACACTGGGTAACAGGAATGTGTGTCAATATGTGTGTGCATGCGTCTACTATGTGATAATGGTACTACTTCACAACGTAGGAGGTGAAAAGAGAATTAGGGAAGAAAAAGACAAAGGTGGGAAAAGAGTGTTGCATGCGTCTCACTCCTTCCCTTGCAGCTGGCATCTGCATAGTATGGGTTCTGTCCAGTATCTACAAAAGATAAGAAAGACAAAAAGTTTAAGTTACTCATATTGTAAAACTAATCCTAAAATGTCTACAATTTAAGTAATTTCAATTGTAAAACTGTAACTCATAAATCATGTGAATAGTACTATATCAATTAATATTAAATCAACAAACTCTACTCAAGGACTCTACTCACTCCTGTTACTTTTACTCAGTCCTGTTATTGTTATCCCTAACTTATAATGCTTGACTTCAAGAGCTCTGACAGGGCAAAGTAAAAGTAGCTTCTTCTCCGACAGATGAGGACGAGGATGAAAGGACTGTTGACCGGGCCACATTAGTGGGTAACTGGGGCACATAACTCGGCCTCAGGTGGAGAATGCCCTTCACCCCACCCGGGGAAAACTCAATACAGGAAGAGGCAACCGAAAGACCCTGCAGATCTCCTACTCTCTTAAGTGAAGTAATCGCTAATAGAAACACCATATTTAGAGCAATGCACTTATTTGTTGCCAAGTCCTAGGGCTCAAAGGGTGCCAAGGACAATCTTCCAATGTTATGGCTAGGTTCCAAGCCAGGACTCTAATCTGAGCTGCTGGCCTTATCCTCAAAGTACCTTGAAAGAAACGAGACACCAAATGGTGCTTCCCCAAAGATCCACCACCCACTGTGGAAAGCAGCAATGGCTGCCATATAAAATTTAATTGTGGATGGGGAAAGACCGGCAGAAAAGCAGTCTTGCAGAAACTCCAGCACTGAAGCCACTGGGCAGTTAACTAGGTTTAAACTGTCTGCACCATAAAGTGAATACTCTCCACTTTAAAATATATAATTTTCTTGTGGAGGGAGCTTTAGAGTTAAGAATGGTCTCTACCACCTTGGTGGAGAGACGTGTATTCAGGAACTGATCCCCCTCAGGGGCCAGACCTAAAGTTTCCACATCTCTGACCGAGATGAAATATTGTGCCTTCGGCGATGGGAGGTCCCTCCTGACTGGAATCTCCCACAGAAGACCGTCTAGGATATCTGACAGGTCCAAAACCACACTCGGCCCGGCCGGAACAGGGCTACCAGAAGGAGGCGATCCCCGTTCTGTGTATTCTTTCTAGAACTCCCGGGAGCAGAGCGTTCGGGGGGAAAGCATACAGATGTACAGTAGCCTCACCTTTATAGCTTCCACCTATGCTGGCACACCTATGCTGGGAACTGCTATTATACAACCTCTTTATTTATTTGTGCGTTTCTTATCCCTGATTCCAAACATAGTATTTAATCCTTTGTTGTTTTACCTTTGCGAAGCCACTTTGATGAGATGAAAACAGACCCGACTTTCTATCACATATGTATATCTATTTGTAATCAATCTTTCCATTATTTTACGTTTTAATGTTGGTGCTATTGGCCTATTTGTTGCTTTAAATCTGCCTTAACCTGGCTTTTCTACAGGGATGACTATCTCCATAATTCGTAATTTTTTTTCTTCCATAAATTATTACTTTTGGTCAGCCTTCACATCTTTCTGTGGGTTTTGCAAAAACTAAACCAATGAAAAGTATTAAAAAGAGCTTGTGACTCGTAACTTCGATCCTCAAACTGTCAGTCCAATGTTTTATTTATTTGAGGAGAGGAGAATAGTAGCATTTGTCGTTAAGTAGCCAGTTCTGTCTTAAATTGCCAGTTCGTAGCAGCGTCATCTTAAATAACATGACATTTTAGCCAAATTACAGAAAAAAAACTGTTTAACCGTATAGCTACAGTAAACTCTATAACCTGTAAGTTGATAAAACAATGCAATGTACTTATTTCCCGGAGGCGGCCTTTGCATTTCGGAGTACAGTTTCAAAGAAACAGCCGGAGAAACATATTGACTGTTTATTAGTAGTCTATAAAGACACATATTCTGCATGACCATATTCTACTTTCCTTCATCCTACCCCATACCTAAACTTACATACAACTACATAACTAACTATCAATAAGTAGTAAATTAAGAGTTTTTTGAGGCAAAAGTCATAGTTAATAGTGAATATGTGTTCCACAAACTAAAGTATGAATTATCTAATTTGTAATATTTCGTTCTTGTGGGCACTACACCTCTGTCATGTAAATACAGTCTCTTACTGTATGTTCTTGACATTTGATCTGAATCTATAAACACACAAAATCCACTCGTCCTCACTCCACTTGTTTCATCTCCACTTCTTTTCTGTGTACTGGTTGGACTATGTTGTGTGAGTGGGCAAGTGGAGTATGTGTGTTTGGAGTGTAAGAAAATGGCCTCAAACTGGAAGACAATCAGCATTTATTCATTTAAATATGAAGAGATGCGATTGTGAAGACTCTTTCAGAACATTGTTTGTTAATAACATGCATATTAATGTGCACTCATACATGTAAATAACTAAACAGGGTGTTTGTTGTAATGCTAAAGAAGTGGTATGTGCTAGCAAACGTGACCTAAACAACCACTGGGTTAAAGGAATAAAAATAATACATATACAATTACATATACACTTAGTTAACTCATTTAGTTCCAAACCACAGTTTAGAAAACCTTTCTGAATTGTTCATGTATGAATCAGACTGATCTAGTCTAGATCTAGACAAGGGGCAGTTTTTAACTGAAGGGGAAGAACAATTTTAGTATACATTTTTGTTTTGTTCTTCACCCAGACCTATTGTATAGAACAAAAGTCATATGGACCATTTTATGATGCTTTTATTGAATGTTTGCCTCATCTTTAAAAGCTAAGGTCAGCTAATGTCAGTAAATAACAGAACTATTCTTTTGAATTGCTATAATGGCACTTAGGAAGACAAAAACAGCAAGGCAAATCTATCTTTGGAGCATCTGCTGGTATGTTTCTTTCAGTTTATCATTGGAGGGTTCACACTGAGATGGAACATTATTAACATTGATTAGAATCGTGGAGGCCACATTTAAAACGACTTCAAATCATGATCTTCTGCAAGCTCAAGGTTTTACTAAAATGTCTGTCTTTAAGCATTCATTTGAAAACACCTTTTGTGTGTGTGAATTTCTCAGAGTGTGCTTTTCTAATAGTCCACAGCTGCAGAATGTATAAACTGAAATGTGTGATTTAATAACTATTTATAAACAGGTTTCCTTGACTCTTCCACTTTGTCTACCATTTGATACGTAGATTACCTAGAATAAAAGTAATAGTTCACTGCAAATGGAAATTGTGTCATCATTTACTCATCCCATTTCAAACCTGGAGCAAAACAGAAGATACTTGTCTCTATTCATCACCCTATACATATACTGTCTTATCCCCTTGGTCTTTATTAATTCTGGGATGTATTACTACAATGTATTCTGAAGTGTGCATCAGCCTGAGTGACTGAGTTGGTTTTGACCATGGATGTGTGCGATCATTGGTCTATGGTTTTGTGAATTGAATAAACTCTGCTCATGGATCCTAATTACTCATGTCTCTTAGTCAATGCCACTAAATGGCATTGATTATAATTCTGAATAGAGACAGCACATACAAATCTCTCTTTGGGATAAAGAAGAGGATAAAAGCTGCCATCAGTAATCTGCATATTATTCTTTGAACATGGCTGAATTTCCTTTTCTGTGTTTCTTGTGTTATTTATTTATTAGTATTTAATGCACTTATTTAGTGTGTATGTGGAAAGTTTACGGAATTTTTTATTTTTTTGCACTTTATTTTAGGGTGACGTACTTAATCAAATAAATAATGAGTAATATGAATTAACATGTACTTATAGAGTTAGGGTTAGGGTTTGGTTTAGGTTAAGTTACTTGTAATTATGCTTAATTTAATTACTATAGTAAGTACATGTATCAATGTGTAACCACGTAAACTTAAAATAAAGTGCCGCCTACCTTTTTTTAAGGGAACACATATACTGAAAAAATCATGAGGAAGATGCTAGACTGTAACATTTTAATGGGGGATACGTTTAGCTATTACTCTAAAACAATTATGCATCATTCAAAATGTAACTAAAAGAAATAAATGGAAATAGTAATTATCGTTATAATCATCTTGGATAAGTTTCATACATTTATGTTTTATAAATGCCTTTATCTGAATGCATTTTTATCCGCCAGGATGATAGAATTGACGTCATTACGTGAGGAGGACGGTCATTACGAAAATAACCGGTTCAAAAGAACAATTCGTTCATGAACCGGACACATCAGAGAATGTTCACTAGAGAACATACAATTGTGTCATTCATATAAAATATTAAATAAAATGTTCCATTTAAACCAAAATATTTTGACAATTAGTTTCCAAAACAAAAAAATCCCAGTCATTCATTTTTTCAATTAATCTAAATTACATTAGGTAAATTTTTTTAATGATATAAAAATACATTTTAAAGGAAAGGGATGCCATAAGTCGTAAACTATTACTTGAGATTACACTCAACTCACATCTTAGTGATGAATAAAAAGATAATGAAATTTGAAATCTAATTCATGGAATAGTGTGATAATATCTACATGAATTGTATTATTTATCATGTGAAATTATTAAAACACCAGCAACAAGATGCCACTGGGGCCTTTTGCCCCAATTGTGAGCTGGTCAAAGCTAATATGGGTCTAACTTTAACTTTTCACTCCAGAATAATATTCTAACTTTCCACAAATCCCTAAATAGAACACAACATACAACATTATAATATGTATTATTCATTGACACAAAAGAAGATAACTTTCTATTAAGATAAAAAGTCAAGGTTAAAAAGAGCATCAATTCAATTTGTTGAGAAGAAATGTAGTGACAGCTAGAACAAATTGAAGAAGGGCGTAACTCACCCCATTTTACCCTATAACCGGCTAAAAAAAGTGTGAGTGAAATGCATAAATGTAAATGCAAGAAGACAAACTGATGAAATAATAAGAAAATAATGACAATAAACTACTTGCACAGTGGATTGAAAACAACCACAATTCATGGTGCAGTGTGTCCAGTGTGTGCAGTCAGTGTGTCCAGTCAGTGTGTCCAGTGTGTGCAGAGTGTTCTATTCCAATCAGAATAAAAGGAACCATAACACAAACATGGTGTACTTATGTAATATGTTTTCATCTTAATACATCTGAAGAGGCTGTTGATCTAGGATTAGCACATCCTGAAACATATACCATGGTCATGAAGACATGAACACTTGAAAACCCTGATCCTGGATTACTATACTTTAATCTTATAAATTGATATTGATATATACATGTCTTGGATGAGGCTTAAGGCGACTGCACAAATCTCATATTGCTCAAATCCCATTGAGCAGGATAAAATAAGTGGCAATTTGCCAACACTGCAAGTTCAAGTCCTATAAAGTTTTTTTGGATTTTGTGCTTGGTATTTAGGCTCATTAAAGGCCAAATAAATGTTTAATTGGGTTAAACAGCCTTTTTTATGCATACGATGAAATAATACAACTATTATTTTCTCACAAAGGGCTTGTGTGAGGTTTATGAAAATCTTAAGGGTCGCCCAGGCAAGTGGAGCCCCCGGCTCAAGTTTCCAGCAGCGGATCCTGTCACTCTACCCCGGCCTGTCGATCTATAGGCTCCGCCATGGCTCCTCCCGTCCGTGACTCAACCAGAGACCATCGTCCTTACGGTTCCACCAGGCTATCTAGTCTCTCCGGCTCTGCCTTGGTCAGACGTCACCCTGCCTGCACCACAGACTTACGAGCCATCCAATCCACTGTTTCTCCACTCTTTCGGCTCCATCTGGCTCTAACTTCCCTCCTGCTCCACCTCGGTCCTTGGTCCCACCAAGGTTTTTCTGCCGGAGCCTCTTCTTCATCGGCCCCTTGTCTGCCCCCAGAGCCCCCACCCTCCCTTCCTCATTTTGACTTTATGGCACATGGACACACCTTCTCGATAGGGGGAATTATGTCACAATTAGGTTCAGTTTAATATTTTTTTTGTTTAATAAACTACACTTTTATTTTAAACTCCTTTGCCCATCTTCTTGATCTTTGTACTAAAAAGTTGTCAAACAAAATTATGTCAAAATGCCCATCTTGGCAAGTATCCTTGTAAACATAACATAGTAATTTATGTCTTAACTGAACATAAACAGAAATAAAAACAAACGTGTAACAGTATATAGGATCCATGCATTCACTCTTAAAGTGCTTTCACTCACCGCTTAATATTGCTGCTGTCCGTGTGTTTAATGTTAATCAAACAACACAAGACAAAGAACAAATCACTCATTGCTTTTGCATGAATAACTTTAGTAACTTTAATGAGGATTAATCTATATTTCATGGCTGGTAAAAAAATACACGTTTTGACTTTTTATCTTAACAGAAAGAGATCTAATTTTGTGTCAATAATATATTATTATTATTAAATGATGCATAATTAATCAGTAATCAATTGTTTTTGTTAACTTCAGAACAAGTTGATATTCTATAAACAGAGAAACTGCCCAACATTTTGGCCAAAACTAGAGATACATTTGCTCAGAAGTAAGAATAAATATGGTCAAGGGCTATGAGGACAACATCGTGATCTCATAGTTACAGTATTTTAATTAGGCTACTTGCTTCACAAATGCACCAAAAAGGGTAATAAAAAACAACAATAACTACAGTGTGTATTTCAACCAGTGACATATCTCCCTTGGGAAAAAAAAGTACATACTTTTAAAAATAGCCCATATTACAGAAATAATATACTTCAAAATAACATACTGAAGTGTGAACTGAATGTAGCCTAACAGTTTTTTTCTTTCAATTAATTGGATCTATTTTGCAATTAAATGCAATTAGTTGACTTTACAATGCTTTTTGAATCCACTCAAGTAGGACATAAGTAGATTTTTTTTATGTAATTTCATAACTTACTTCACTTCCATTGAAATATGATTAAATTGCATGGCTGAATGTATACTGGCAAGCATCTATGTTATTGTATAGCCTACTTTAATGTAATTTCTGTCAATATGTATGAGCACTTAACCATACTAGACTGTCAGGTACAGTAGGCAGCATAATTCTCTAATGCACAAACATTTGAGGTTGTATGAATTACATGGTCACTGTGTACTCAGCACAGTATAATCTATGGTGATATACAGGCAACACACATGTGAGCATTAAGCACTGGTATGTGATACCTGTCCACAACCACCAGTGTTCACTTTCAATATGAAAAAGTGCAAAATAAGACACAATATAATGAAAATAGTAGCAGAGGGATGTTTTGGATGCATGAATATAAATTTGTAAACTGGCATTTCCTCATGGCATTGTATTAGGTGGTAAATTGGAAGACAACAACTTTGTACAATTGGTATTAAAGAAATAGTTCACGAAAAAGTTGTCTTGGATTGGTCTTTATGCAAGGAATAGGATGCCCAATATCACCAGCACCAGCTTCGAATGTGTACAAGCTGGAATAAGCTTTGAGAGCTACGGTAAATGGCAAGATTTTCATCAAATAACAACTCAATTCTGTCTGTTCTTCACAAAGCTATAGCTTGAAAGCATATCCGTTCTCTGTGGCCCTGGAATGACAAGGGTTTTCTTGCGATAATGGTCTGCATTTCGGTTCTGTTTGAGCCAAGTATCAAGAGATAAAAATCTGCATATCAGAACTGAGCAGCTGTGAGCATTTTGGAAGGCTCTCATCCCCTTTCATCCGTTTACCTTTACAGGATTTTGAGGACCTTAATATGTGTCTTTGGGGAAGCAAAAAAAAAAGGAATAACAATGCTAAAACCTAAAAGTATGTATGAAGACTGTAATTTGGCTTTTGTGATGCACTTTTAGTATGTAGCTACTTGTATTTTGACATGAACTATTGTACTGTTCTGTTGCATGATTTCAAGTACTGCTCTGGAGACTTTGTTGCTCTTGGAAGATTCTGCCTGTTCAGTCAAGTCCAAAGCAATTCAGGTGGGTGTCACTAATGGTTGATTCTTTCTGTTTGGGATTGCACATGAAAATGATTTTGTATGCTGCATGTTTAATAGAGTGGGATTTGTGTGCTCTATGGCTCTTGGCTCTGCGTGCGTCTGCCTCTCTGAGCATGTAGATCAAAACTTAAGCAACCAGCCTCAATCCACAGGCTTTCCTCTGGGTTTAAGAGAGAAATCTTGTCCCCTGCTGGGCTGGCTGTAAATATGGTCTAACAGTTAGCCTGACCTGTTGAACAAATCAAGAGGATGGAAATATCTGAGGAAGTATCTTATCTCTGAAATGTTGGAGTCACTTTATAATTCTCTTTTAGTCTATATTTGCCACACATTGACAGACACGTCAATGTGAACATCTCTTCCTCTCTCTTGTGGGAGTTTGAAGGTTATTGAAAGTATTGGCTAGTTCGTCCAAAAATGAACATTGTCATATTTTACTCACATAAATGTTGTTCCTGTACAATCTTATTTTTTTCATTGAAACAAAAAAGCTGCTGTCTGAAACACACCCGAAATGTGCGCACAGAAATCTGCCTATCGGACACTGTGCAATCCCGAATTCAGTATCTTTTTCACGGCTTGTTACTGTAAACAGTCATGATCCCAGTCTATTCTCTGATCAACACAATCTCATGAAAGTGCGTATCTATACCAAAAATGTTTTTGGGTAGGATTAGGATGATTAGGATTAGAAATGTTTCTGAAAACCCTTGGGTAGGATTAGGAACGGGGAGTGCGTGCATATTACACGCCATAAAGTGCGCATTATATGCACGCGAAAACTGTGCATCATATGCACGCAATTTTTTTTTTTGCCGTATAAAGGGCACGAGAAATAATATTTTTGGTATAGATATGCACTTTCATTCAGATATCGCAAGCCATTGCCATATGCATATCGTGATATGTACATTTGCAATATTTCGATAAATTCGATATATTGTGCAACCCTAACGGGACTGTAGTAACTATGATTCATTTTGTGGTTGCTATGGAACATCCTTGCAACACAAACAGAAGACCATTGTGCTAGCAACGCCAAGGTCATGGGTTTGATTTCCAAGGTATGCATGAACTGATTGATACATTTGTTTGTCTTTTAATGCAATGTAAGTCACTTTGGATGCATCTGCCAAATATGTAAATGCTTAACTACAAATTTCTGTAGGGCTTCTATTGTTTCTTATACTAAGCCAATGACATTTTCGATTACCTAAACTTTCCCCTAACAATTTTTTTTTATATTGATTAAAGCAGTATAGCTGTTTGTTGGATAATGCCGATATTGTATCTGATTTCAGGTATTATTATCCTTGTAACCAAATGTAACGTGTAGTTCTATGTTTGTTTAGTTTCTTTGGCCCTCATTTAGTAAACGAACAGAAATTTGGGCATACGGTCGTTTCCATACACAAACTTGCCATTTATCAATATGGACGAGAGTGGTGGCTACGGTCAAACTTCACGTCAGGTTTCAGCTTGTGCTAAGTTTTTGAGTTATCATTGAATTAACATTAATAAGGTGCCTTATAGAGCACAGTATCGTAGAAGCTGAATGAATGAATGAATGAATGAATGAATGAATGAATGAATGAATGAACGAATGAACGAATGAACGAACGAATGAACAAATGAATTAATATTTATTTATATAGCGTTTTCATGTACTACTGAACACCCAAAGCGCTTTACAATCATATCAGGGGGTCTCTCCTCAACCACCACCAGTAAGCACCACCTAAAACCCCCTACCAACTGCATTGAAACCCCATTGTTTTACATGGAGAAGCTCCACTCATATTTGGAAAATCTGTTGTAGTGGACCATCTGTAAGTGGATATGTAAATCACTGCACCTCAGATTCCTCAAATCACTGAATGTGATTATAAAGCACAGAGCATATTTTTAGATATTGCAACAGATGAGGGTCTAAACTTCTGTAAACTCAGTCATCTTAAACATGCCTTAGACAACGAGCCAGTTCCACGCTTCAGTCCCTTGTGGGAAATTATGCATAATTGAATCATAGAATTATACAAAATGCCAATGGATCATCCTTTATGGACATATCAAATTAGCGTAAATAGCAGCTGCATGGATTTCACAGCCAGAGAACTTCATAAACACATCAGATGCTATTTGATATGATATGAAGTATTATCAGCAGTCAGTCTAAATGCTATTGCTCAGCAGACACATATAAAAGAGAGATTTGTCTGGTCTTCTTTTGATGGGTGAGAACTGAGAAGAATGTCAGAGCCTCTGTGGTATTCTTCGTCTGATATTTAATGGATCCTTTGAAAATATATTGTCAAAATTTATTTTTCTGCCTCCCAACCTACAGATGACCACGCTCATTAAATCAGTGTGGTACACTGCAGCAACTGAACACAAAGCTAATTTTTTTTTATTTGGCGTGAAATCCATAGCGTGTTACACAAATAATTTATTAAATTACTGAAGCACGCAGTTAGATGATCTCTGATACTCTGTTTGTGATTAGATCATTTTAAGCCGCTAAACTCCGGAGAAGTTTTCAGTCCAATGATCCAGTTAGGGAATTCATTCAAACAATCTGTCCAAAACAGCACCAATGTAAAGAAAACCAGGCTAATTACATCAGAGCTGACAGAGAGAATAAGGACTTGCATTGCGCTTTCAATTAATTATTCATTATACATATGTTTTCACTTTAAAACATGAGCTCTGTCATATTCTGATTGTTTCTGAAGAGCGCGAGCCATCATGCATTCGCGCTGTGTGAAATACAGACTAAATGGAACGTCAAACCCCACCGCTGTATGGCCAGATGATACGCAAACTTCATTTATCAGCTGGATAAAGCAAACTAGTGAAGTGAAGTTTAACATGATTAACTAACTGTATGTTTTGTACATTTTTGAAATGCATTTTCTGTAAAGCTGCTTTGAAACAATATGTATTGTGAAAAGCGCTATACAAATAAACTTGAATTGAATTGAATTGAAGTTTAGAAAATTAAACTTAGCAAAAACAGCAAATTAAGAAAACATCTTCATCAGTTTGACAAAACATGTTGCAAATACTCATAATGCAACCAAATACAGAAATGCACTGCAAAATAGCACAGACCACAAATGTTTCATGAGGACCCCAACCATACTTGTCCACTTTTGAGTACCATAATCCAGCAGACCTCACAGCAATTAAACACTGTGGTGCATGTAATGTAGCACTGTGGAACATGTAACAAAAACAAATGTGTGTTATGTATTTTATAGTGTACATTACATTAGCATTGTGTATTTACAGTAGGCTATGTGTTGCATGAGTATGGCTTAGTGTTTCTTACATGCAGAACTGTCATTGTAAGTAGCGGACTTTACTTCTCTAAGTACCCCTGGAAGGGAGTGTAGCCTACTTGGGGTTTGTATAGCCTAGTTGATTTTGCAGCACAAGAGAGCACAAAGTGTGCTATTATTCATGCTCATTTGATTTTCTGTTACAATCTTTCTGACCATGCTGGAAGTCTTCTCTGAGGAGGCATTGCTATGAGGAATGCAAAGTAGTGTGCCCTTCTGTGCCTCTGCTGCGATTGTGCCGTTGTGATTTAATGTGCTGAGTATAGGCTAACGTCATTTTTCCCACAGCGTCCGATATTAAAATCAGTGCGAAACACTTCGAAAAAGGTGTGGCATCGATATGGCTTCTAGATATGAAAATAATCCATCCAGCTGTTGTTCAATTTTAAAAAAAAATCTTCTCCGCCCATTTCTACCAGTTATGGTTGATTCAACTTCACGCGTTTACTACATGCGCAGATATCAACAGCGCAACTGGGTTGTAGGTTGTCAGGTGGAGCTCACAAATGGGTTAACATTTGTAGATTGTGAGTAAGAGGCGTTTCATACAAGATCTGGCAACTGAACAACCTTGGAACAATATATTGATGTGATTATTCATATAACGAGGTTTGGACCACCAAATTAAGGAAGTTTCCAGGGAGAAATAACAATAGGTTTGGTTTTGGTTCACATTTATGTTTCATGTCCTTTATTTGGACATTTTCAGTCATGTTTCCTGTTTGTCATGTGACCTCATGTGATCGTGTCTTGTGCTTCCCTTGTTTTATGTGTCATGTTATGAATGGTTGATCGTCTTTATTGTTCATACCTGTGTTTCTTCATAGTCATTAGTCGTTGTAGTAAATAGTAAGGGTGGGGGAAAAAAAATCGAATCACATATGAATCACGATTCTATCTTCCGCCGATTCGAATCGATTCACAAATTTCACAAATCAATTTTCTAAATGTTTAATAATGTGATTATGTCGTTTCATAGATGGCGACAGTGTTGTCAATGACCTAAAAGGTGAGTTTTTTTGTTTTGTTAATTTTAACATCCTGATTGTGTGATTCCTTACGGTCCCTACACACCGGACGCGAATAGCGCGTCAGGCGCGAGTGATTTCAATGTTAAGTCAATGCAAAGACGCGTTACACGCGTTTTACGCGCGTAACGCGTCTTTGCATTGACTTAACATTGAAATCACTCGCTCCTGACGCGCTATTCGCGTCCGGTGTGAACGCACCATTAGCCTATTGGATATTATTAGCCTAAATAATCTGATGAAATACACAATTAACTGTGGAACATTATGTAAGATGGCTAGATTTTTCAACTTTAACCAAATAACGTTTAGGGTTCACGAAAATTAATTCCGTAATGCCTAATTAAGGGTTAAAATCTTGTCAAAATAAATGCTATTTGCAGAGCGTTTCTGTATTTGGTTGTGTTGTGAGTATTCACATTGCTGGTTGAGTTGTGAGTATTTGCATCACGTGTTGTCGAACTGATCGCAACCTAACTTTTCTAAAATGTAAACAAGATCTTTGCTGTTGCACTGTACACATACTATACCATACTTTAATTCTGAATAGTTATTTTCTGTAATTCTTTTTATTTTATTTATTAAAGCTACAATATGTATTTTTTTTCGCCGCTAGGGGTCGCTAACCTCTTACAATAAGATAGGCGTAGTAGGTTGATGACGCATAAGCGGAATTATGGAACTTGTCGTCATGCCGAAAGATCTAATAATGTTTATGGATGAGTGAATACATTGATGTTTTTAACACGACTGTGGTATGGAGCAGGGTGCGATTGCTAATGAGAGACATATATCAAAGCCACGGGCGAGCCCCGTGGATATAAAGGAATAAGGACATTTCAGTCTACCGTACTATCCGCAATTGCTGAATTAATACTGCCACAGGTCAGTTTGTTAGACAAATTAAACTTGTGAGGTAACGCAGCGCTGTTTCACTTGGTCTACATTATCATACTAAACTGCATTTGAGTGTGTTGAAAGTTATAATGTTATTCTTGTTATAATGGAATTTCTCTGAAATTAAAAATGTGCCGCTCCTTTAAGAAAGCGGGTAGAAGAATTACTACTGATTGCTGATTGTCTCTTTAGACTTTCCGTAGTTCTCAATGCATACAACAACCCTGAAGCACAGCAGAGCACTTTTCATCATCTTTTACATGTTTTGTCTTCATAACTCTGAAGATCTTATGTCTGTAAGTGATGGTTAAAGTTGCATTTTCATGACAACCTTAAGTAAAGATCGTTTGAATTACATATTTGTGTGAAACGTGTTAAAAATTATAAATATGCTAATCGCGTTAGCCTGTCTATGGCGTTTTCCATGTTAAGTTAGCATTCATGCTAATCGCTATATAACCATGTGTTAATGGGTAAATTTATGTTACTGTATTTTGTGTTTTTCTAAGTGGTATTTAATCCTGTGTTAATAAGAATTTAACCTATTCAAGTTTATTAATAAGTACATTTGTATTTCTGTATTGCAGTTTCACAGTGCTTCTGATAAAACATCCTAAACGTCCTACTGTTTCCTGGGTGTTTATTGAAGAACCTGTTAGCTGTCTGCCAAGCTAGAAGTCATACCCAAATTTTAGTAAGGGCAGAATAAAAAATCTTTGGGAACGTTTGGGATATTGTAAGTACACAACTGCAGAACATATTGTACATATTGTAGCTTTAATTGTTGCTTTGGTGTGCATACATTTATGAATTATACTCATATGCTCTTTGGTGGCCTTTTGGAGTCTCGACGTGTCCTTTTTTGGAAAGACAACTAAATTTTCCTTTTAAAAAGCTGGCAGAAATAACAGTATTATGAGAATCAAACTTCAATCTGATGGTTTACATCACTAGATAGTAGCAAATGATGACAAAAGGATTGAGTTATGAAGATAAATAGTGTACGCTTTATTTCTCAATAATAAGTGCACAATTAATCGTGATTAACTGCACAAAAAGGGTGTGATTAATCACAATTATATTGTAATCTATTGACAGCCCAATCGTCTTTAGACAGTCTTCCCAATATATGGTTATATATATATATATATATGTATATATATATATATATATATATATATGTATATATATAATACTGTCTATCGGAAGACTGCCTAGAGGGGAAATCCTCTCCTACTGGCAAAGAGAAAAATAGGTTTCTCAATTCTTATTGATTTAAAATAAAAACATTAATTGCATCTGCAGAACATTGCTGTAGGCTCACAACACTGGACCGTTGTCTTTCATCTTCTGAGATCCTGTGTGTGCTTTATTTGTTCATTACGTAGGCTTAGTTATGCACTAATTACAAGGTCTAGAACAGCATTCTGAACCAGTCATAAAATGCACTGGTACCCATTAATGGGCTCTTTGAATTTGTGCCGAGAAATATTTGAGGGCACCTGTAGCTTTTGTTATACGTTAATGAATATGTGCTCTACAAAGAAAGACAGTTTCTTCTCCACAGGAGCTTTACTCTTAGATGCTGCAGTACCATCTGCCAAGAAAACAGAAGAGAGTGGGTAAGAGAGGTAGATAGAAAGCAAGAGAGAGAGGGAGAGAGAGATTAATTCAGCCATCACTCTTTTCTTCCTAGCTCTTATCAATTAGCAGCAATCTGAAGCTTGGCAGAGTGAACAGAGCTGCTTTCTGCTTCATCTCTTTAATCAGAACTGAGATGTGTTGCTTGGGTGAGCTGTGTATCACACACACATCGGCCTAAACGAAATGATGAATGCACACACGTACATCATATACACATGCACAAAAGGAAATAACATTAACCTTGACCTGCAAGGCAAAGTGTTTCGGTAATGGAGCAAATTAAATAATTCAAATGAAAATTCTGTCATAATTTATTCACCCTCATGTCATTCCAAACCAGTACATTACAACAATTCTTAAGCCATATGGTAGCGTTGTGGAAAGAACAGAAATACATTTACATCATTCAATAACAACCTTTCTGTTAATCCCACAATTCTAAAAAATGTTTCCCTCTATATGAAAAGGAGTGAACATTCTGCTTAACTTTTCTTCTTGTGTTTCACGGCTGTGCTGCTGCTGTTGCTGTTAATGCTGCTGCTGCAGAGCAAGTAAGGGACTTGCTACCGCCAATCAGTGTTGGGGAAGCTACTCTGAAACTGTAGTTTGACAAGCTACAAGCTACTCGTAAGTTAAAGTAGTTAAACTACAGTCAAGCTACCCTTTTGGAAAAGTAGTTAGCTACACTACAAGTTACTATCAAAAAGTAGCTAGCTACATTGAAACTACTTTTGATTTTTTTGAACAACGTATATTATAAATAACTGAATAAGTGTCTGAGGAATGTTTTAAGTAAAATATTTAGTGTTTAAAACAATGCAATACAATTATGTTTTCAAAGAGTATTGTTTTATTACACACTACACTCAAATATCTCAGACTGTTTGTCAAAAGTGCAAAATTGCAACAAATATGAACTTGGACAAATAAGGCCATGGGTAATTAACATTAGTTGTTTCTCCATCCTCCAAATCTGCCGCCACGTCTTGCTCCATCATGGATAATATGGGTGTGTCAACCCACTTCTGTACGTCAGTGAACCGTTAGCCGCAAGATGCGTGATTAAACAACAGGTGGCGGTAATGGCAAAAAATGGCTCTTTGAGGGGATCCGGATCTTGGCGATCTGTTTTTGGCTCTTTTTAAATATTTACCAGTAGTCAGTTTTAAGAAGCCAGCTTGGGGACATCTCAGTTTAGCCTGGAAATAATCACTGGGAGGAATGATGACGTGAGATTTGTAGTCAAATAATTAAAACTCAGATATCACACACCAATATCTGAGTTTGAATTATTCTGAAATATTGATGATTACCTCATTTGTCATGTGTGGCCATAGGGTCGCACAACATCCCTCTGCTTAGACAGTGACATCACTATTTTGGATTTACCAAAGTGTGTGTATGTGTAAAGCTACGTTGACTATGTTATTCATACCTACTCACAAATAAACATCAAAAACAAAGCCGGCTGCAATGAATTTCTGTGCAAAACAGCTTTTACTACTAACACTTCCACACAAGAACATTTTGATAGAAAACAAAAAATATTTAAAGTTTTAAATATATACTGTAGATAAAATTAGAATAAATAAAATGGAACACAACTATCATCACACAACACCCCTGCGCTGGGTGCGCCCCTCCCCCTATAACTGTTCTGTTTCGCGGATGAGCTGATTTGTGTGCATCTGTGTGAAACACGCAAGGAACGACAGAAAGAACGGCTCCCCTCCAGCCGCGACTCGGCTCCCATCGTTCATGTTTATGAGCCGTTCAAAAGAATCGGTTCGTTCGCAAACGTCACAACTCTAAAAGAAGAATATCCTGGCATCGCGCTGATTCGCGCAGGCTCGACAAAACGCAATGTAGCTTTTGCTCGCGCTACACCGCTACTTGCTGCAAAAAGTAGTTAGCTACTGGAAAAGCTACACTGTTTAAAAAGCAACTGAGCTACTGCCAAGCTACTGAAAAATGTAGTTAAGTTAGTAGCGTCGCTACTTGTAGTTAACTACTCCCCAACACTGCCGCCAATACACAACACGCTGCTGTGATCAAGACTGTAGCAGATCTATAAAGGTGGAGCTGGGAAAGGTGGAGCTGGGGAAGGTGGAGGTTTACTGAAAGCTTGCTGCAACTGCTACAACTAATGCTGACTAAGTATTTTAAGGTTGAGCAGAAAGGAACCAATCAGCTGTGCCCAGTAGAGAATGATGTGATTGCAAGCAGGTTGAGTTCCATGCGTGGAGTGCATCTCAAGCACCATCTCTGCGTATGCTGCGAAGTTTGGGTTGCTTATAACATTCATCTGGGAACGCAATGTGTGCCATTTCATTGGATTTGCAACATAAATCAGGTATAAACCAACGCCAACACATTAGAATACATCAATATGTTTCTTATGCAATTTGCATGAGTTTGCCTGTCCGCATATTACTGTGGCTGCAGCATTTCTATCATAAAGACGTGGCCAAATTATATTAAAGTTAATATTTGAATTCAATATTGTTTGGCCAATATTAAACAAGGATTTGATCTGCTGTAAAGTGGGACAACAACAACACCTGGACGTTGGCGCCCTCTGGCATTTCTTATTATACGTAATGTACATAAGTGATCATTTCCATTTTGTATATTTTATATTGTATTTATATGTATTATACAGTGTTGCTTTATGGGGGGATGCTTTCGGGTTTAAGGATAGAGTGTTTTTTGCAGCTCTGCTGACTTTCATTCACATTTCATTAAAACAAGACTACAAGCTCAACAAGCTCGCTGGTGATCTAGAAGCCTTTATAGTGTTGTAAAGTTCGGCCGAGACCGCGGGCTCACTGGAAGAGGCCAACTCAACAGCGAGTAATGACCCAATTGAATCTCGCCGAGTGAATTTGGGCAAGGTAAAAACTCTTATTAAAGAGAGCTTGAAAGGCTTGAAATGAATGCGAAGTTCTATGCAATGCAGTTAATAATACAGTAAATGCAGACCTTTAGCAGACCGCTACGGCCTCGTCTGATGCAGTTACGAAACTACAAGCTCAAGTTAAAAGTCTGGCCGAGGAGGGGTCATAATTAACGGAGAAATGCATCGATCTGGAAGGCTGTTCTAGGAGGCAAAATATAAGAATCGGGACTCCGAGAAGGAATTGAAAGCGGTCAAGGTGCTGGGATTTGTAGCTAAGCTGCTTATGGAGTTGTTTGGACTAGATGAGCTTCCTGTTCTGGACCGAGCGCACCGTGCTCTTCGCTCCTGCCTGAGGACAGTGACGCCGCGTCAGTTTATCTCTCGAGTGCATCATGGCCATATCATGGAAAACCTCATGCTCAAAGTGTCATCACAAAGAAAGCTAACCTGGGATGCATTTCCCGTACAACTATATAGCTCGCTGCTTAACTACCATAGTACGATGCATCGTTGGAGAAATCAACTAGCTAGTCACGACTGTTTCCCGAAACCGTATGTTGCAAAGTATTGTTCAACCCCGTTGGTTTATGACGTCTCGCACGTGGTGGACTAATAACTTATTTTAATTAATCTGTTTGAGATCGAATTAACGCTAAATTTTGTCATATAAGTTACAGACATGTCATCTGAAGACCATTTCTAATTTTGCTTTATTACCAGACTCAATATTTGGCTCGTTATTACATAGTAGAGCACGTTCGCACATGTGCAGTCTTCAAAAACGGTGCTTTAAATCTCTTGACAAACTAAAAGACGTAAATTACATTTGTATATATTCTAAATAAATAACATGGGTTGTACTGAATGTCAGCTTGCTTATTTTGCTAAAGATAAGGATTTATTCAGTCTACATCTCATGTAAACTAGAAACTATGCTTCTAACCACAGCTCGAGAGCTGTCGTTCCAACCACACAAGTTTGCGATGCTGTTTGCGAACGTTCATTGGAACGATGGTTTCGGGAAACACCAAATCGTTGAACTATCCTGATAACGACGGAACTTACAACCATAGTTGGCTAACGACACTTACGGGAAACGCACCCCTGAACGGTTGCCCAATCCTGATCTTCAGAGACTATCTTTCGGCTGAGGTCAAACGTCGAACAGCCTTTGCCAGAGTAAGAGAGATCCTTCTATCAAGGTTAAGATTGTTGAAGGGCGACATGCTAACATCGCTGCTGAAGTACTGCTACACTACAAACCTTCAATAAATTCTTCTCCCCACAAGAACTCTGGTCAAGCTTACTTATTTTATGTATTGGAGAAATACATTGGCGAGCCACCCAAACCACTGCTCGGCTAAATACAGCAAAATCTAACAATTTCTTTATTCGGGATAAACCTGGTGTTAATTTTGGCATTCTGTATCCAGCAAAGTTTCAGGTGACATACAGTACAACAAGGGTGAGAAGCTTTACACCGATGCGAACGAGGCATGGAAATTTGCAATTGAACAGTTTGGGGCAGAAAAGTCGATTTTTAACAATAACTCAGCGAAGGACGTCTGTTGTTTTGTTAAAGGTTCATCTCAATATATTGGACCTTTGTGAAGCCTCTGAAAGGTAACATGTGGAGGTTGGCTTTTATTTTCTACTTTTTGTCTTTAATTTTATGTTTCTCTTGCCTTCTACTTCATAATATGTTGTGCTGTATATTTGTTCCTGTAAAAACTAAACATGTTCGGTTGTCGAATGTTCTGCTGGGAGGGTGGGTTAGTGCTAAACGTTTCCATGGTAACGACTACGGTTGTGTAGGTAATTGGTTGGAGCAGATTAATATTTAGAGCTGACTATTTCTAATAAAGAAGGGAGATATGTATTAGTTGTTTATTTGAATTATCAATAAATCAATAAAATATTCCCAAATGAGCCAAGAGATCATGTGGAATAGCTTTTATCATGTGCCATCAAAATGTATGCAGTAAATAGTTAACTGTGTCCTACACCTGTATTTGGACAAATCCCCTAACGAATAACTATCATTTTATTTATATAGGATTTACAAACAGGCATTTATAGATCAGTCCCTGCCGCCCTCCCTATATAAGACAATTATTATTGTAATTCCAAATTAAGGAAAGAAACCCAGAGGAACTGTGTTCTTATAGGCCGATCTCACTCCTAAATGCAGATAAAAAAATTCTGCTAAAAACTTTGCCACGTAAATTAAACAATGTAATTAGAAACTTTGTGCATCCAGATCAAACCGTCTTCATACCAAAATGTAACTCTTCTTTTAATCTTAGGAGTCTTTTCAACATCATGTACTCTTCCAGAGGCTTAGTGCAAGATTTAGCCATTCTGTCTTAGGATGCGGAGAAGGCATTCAATCAAATTGAGTGGCCTTACCTATTTGCGGTATTGAAGAAGTTTAATCTTGGAGAACATTTAATTTCATGGATTAAATTGTTGTACTCTAGTCTGTGTGCAATAATTCTTACAAATCAAACAATATCCTCTCATTTTGATTTACATAGAGGTACAAGACATTGCTCACTGTCACCACTTTTATTTGCTTTAGCGATTGGCCCTTTAGCTGAGGCCATTAGAGCCCATTATGGCATTAAAGGCGATAAAACCATACACTCTAGATAATAATTCAGGAGCTTAGTAAATATCACACTAATAATTAACTTTAATAACTTAATAAAATCTCTGAATATCATTTACTTGATGGTTTGAGTTAAACATACCAAAATAATATACTAAAAATCCAACAGATAATTTTGTATAAGATTTACAGTTATAAGTTTTTTTTTTCCACTAAAATAATTTAATATTTGACTAACCAATTATTTATTTTAAATAAACTTAATATATTTGTGAAATTTCAATCAAAATATTTGAGAATGGATAATTAAACTTATCTGTTTCAAGAACCAAAAATATTACTCAATTCAAATCAGTATTATAAATATATTTAACACACACTTAAGAAATTGAGTAAGTTTACTCAATTAAAACAATGCATTCTTTTTTGGCTCCATCACTTGCCGTTTAAGATTGCTTCTGTCACGGGTGTTTGCAGGAAGAAAGATGGAAATGAAGAATTAAGTTACAAAACACAAAGTTTAATAATAATATTCCACTATGCAGTTGAACAGGCAGAAGCAAAACACACTAAACGTAATGGAGACCGACCAGTAGAGCAAAGAATGGTGCAGCTTAAAATACACTAATAATGTGTCCAGGGATTTATCCAGAGATCGTTTGATTTTGGTTCATTCACACTGCCAGTGATTTTCCAGAATCCGTGCGTGCGTTCAAGCACATCCTGTAAAGATCCCGTACAGACCTGACATCAATGTGACGTGTAATGTCTCTGCATTTTCTTAAGTTTGCTTATGGTCTGCGATTTCTCCACCACGCTCGTTTATTTTTTTTCTGATTCGCTCATAAATTAGCGCATCACGTACCATTTCACTAAACTGGCGAACGATCTCAGCTTCATTATCATCACTACGGCACAGCCTTTTACGGCATTGATCCTGTCTTTTGTTCACATAGGGCACAATCCGGGACTGGTCCCTGCAATGTTAGTAGGTCCCTCTTCCGGAATCAATGTCGGACTCAATACCGGGACGTTGCATTCACAAATAATGAACTGGCAATTTTTTGTAATTTTCTGGGATCGTACGCACTGTGTGAAAGGGGCTATAGCGGAACAACTATTTTTCGATATCCAAGTATTGTACATACTGCAAAGTTTATACTAATTTACTTTTATTTTTAATAAAAATAAAATACTAATTTACTTTTATTTCTGATCAATGCAACAATATGATTTTAATTAGCAATTAATTATCCTACTTTAAATAGTGTAGTTATTTTCGTTAAAAATAATTATACATCAGAAAATATATGTTCAAACCAAATACAAGAACAATATTTGGTTTAAAAACACTCTACAGGCAAGTTATTTTCCACATACCTTTGTTGTACGCAAATATAGCATATAGGCCATGTCTAAAATGAGTAAAGATAAACAACAAAATGCATTAATATATAGACAATGTACATTTTAACAGAGCCTACTCACAACCAATCCATATTCCTGTTTTATCAGGCCACAATCTTATACAGCTTTATTCTCCTATTTCTTTCATTTAGCAAACACATCCACAACATCATCAAAATCTATGGCCCTTACACGTCTTGACACTACACTTAACACCTCCAAATTGCTCAATTATTCATCACTCATTGTATTTCTCAAGTCAGTCTTGATCATCTTTAGCACAGAGAAACCGCGCTCACATGCTGCAGTGCTCACAGGTAATGCAAGAGCAATTTTGCAAAGTTTAAACATCTCATGGAACACCTCCCTATACGGCTCAAGGAAGACTGTGAGATCTACTAAATTGGATGACATTTTCACACCACTGGTTTGCTTACTTTCAAGAACTCGTTTAAGTTGAGGAATTTCATATTCTAAATCCTTAGTGCTACAGTAGTACGTGTGGCAAATGGACACCAAATGTGGGACTTCCACGATTCAAGGCCTGTATCGAGAATTGACACAATTCTCTTTAGAAAACCTTATCTTAATATCAGAGAGAAGTACATCAACATTTAGAATGAAGGAGCCTGTCCTAAATTATTTATTATCTGTGCTGACCTGTCTCTGAGCTATTGGTGTGGAAATGTAATAGCCTTCAATCTGAAAGCTTGGTGTGAACTGACGATATCCATTCAATGTGTCAAGCGAATCAACAAGGGTAACAGCTATGCCCAAATTTAGTTGTGAGGACTGTAAAATGTCAGACAGTTGATCTCGCCAACATTTTTCGTGAGTGTAATGAGGCAAATAAACTTGAGATCTATTTTCGCTAATAGAGCTCTTGCTTCGACAGCTCCGTCAGCATTTATGTCTTCAGAGATTTGTTTAAGTAGATGTATGATGGCCGGCAGTCCATCCTTTACTGTTTCGCATGCATTATGCCTACATGCCTACCGTGTCTACATCAACATTTGTAATTCTCTTGGCACCCCCCTGATACATGTCTCTCTGCACCTCTATCCACCTTTAGTGTACAAAGGACCCTGACATAAAAACAGAGCTTCTGTAACAGAGAAAAGAAACAGCTGGCTTCAGGAAAGCATTTCACACTGTCAACCAATACCAAATTTAACCAGTGTGCATTACAGTGTATATAAGGCTAATGGGGCCTCTGATTTAATATGTGCTGGCACACCTGTGTTTTTACCGCTCATGACAGAGGCCCCATCATATGGTTGCCCTACTAAATGGTTTCTGTAGTCAAGGCCATACTTATGCATTGTCTGTATGATTTTCTGAGAAAGTGCTGCAGCGTCCAGGCATTCAGCAGCTTCAAATGCAGAGGTGGACAGTAACAAAGTACATTTACTTGAGTACTGTACTTAAGTACACTTTTTGAGTATCTGTACTTTACTTGAGTATTATTTTTTCTGGAAACTTTTACTTTAACTTCCCTACATTTGAAAGACAAATATCGTACTTTTTACTCCACTACATTTCTGTCCAGGGCCTTGAGTAGAAAGTAGTAACGTCAGGGATGATATTGGTCTCAGGGGTTGAATTTTGGTTGGAAATTAAAGTCTGGTTGACGTCAGAACTCGACTGATGTTGGTTTCTGGCGTCAACCGATTTTCAACCACAATACAACGTCTGTCCAACGTTGGAGATTAACGTCAATCTGACATTGGATTCTGACATCAACATGATTTTACTTTTCAACGTTGGGTTTGGTCTTCTAAATGCAAATTGTGTCATTGTTTTGGAACACACTCGCTTATAGATAGCAAGGCTAACATATTCATAAAAGCCAAAAAACTGGGAACAGCCATTTGGGTGTCCGAAACCATTGTGGATGTTATTGAGTGACTTATTCAATCCCACTACTGGAACTGTGTTATAGAAATAAATGTGATATTGATATGAGGGTAGGCAGGCATAGATTCAGAGGCATAAGGTACTGTAAATTGGCTATTACATGCAACAATGCAACAATAATAAAACAATGAATTGACATTTACTTTTATACTTAAGTACTTTTAAAAATGAGTACTTCTGTACTTTTACTTAAGTAAAACTCTGTCTTTACAACTTTTACTTGTAACGGAGTAATATTTGACCAGTAGTATCTGTACTTTTACACAAGTAAGGAAGTTGTGTACTTTGTCCACCCCTGTTCAAATGTAAGAAAACGTTTATAGAGCCATTACGATAGTATCTTTTAAATTACATCTGTTCCTTCTTACTGATCTGTTCAAATTACATCTGTTCCTTCTTACTGATGTCTTTGGTCTCATCAACCGTAATGCTGAAGGCCTCGCTTTGAGTAACTTCGCTAATTATTGATGTTCGCACAATTTCAGCCAGGCAATCTATCATTTCATTTTGTGTGCTGTGGCAAATGTATGTTGCATTTCTTTGACAAGTCATTTTCTTCTTGACTATGTTATCATGCTTGGCAAGAAACTCCATAATATAAAGAACATGTCCTTTGTTCTAACCCTCAGTTTTATTAATTGCTCTCTGAGCTATGTTTTGTATAGCTGTGAGAAGCAGGGTTTCTGCAATTGCTTTAATGTACTCTCTATTTTCCTTTACTAGTTTTTCATATTCTGCAGTTAAATAGGCACAGAGAGAACATTAGCTTTCTGCCAGTTTTGTATAGTCTTTCAAGACTTTCATAGTCTTTAGCATTGGTATGTGATTCTGAATTTGCATGGCTAGCAAATCCTCCATCTCCTTCAGATGTAAATGCTGAATCACGTGAAGAAGGGAGACTGAAGTGCCGGCAGGCATAGCAGAAGGCAGCATCTTTACAAGTAGTCAGCCATTTATGAGTACTGTACCACTCTTTCATGAACCTCTGTCTTCGATCGCCAATGAGGGTCAGAGGGAAAACCTTCAGAAGTGGCTGTTTGGGTCTCTCTGCTCTTGACTGGGATTTCTGTCCGGACCACTATCATCAAATACGATTGACACTTAGCATACAGTTAGGATTGGCGGCATGGTTGTATGGTTCCGTTCTGGGCAAGAACTCCCTGCACATCCATGCAGCCTAGCATGGACAAGAGCAGGGAAAGCAGCAATAACCTTTGGGGTAAACAGAACAGAACCAACATGAATATATTGCAGATATCATTGATTCAAGATTCCGTGGTGAATATGATTTTCTTCCTAATTTTTCCTGTAAATTTATGATTCAACTTCTTTTTTCAAACATGAATACCACCATTGAAGGACAAGACAAGGGAGGATCCGTTTCTGAACTTAAAATCGGAACGCAAGAACCACTGTACACTAAGACAAAAGCCGAACTCACTTGCTCGTTTCCCGGCCGTTCCCAAACTCACCGCATTAACCCTATAACCGCCAGAGCAAAATAAAAACAGGAATTTCACAACAATTATAGAGAGTAGGTGCGTGCGCTGCTACACTATTAAGTTATTAATTCAAGTTGGACATCACTGAAAGCCTAGGTGTGAAATGCACGACCTGCCACTGTTATACAGTGATAGGCGTCGTATTCCTGAGAGTCAGCTGATGCTTGACTAACGTGACCTGCCAGAACTGATGTTACGCTTTATATATCTACAATAAATTAAGAAGAGAACACAAAGCCTGATTTAAAATGAACTACTACAAAAACAATAATAATAGCCCCTCTTCACAGTAATTTCAGGCCCTATGAAATGCTTTTTATTTTTTCCAAATTCTGTTATAATTTTTCTGGATTCCATTTTAATGGTTAAATACAATTTTAGTAATCTAAACGCATGTCTAATGAATTGAAATCACAAAACGTAACAAATTAACAATGATTTATATGAAAAAAAAGTTAAATAAATAAATAAATGATGTTTAGGGCTCTGTGAAGTGTGAAATACATTTTTCTTCTCAAATTCCACTTAAAAAAAAAAGAAATTCTGTTTTCTTTTTGAAGTTTCATGGATTTCATTTTAATTGTGTTATACAATTTTGATAATCAAGGATTTAACAAAAATTAAAAAAAAATATGCCAGAAATTCTGTGTTGAGTAGCCTAGTGTTTCAATTTTTCTGGCAATATAGTGAAGGAATAAAACATTCATTTGATTTTCAGATTAACAGTTTTTATTAAGTTCTCAGAACCTTTTCAGAAAACAACACAATAAATCTGTTCATGTTTCCCACACATAATTATTACTACCAAATAAGTTTAAATATATGGACCGTTTATTATAGTATACATTACGTTTATCAGTTGTTGATAATCGTTTATCTTATGTTTATAAGACATATTTTCAAATGCAGCCACTCTACCTGGTTCTACTGAAAGGAAGGGGCTACCTCTGACTTCCAGCTCCTAATAATTATTTGTCTGCCAATCATTAAACTGGTTTGTACCCAGTACCTCAAACAATTGAGGACATAGTGAAACATGAGTATAAAAAGCTGTGTTCATTTTCCATAAATCCTTTTTTTTTTTTTTTTACAAAACCAAAAAGCATCAGTTAAATCTCCATCCTCAGCCTTAAATCTCCAGCAATATGGTGTATCTGTGTCTTTTAACCCAAGCCTAAACAGTCTGGAAGGAATCCAGTAAAAACGGTGCACAATCTTAAACTGTATAAAGCGTATTCTTGCATCCCTAGATGCCGCTTTGACATTCTTTAAAACTCTATGCCATTCCTCATCATCAAATGTGTTCGGATCTCTTTCCCAAATGCTATTAAGAGTTTAGAAAGCTCCAAATACATTTAATGTATCTTTTAATCATACGAAATTAAACCAAGTTTGTTGTCAAGCAAAGTGCTGCAGAACAGAGCTTTACTGTTAAAATGAAAACATGTGTGACAGAATGGAACATGGTAGAAAAACCCTTGGCCGTTGTCCCAGAAGAAGCCCTGACGAGAAGTGACAGTGGAACACGACTGGCACTGGCACGCTTTAGCAAGCTCACTTTTGCCCCGCTAGTGGAAACCTGGTTATTGTCTGCTGTTGCTACACAATATTGCATATTCACTAGCTGCTAATAAGCTTAGTAATTCACTCGAAGCATTAAAACAGGACTGTTGACATTTAAAACATGACACATGATTTTAAACCTCATGTATAGGTTTAAATAAGGAATTACTTGATAAGGAATTACGTAATAAGGCAGACCAAGCAATGATGCATAGTGATATAAAAGAGGAAAGACTGTTCACTTATCGTAGATGATGAAATTCAGAGGATTTCTGAAAGCGCGCTGCAACTGCTACAGAAAATTCAGACCCAGTGTTTGAGCAGCGAGCTCATTGGCTACTGATACAGTAGGAACCAATCAGCTGTGCCCTTTAGAGAATGATGTGATCAGGACCAGCCTGATGAGCCTGCACCATTTGGGTGAACAATCACTTTTAAAGCATTATGTTTTGAAGAAGTTTGTGATTTGTGATGCATAAATGAATACTGAATGTAAAAATCACACAGTCGGCTAATGCAGGGATATCCAGCCCAGAGGGAACTGACACTGTGTAAAAAAGTATTTTCTTTTGTTATTCTCTTTTTGCTTCACTAACAGGATCTCTTATAAGCCTCGAACATCTATTGAGTAATAGACCCATCCACTCCCACTCTTCTTCAAAGCACCAAACAAATTTTCAAGTTCTCTCTTGCAGTTAAAGCACACTGATATGCCACAGCTATTTTAGAGTCATTTCGGAGCTCATTTAATATTCTTCCCTGCGTTCCCACGCAGCGAAACTTGGCAGGAACGTCTTTGGATGATCGAACAACCACATAGCATAAAGCTTAATGTAATTAAGGTGTTGAGAAGATGAAAAAATAGTGTGTGTGTGTGTGTGTGTGTGTGTGTGTGTGAGAGAGAGAGAGAGAAAGAGAGAGAGAGACAAGGTAAAAAAGTGAATCACAAGCTGCAGAAAATAGACTGTACTACACTAAAAACTACATAGTATTTTGTTGCATCATTTATAAGGGTCTGGCAAGCCGTGTGATTAGTAAAGCACCCTGAAAAAGGACAAGTAAAACTGTTGAGAAGCTTTTAGTGTGCTAGAGCGTAAGAAGCCATTGACTACAGACAGTGTCCACTATACATCTATTAATTTTATATGGTAATTGTTTAAGTTATAAATCATGTTACATCAGTGATCGTGTCGCGTATATTTTGCAGTGTAACATCTTGAAGTGTTTTTGCATTAACGGCCAATATATTTTCCGAAGCCCTTTCTTTCAACAATGTATCATTCGAGATTAGAGAATAGCTGCATTGGTATAACAGATGTTTGACTTTTGAGCGTTTTTTCTTCTTCCGTACTATTATTCTCAAAGATGTTGCTCATTAATCTGTGAAACATTTTTAATTAAATTATAATAGCAGCTGGCGAGGATATCAGGTGAGGAAGCAGTCTGATAGTTTCAATGAACTTAGCTGTACGGTAACAGTTTTGCAGGTGGTGATGATCGTAAGATTCACTGGATCTTGGAGACGGATGACTGAAGACAGAAGACTGATGGAGTCAGTCTAGCAGCAGGCTGTGGATATACAGGTAAGTAACCAGGTAAGTTGAAGCATGTATACAACAACGAGACCAGACACATGTGATGTGGATGGCGACTGCTTATGAAGGGTGAGATACTGAGCGGGTACAGGCGCGCTGTGTTCCAGTGATTGGGACAGGATGGGTGGAGCTGGATGATCGGGTGTTCAGGGTGTGACCCGTGGTGTGGTAGAGCCTGTGACACTTGGTTTTTGTAAAATTAATTTTGAACTGTGACATTGCTGAACAATAACATCTAACCTCATTAACTGATTTCTCATTTTGTCTCCTTTCATACAGCTGCATAACAATGTCCCAGATCCCTTGACAAAAAGTAGGAACTGGCTCTGCTGCCAGTAATCTAATTGGGAAGCATGCGGTCATATAGCCTGCCATCGTCGCATTCATCGCATCATTCATTTTGCCACCAGATATGAACTGATGGATGTTTTGTAGAGTGTCTCTAATAGCAGCATCTTCTCACCTTCCCTCTAAAATGTTTGGTGTTTGAGTGCCAGATTGTGAAACTACTGCTATCTTGCCCATTATAAAAATGATGTGAATGTATTACCATAATGTAAATTGAGCTTTTAAAAAAGTATGTTTAATTACCCTTTACACAAGAGCACTCGATAGCATCAATGACATTTCAGTATGATGCAGTTTAAATGTTTCTATTTTGCCTCATCTGCATCTCTGTAGAAATTTTTCTTATGCACATTTATGGTTTTTAAAATGGCCTTGTTTTCAGTTTCCTAATTTCTATGCCACTCCACAGTCCTGCCTTCAATATACAGTACATGACAATACAGTATCTGCATCATGTATCCAGACTCAAGCCAGTTTTGTTACGTTCATAGAAGCCAACGTTTCCCCCATTTAAACAATACTCACTACCACATGTATGCTCACTGAAGCATGCCAAATACTCATTGTTGATTGGCACCCATTCAGATAATATTTTAAACTGAACAGAATCATTCATAGGAGCTCAACATGCCATGCGGTGTCTCCATCAGCTTGGTTCAAATGCCAATGTAATTGTGCATTCATCACTCACCAGTGCCAGGAACTGTCACCCAGCATCACAGAAAGGGTTTTGGGCTTTGTGGCTGCTGTGCTGATATTCCATGACAATGTGTGAGCAAGCCGTAATTTGTTTGGTCCAGATATGAAGCCACAACACCCTCGATGTCTGTTTAATTTAACACTTCAGTGGTGTTCATGGTTGAAACTGTATCTCAGTTCACTTTATAAATGCATAGATGAGAAGGAAGAAGGCGTACTCGGTTAGTTTTAAACTTAATTGAAAAACAATTTATTTCTGAAACTGTGGATTCACAGCTATGGACTCTGAAACCATGCATCAATTATAGCCTTTATATATATATATATATATATATGTATTATAATGTTTAAAGATTAAACATTTTTTTCAGTTGCTTTGGTGCGTTTCTGTAGTAGTCACTTTAACATCAAAAAAGCAATTTCTCATTATTTTGAACAAATTGCAAATGCTTTGGTACATTCATGCAATTGATTATGTACAATTGTCTGCTGTTTCTTACATTATAAGTTACTTATGTTATGTCATGTTGATCAAAATAAATGAAACTGGTTCCCTGTTGAGTAGTCTTGCCCCTCAAAACATCTAGGCATTAGTTCCTTGCATAAGTCATTACAGTTTTTCTCAGTCGCTTTGGTGCATTTCTCACATCACTATTTACATTTGCACAACAGTTAGTTCAACCTCCACAACATTTAGTCATTTGTGAACATCATAGTAGCAGTTTCTCATTCCTTCGAACAAATTGTAAATGCTTTTGGACATGCATCAATTGCTTTCATACAACTCTCTGCTGTTTTATAACATTATCATTTGCTTATGTCATGTCAGTCAAAATTAACTATATTTGTGAATGCTGAATAGTCATTCCATATAAAACTAATAGTCCTCCTTTCATTGCTTGAGTCATTACATACAAAAATGTTGAACTAGTTGTCAAAATCTGTCAAGCTAATTTTACACATTTTTTTAAATCATTTTTGAAAATGTCTCCTAAATTGAACAATTTATCTTAGGTGAATCTCAACTTTCACTGATGCGAAGGGGTGTGTGAAGCATTAGTTGCAACCAATGATAAGCCACTTCTCTACAATCACTGTCAGAGCTGAATCCCATAAACCCCCACTTTACAAGCATATATGAACCAAGCAGGACATAGTGTGTACCATTTCTACAATAGCGTGACACAGAAATGGAAGGCCAGCCTCGTGGAAGAGGGGTGCGGGTAAGGGTGAGGGTGAGGGTGAAAGTGCGAGTGCGAGTGCGGGTGCAGGACGGGGAAGGGGAAGGGGAAGAAGAGGCCAAGTACATAGGCGGATCCCTGATGAAATCAGGGGTACAATTGTGGATCAATTGTGGTACAAATGGGGGGTACAACAGGGGTACAAATGTTGTCAATCACGGCCTCACAATGAAACATCTGCTGACTTTGTTAGACACTCTTTACAGGGACATAATCCCTGAGAATGAGAGGGGTCTAACTGGAGACCGTCTGAGCAAGCATGCTGCTGTTCTGGATTGCATTGCAAGAGATGATATTCGCTGTGATGCAGATGAAATTATGTGGCCAGACAGAGAGGAACGTCTGGATGTGCATGAATGATTACAGTACTATGTATATTGTATGTTCAGTTCCAATATGTACTGCAATATTGTTTACAGTTGTGCACAGCTCTACCCAAAGGGAGTTTATGTTTGTTGTAAATAAGGGTGTATTTTTTCTTTTGCACAATGCTGTGAACAAATTAGAATTGCAAAGAGCATATGCAGTAAAAATGTGAAACATTCAGTGTCTTGTAGTTACCTCACTAAATACAGTAATGTGTAACTTTACTGCATTTTTCAAATGGCTGTGCAAATAGTATATAGTGCTGTCTTGAGCATTTTCAGGTAGTGTCACCAATATATGACTTTTTTACATTGGAAAACATTTACAGAGTAAACTGTCATAATGAAAACATGACAAAGCCATTTGACTATCTTGTTCATAAGCAATGGTGTCAAGACTTTTCATCTTGATGACTCTGACACTTTCATTGACATTAGTAGACATGAAGGGGCAATGTTACTTATAGACAACAGAATGTATTAAAGGGATCATCCAAATAAAGTGAAACCCTGATTTTTTATCAATGTTGGAAGCAGTGGTGCTGCTTAATATTTTTTTTATAACCTGTGATATTTTTTTTCAGGATTCTTTGATGAATAAAAATATTTAAAAAAGAACAGCGTTTATTTAAAATATAAATCATTTGTAACAATATGCACTACTGTTCAAAGGTTAGTGGTCAGAATTTTTGTTTTCTTTTTTGAAAGAAATTTTATTCAACAAGGATGTGTTAAGTTTATAAAAAGTGATAAATTTCTCGAAAAAGCTGTTATTTTTAACTTTATATTAATCAATGAATCCTGAAAAAAAGTATCACAAGTTCCAAATATATATATATATATATATATATATATATATATATATATAAGAAGCACAACATTGATAATAACTGAGTATCAAATCAATTTATTAGAATGCTTTCTGAAGGACCATGTGACACTGAACACTGGAGTTATGGCCGATGACAATTCAGCTTTAGATCACATAAATAAATTACATTTTAAAGTATATTAAAATATAAATTTTAAATACAATTTTAAATGATAATAATATTTCACAATAGTACTGTTTTTTATTATTATTATTATATATCAAATACATGCAGGCCTGATGAGCATAATAGACTTCTTTCAAAAACATAAAAAATAGTAAAGTTTCCAAACGTTTAACCTGTATATATATATATATATATATAGTCTTTTTTCTTTATATCACAATATAATTTATACTATAATTTGTTGACAGACCAACAGTATAAGTGTAAATAAATCCTGTACAGTCTCTTGCAATCAATATCCCACATAGAGTAATGTGTAAATTTGTACTGTTGAAAACTGTCATATATTTTCAATCATTGTCGTCAAAATAATAGCCAGTTTACATCTGAAAATATTGTCAGAGTACACTGTTATGACAACATAACTAAGCATATTAACTATCTTGTTTGTGAACAATGACACAAGGACTTGTCATTCTGATGGCACTGCTGTGTTCATTGACATAAATACTTTTAAGAGATGAACTAAGGATTTTGATTAAGTTACTGGCTTTAACAGGTAATCCATTGTGTGGTGCTGATTGTAAAATAATTGTTTTGAGGAATGCACTTTCTGGTTTGCAAATCTTAAGGATGAATCAAGAAATGTACCAAAGCAACTGATAAAAAACTGTAATACCTTTTTTTTTTGTGTGGAAATGAATGGGTGGGATCGTGTGCATACGCATTCACATAAATCATCTTTGGACTGTCATATGCATTAGCTTTTTCACTACAGTAGTTGCACTCTGTAGTAATTATAGTTAGGGAACTCTGTAACAGGCCTTCTTGCCCCATATACTTTCTCATTAATCACATTAACACCACAGGTTACATGCGGTGTCACAACAACAGCATCCACACACAAACTCACACTGATTAGATAGACAGACAGACAGACAGACAGACAGACAAACAGATAGATAGATAGATGGATGGATGGATGGATGGATGGATGGATGGATGGATGGATAGATAGATGCTAAATTACCTGAATCGCTGAACTGTCATCATATATATCTGATCTGCAAAGCATGATTTTAATAATTTTATTTTCCCGCTAAATCTAATCACATTCAGCAAGACGATGGACAGAACAGTTAATGCGATCAACACCTGCCTTCAGAAACACAACAGTCTTATGACAAAAAGAGGTTGGGTTTGTAAAAATAAGAATCAAGGCATCATAATATTAAAATCATTTTATTTCGATGCTTCCAGACCCCTTTAAAGAATAATTACATTTGGACAAAAAGGTTTATGTTTAATTGAAACACTGAGCTCGATGTTGCTATACAGATATGGACATGAAAGGCAGAGTGTTCAGGGCTTAGAGCTTGATAATTGATCCATTGTAATTCTGTTCATGACCGACAAAGCTCACGGGAGCTGTCCACCGGCGCGTGGTGCTGAAAGACATCACATATACTTAACCAAACAATTAAGGGGCATTTCTGTTTTCATATTCAACGCAAGAAATATCCTTTAATTGTAAGACAAAGAATATAATGCTTCGTCTCTGATGAAGTCTTCAGTGATGTGGATGAATAAAGTGATTCCAGCGGTGCTCTTCATTTGTTTCTCTGAAGTTCATTTTCTTCGATTCACTTTCTGCTCTCCACAAATCTTCTTTCATTCTTTTTACACTACTTAAAGTCCGTTTGATATCAACCTTTTAAAAATCAAAAACAATTTAAAGTAAACAGAAAAAAACATGAAACAGCACATTGCATTCTGTTCAAATGTACCGTCTTAAAATACGCAAAGTGAAACTGTGGTATTATTACATTAGAAGCTATTTCTACCCGATCTCGTGCAAATCACTTACTTCATATAATGTGATATTAAATATTGTGTTGGCTTGACTAAAATCAGTAAATAATCATACAACCTGCAAACCTTTCTATACAGTGATACATTTAAATTGCATCATGTGGTGCAATATATATGCACACACACAGAAAATGCTATCATGAAAATAGCAGTATTGAAGGCTACACGAGCCCACAGCTCCAGGCTTCACCGGCAATGTCGTCTCCGCAACACGTCCTCACAATAAACACCGTGTCTGAATGAAACCATGTTCACAGGTAGAAATGCGCCTTATCATGTGTAGAATTTCCACGGACTTCTGACAGCGGCACTCCGTCTCGCGCCGCGGGAAAGTCGATTCCTCTTCGTGACGTTGCACAGCGACTATCTGTTCTTCATCATCCAGCAAAAAAAGCAAGAATGAATCCAATGCACGCTTTAACACTCAAAAGAAAGTTATTGTTTCCTTCTGTGCGCGACGAATCATTGAGAGACCATGCTACCTTAATTTCTCCCATATAGAAATCTCTGTGAATAGCGTTCTCATTGACTGCTACATGTTTACTAACTGTAATTTAGTGAACACTAAACTCATCTATCAAAATAGAGAAGGAATCAACAGCACACTTGAACACTCAAAAGAAAGTTACCGCTTCGTTCGATGACTCTGAACCACCGGCTTTCCACAGTTCTCTCCCCACGTTCGCTTTTCCAATGTTTTCACGCGTGGAAATCTAAGCAAACATGTTCTTCCAGAGGGGTCTCGTTCCTAAAAGTTTAACTGTTTTAACTCGAAAACGCTGGTCATTGCGAAAATCGCTTAAAGGTGGCGAGACGCGATGCAACAGTCAACGACGTGAATATGCAGGTTTTTTTTTTTTTTTTTTACGGAGACAAACAATTAAATGAAATTGCACAGACGGAACGCAAAAACGATAACGTCCTCTTAAGGCAGCTGCATGTATGTTTAGCTTTGTCTTCTGCTTCGCGCCGGATTCCATCTCTCCGCGCGCGCGCTCGCACTCTGGAACGAGCGAATAAGCTTGCTAGCGAGCGCGCGCGCGCGCGGGGGTGTCCCTCCTCCGCAGTTTTGAGTTTGTGATGTGTCTCAGACTCCGCGAGCGCCGCGCGAGAGCGAGACCTGCGGAGAGAACGCGCCGGATCCCGAAGCAACCGTTACCCTCCAACAGGCGACCTGCATTTCTCCTTCCTGATTCCCCCTTATTTCCTCACAGTGTTTCTCACACTAGCGCTTTCCTAAAGCGCCGCCACACTTTTTGGTTAATCACAGGTGTATTTGTGATCCTTTGACGTACTTTTCTCATTCATTGGGAATTAACATACATCTGAAGATCGTGTGGATGCGCGGTTTTGGAGAGAAGCGGAGATGGAATTGCTGATAATATGCCTTTCTTTTGGGATATTGCAATGCAGTTCGGTGGGAGCCGACTCCATCATTCACATCGGTAAGGAGTGGGCTGTTCAAAGCCTTTATTTGTTGCAAATGATAATGAATGCGCCATCCAGATTGAAGTGAAGGGACTGTGTTGCAAGGGTCGGTGTGAAATGTCAATTGTAAATAAGCATTGAAAATGCGCCCTGCTAATCGGGCTGAATATCAATTGAGTAGACCACTTGTGATCATAACGTCTCTCTTGTTCAGATTGGCGATAGTTCCAATGCACTGATATGCACGAACAAGACTAATCTAATTTCAGTCTTAGCAGCTTGTTCATGAGCAATGTATAATTGTGTAAATAGCAGATTTCAGGTAAGTTGGAAATACAGGAGGCGTCTCTCATTAGGCAAAGTAAGCCAATGTGTGGGGGTTGCTCTCCCCCTCCCATCTATAAGATTGAACTTTGTATGGAACGTGAGGGAAATCTTAATAAAGGATGCTGAAGTAAATAAATGACAAGAGGACAAATGCTTATTCTTGGCTATCCCAGGCCGTAAATGTCATCTTAACCAATCCCCCTCTGCATGCGCTGTGCACATTGACACCCTGTGCATTCTGATTGTCTCACCAAACGTGAGGAAAGTAAGATTTTGGCACTCCAACAGCAGCAGAGAGAAGGAATAGGGGCTGGTGGGGAGGGCGGCTGTGGTTCAGTTGAATCTATTCAGTTGAAGAACTGAAATCCAAACCCTTGAATCTCTTACACGCATGCCGTACATAAACCAAATCAGCCATTCTCTCATTTAAGAGCGGATTTATTAGAATCTGTTGTCCATGTAGTGAAATTAAGAAATTAAGATTCTACAGTAGTGTTGCCAATACAACCCAAAAAGAAAACACAAACCCTTCAGCAAAACTACTTCTTATTAAAGAAAAAAACTTTTATATCAACAACATATCATTGTTTTGGGTGGCTAACTGATCCTGTGGAGTTGGTTATCCTGTATATTTATTATTCGTATACTTTACCCAAACTAGTTTTAACTAATCCAAATAAGCAATGCTTGTCTTAAGGTACTTGTCTGCCCATTTTGTTGACCGAGACTTTGGGGATAATAAAAAAGAAAAAAGTTTTAAGCATGTACTGGCATTGGAATTCACACTTTGAAAGGAGGTGTATTGAATGCATTTGAGAGCTGTGGTGGATGTGATATACAGTGTGAAATACTCGTTTGAGATGCTATATCTTTGTGTACAACGAAATAATTAAATCCACTGCTTGTTCTCAGATACTTCAGGTTAACTACCAGTTGCATGGGTCTAGGAGGTAAAAAAAAAAAAAAAAAAAGACGAGGTCTTCCAATATTTGTATCCAGCTCTTACCTTTAAGTGCAGGACAGGCCTTATCTGTGTCTATGTAATAGTCAGGACTCAAAGGTGCATGACACAGGTGAAATAACAAATCCCAGCCTCTCCAGTGCCCAATACTTCCACTTTGTCACATCCGCTAGTTATCATCCTGACCAAATTCGTCTCCGAAGGGCAAAAGGAAAATAGGGCCGTCCGTTGAATGAAGAGGGTGACATGAAGTGATTTTCAGGGTGGTGTGGTGATTTACAGAGGCAACGGACACCCAAAACTGGTAATTGGAAGGCTAGTATAGGCAGTGTGGATCAGGGCTGCTCTCACTGGCAACTGGAATGAACAGATGCGACACCCCTATTTCTGCTAAATAAGATGAACATTGCAGTGATACATCAACCAAATTCTACCTGTCTACATGCCCATCCTATTGGGCTCCTCTAACACAGGTAGAGAAGATGGGTACATTTTGGCCACACATAAATGAGGCCTCTCAATCTCTCAAAAAAACATTTCCAGATAAATTTGCTAAGCTGCCATAATATGAATTAATCTGCGTGCAACTTGTTGCCCAACTTCATTCTAAGTTGCTTTTATAAGCATGTGCTTGGCATGTAAATGCAGGGGATTTTTGGCCCTGCTTTATTAGGTGCCTTTAACTACTACTGTATGTTCTTATGTCAAAAACAATTCATTGTTTGGTACTTATTGTGTTCGTGTTGTATTTCAAAACACTTTTACTGTATGCTTTTGAGGTGGGATATGGGTAAGGTTTGGTGCTGTGGTTAGGTTTATGGGGTAGGGGTAGACTGACGGCAGAATGTCTGGACTCCATTGCAGCTTTCATTGGCCGAGGATGTCTGACCGACATGTCAAAGCAATCCACCAGAGTTCATGTTGTTCCTCGGCATGGAAATGTAAAGTCGATGCCCCTAAGATAACAGCATGTATCTTAATAAATGATTAATTCAAGGTCATTGTGCAAGTTTACTCCAACACTGGCGCTGCAAACTTAACATACTCTTGAAAATCCAGCGTTTAGCGGATCCTGATAAGCGCTCATTGTCACAGTTGTAAACAAAACAGCTTTCTTCCTCCATGAGGGGGTTTGGCATCATGACGGCTTTGATTCCAGGTAGAATGTTAAAGAATGCGACAGACGTCTCCCGGAAATCCTGTAGAATTAAGTCAATCAGATGTTTTATGTATCAGACACTCAGCCAACGGTTAGTGAGCATGACGTCTGAGACCAGGATAGATGTAATTAGTAATTACTGTAATTTTGTTTTAAATACAACATAAAACATATAAGTACACATCATTGCATCAAATAATTAATTTAGATGATTGTACATAGTTAAAGACACTTAATATAAAGTGGTTCCAAAGTGGGCTTTTTTTTTTCTTTTTCTGAAGGGTCCAGTACGTAAGATTTTTGAATGTCCTGCAAACATCTTCTCTGGAAAGGGACGAAATTATTATTATATTATATATTATTAAAATAGTAATTAATTAAAAATCAAATAACCTCACCTACGTTAGGCAGTTGAAACATTACCTAACATATTTAAATCAACATAATTCAACAACATTGTTCAACACGTTAAACAGTCCTCTTGAACCCAGGAATGAAACAAATTTAACTTTGACATTTCTGTTATTTGTTTATCGCAAGACCAATTTCATTGTATAAAGCATAAAGTAAAAGAACAGTGAAGGGAATTCTAGGTCTAATTTTAGTTGGGAAATAATCATTTTGAACTATTTGCAAATCATATTTGCATCAATTTGCATTTTGTACTTTTATGTATGCATAATATGTCGAAAACGTTTCTTGTCACTCTCAGTTAGGAATTACACGAACCACGTAAATGCATATTTTCAATTCAAAGCGGACATATTTGAGAAAAAATTGTTGAGTAGTTTGCATCACTGGATGTTACTGTCAGTCGGAAAACATTTTTATTCCAAAACAGTTGACATGTATTAAATAATTCGCTATTTACATCTTACCTCACTCTCTTTTAAAGTCAAACTGATGCTCTTATGTGGGCAGTATACCCCGCCTACTTAGATTTGATTGGTTTTGATTTGATTGTATTTGATTCTCAATCATTTTGACATTGAGGGCTGTTAGTCCACTGAGGCAGACCAAACAAACAAAAAAACAAACAAAAAAACGTTTAAATCTTTTTACCATCCTAACAACAGGGGGGAAGGTTTACAGCCCTGATTCATCATTGATCTCAAGTTCAAGGCTTGCTCATTGCTCATTATTTTGTTAAGTAAAAGGTTCTGATAAAAATACAGTTTATCTTATTTATATTTAGTAAAACAATCACCAGACCTGTTCTAGCCTTGAGCTCTCTAGGGTTCCTATAACTAGTAGAACATAGCGCTAGAAATGTCAAGGTCATGTGCTCGGTCCCAGAGAACACACACACTGATAAAAAAATAAAAATAAGTACCTTGAATGCACTTTTAAGTGGCTTTGGATAAAAGCATCTGCCACATAGATAAATGTTTGTAAAATAATAGACCTGTGAGCAAGATGAGCCGAGCAAGTGAATTGCCCTCAGTATGCAAATTAGCAATTGCTTCAGTTTCTTTGTACGCTCCACTAAGACCCAGATAACTATCTGCACATGCCCGCAGGTGCCATTTTTGAGGAGAACGCAGCACGGGATGATGAGGTGTTTCAGTTGGCGATCTCTGACCTCAGCCTCAACGATGACATTTTGCAGAGCGAGAAAATCACCCACTCCATAAAATATATTGAACCCAACAACCCCTTTCAGGCAGTCCAGGAAGGTGAGTGAATCATCATGTTCTGTCTCTTGACTCACGAACTGCATCATTCCCTGACGTCTGAGTGTACATGCTGAAAAATTTACATGCAAGTTGTTGTCTGGCGGTTCGAATAACTCTCCAACAAGACATCCCCAAGTCGAAATGACACACATCACCAGGATTTCTGCTTTTGTTCAGAGCGTGCTTACGGCAACCAAAGATGTCTTGAAAATGTATGTGTATTTGTTTAATGCCTGCATGAAAGGTGACATTAGGTTTCAAAGACTTCCACCTGAAGCTTCGTCGCAGTCTAATGTCTTCTGTGAAAGAAGAGCTAGGTGGAGGTATTGAGTCAAGCTGGACTCAATAACAATTTCCCACATAATTGCAGTTGAGGATGAGTGCTCTGAAGTCTGAGCTTTCCAAAAGATCATTTTGAAAAGCGAGGAGAAAGAGAATGTCTTCTTCTGAATGGGCTAATGGCAGTTAATGATGCTGGGATTGAAGACAAATATGATGGTGATGATGATGGCAATGATTATTTCTGTTAGAAAATATCCTCCATGACAATATTCTATGTTGGTTTTTTGAAATTTTGTCACTGGGAGTGCAAGTGAGGTATTGACGTAGATATAGCACAATCTTTGCTGAGGTTTTATTTGTCATTCGTCTTGCTCTGCTTTTACTGGGGCCTTTATCAACCATAGTCAGTCCAATCACAGAGTATACTCACCGTGTTGTTAGTCGGTGTGCAGTTTTCCACAGTTCAACTGCTTTCAGTGTAATAGGTGTCTTTCAGGTTGGTTTGTTGAAGTGTTTTATTTCCCACATGTCACCTTGTCAACCGGAGGAATAACAATAGCACACTTGGAGAACATCCTTATTCTGACAATGCTGTGTGACCTCACATATGGCACAGGGGAGCTTAACTCTTTTTTAATATAGCTTGTGTTAACAGATAGAATGAAACTGTCTCAGTGTATGTTGATTTGTTTCTACACACCAGGGATAAACTTTCATAGTGGCAAAATATTTGTCACTTGTTTTTCAGGGGGAATATATACTGTATGTATGTATGTATGTATGTATATATATATATATATATATATATATATATATATATATATATATATATATATATATATATATATATATATATATATATGTGTGTTTTTGAAAGAAGTATCTTGTGCTTCTCATTCCTGCATTTATTTGATCAAAAATACAGAAAAAAAAACCCAGTAATATAATATAGTAATATTGTGAAATATTATTACAATTTAACTATGTGGATATACTTTAAAATATCATTTATTTCTTTATTTCAGCCAAACAGTTTTTCTGTATTCTTTGATGAATAAAGCTAAAAAAGAACAGCAGTTATTTAAAATAGAAATCTTTTGAAACAATAAAAACAACATTTCTATATTGGGGTCAGTAATGTTTTTTCTTTCTTTTTTGAAAGAAATTAATCCTTTTATTCATGAAGGATGTGTTAAATTGATAAAAAGGTGACAGTACAAATGTATATTGTTAAAAGAGTTCTATTTTGAATAAATTATGTTCTTTTAAACTTTTTATTCATCAATGAATCCTGAAAAAAATCACAGGTTCCAACAAAATATTAAGCACCGCAGCTGTTTTTTAATCAAATAAAGGCTGGCTTGATGAGCTTAAGATACCTCTTTCAAAAACATAACAACATGGTGATGTTTCAAACTTTTGTCCGGTACTGAGATATGTTTCTTGTATACAACAAATCTGTTATCTTACAAAAAATTGTCATTATTTGCTACTGGTCCTCTGCTTTGGTGATCATCTGAGATCGTCCAGTTATGTTTGATCTCCTGCATGAATGTGTTGTCATGGTAGTGTGGTTGAAATGCAGGGCAGTGTGCAAGTACCTTAGCGCAGTGATGCTGTGCTCTCTTGACTGAATGCCCTGTTGATTTTGGCTTCGTGAACAGATTCCAGACCATTCAAGTCAGCCAATGGAGGTCTTTTTAGTTCTTTTTTTTTTTTTCAAAGTTGCCGTCTCAAAATCGTAACAGTAGCCCACATTGTGTGCTGGTTGTGCCGGAGGAAAGCATCGGGGCTTATTTTATTATGCAGCAAACACATATTAAGTAGCAATAATGTTTTCAGCATTGATAATATAGGTGTTTCTTTAGTGCTACATCTTGCGTATTAGAATGATTTCTGAAGCATCATGTGATACTGAAGACTGGAGTAATGGCTGCTGTATTAGCTTAAAATAAAAATACTTTAAAATTGAAAACCGCTTTAAATTACTTTTTCAAATATTACTGTTTTACTGTATTTTTGATCAATAAATGCATCCATGATAAGCATAATAACTTCTTTCCAAAACATGAAATAATCCCTACGGACCCCAACATTTTAAGGTGTAAAATGTGACCCTGAGATTCACTTTACCCGTTCTTAACCCGGGAAAGAAACATCAATGTATTTTCACTCCTCAAGGTTTTGCTTTTTTTTGTGCCCAGTACAATCATGCAATGTAGTCAAATAGTTTATTAAGGAATCATCTGCTGATATGACTAGAAGCTTAGCATAAAAAATACAGGATATTCCTTTGAATTGTTCATTAAATCATTGCCTATTGCCTGAAGTTGATCTTAGATTAATACTTTACCCCCCTTTGCATTTTTATCAATTGCCGTACGTTTCTTTATAATTGACGAATGTGTTATATTCCTTCTGTATGCTCCGGCTCTCATTTTATATTAAGTGCAAAACCTATACTACAGATACAAATGGAGATGGTTTAATGAAACTCACCAGATGAATCCTTTTAGTGTCTGAGATAAAGATTTGAAGCTTTACCTAAACTGCCTGCTCTCACAAAGGAGTGTGAAATGTCCCAAACCTCCCTAAACGCAGTGGCTTTTATTCATTGGCATCATAGCTGATGTTTTCATAGTCCTCCTTTTTTTGATAGTTCACCAAGTTTAATTAGGTTAGTTTGGCATAGCACTCCAACTGCTTTATTATTGGAAAAGCAATATGCAAAATTAATGTTATGATGATCACGTACTGCGCACACTGCATCTAAAAATGGTTGTGACTTTCTTAAGTGCTTCTTTTACACAGTTTGATAATCTACTGCAGTGACAAATGCATTCCACAACCAAATTAAATTCTGAAAAGTTCAGTTTAATTAATCCACAGGGCTCAACGTTAAGGGCTCAACTGCTGCGCACACAACACTTATGATACAGCGTGCGAGTACCAAACTGAGAGGAATGTATTGACATTCCTCAACTGGTACGTTCGTGTATACGTGCGCTTGAATATTTAAATTGGCAAAGGCTTAAAAATGTGCAAATCAACTTCTGTGAAGATGCAGCACTGGCCCGATCGGGCAAGTGAGAGTTCCATCAACTGGCCCGGGTGACTTTCACGCTGGCCTCGGGCCATCGGTCAGTCCGTATTGTCGAGCACTCATCCACTGTGTAAAGAACCAAACTCAATAACTAGTTGTTAAAGACATAATAATAGCACATTAGACATTCCTATCTCTCTTCACCTGGTCCAGTGAAAGTAGATCATATGTAAAAAGGAATGCCTTGGTTCATTCACAAATTTGTCCACCTACCTGCCCTGGGATCTCAGGGAAACCCTTAACACACACACACACATAGCCTACATCAAATGGTTTAAACAGTTGGCAACCATGTTTCTTTGAAACTGTGAGTTCAAACTGTTGCTATGGTTTTTAAGGGATCACTCCCACATTGAAATGCAGTTGCCACTCACGAAACTGTGCACTGTGTATGCCATGGGATTATTTGAGGAATAGTTCATTGCTTCTCAATAAGCTTGGGCTTTTCTGACTTTTTCTGTACAAATTCACTGGATAAGTGTTATTCCGGTACTGAGGGGCCACTTTAATACCTGCTATCCAGCACAAATACAATAAACATGCACTATGCTCCTTTGACTGCTGAAGACAAAATTGTATATATATATATATATATATATATATATATATATATATATATATATATATATAGAGAGAGAGAGAGAGAGAGAGAGAGAGAGAGAGAGAGAGAGAGAGAGAGAGAGAGAGAGAGAGAGAGAGAGCACTTTATTTCGATAGTCCACTTTAGACATTCTATAAGTAACTTTGCAGCTACATGTCAACTAACTGTCATTAGATTATTAGTCGACTGTCTGCTTAATATCTGCTAACACTTTATTTTGATGGTCCACCAACAGATATTCTACTGACTATAAGTAACTTTGCAACTACATGTCAACTTATTCTCCTAACCCGAACCCGAACCCGAACCCTAACCCCTAACCATACCTAACAGTCTACTGACAGTCTACTACAGTCTACGAATACTCTAATGAGAGTTAGTTGACATGTAGCTGCAAAGTTACTTATAGTTAGTAGAATGTCTAAAGTGGACTATCAAAATAAAGTGTAACCTATTATTTCTTTATATAAGAATGAAAAGCTTTTATATAGAAAACATTGGGGGGGGGGGGGGGGGGGGGGCGTTTCACAAGACAATTTATCAATTAACCATAGAACAGATTCAATCAAATGTAAGACACATGCCCTCATTTACTAATTTATGTGTATGAAAACAAGGGCAAAGTTGACAGCACACGTAAAACAAATATCCAAGCCGATCTATTAACAATCTTGGTGTGTGTCTCTGAAAATAAAGACATTTGGAGAGCCTAAATGCAAATATGAAAATTACAAGAACAGATTAATATTAATATAAAGTATTAATTTGATTCGCACTGATCATTATGGATTATGCTGTTATTACTGTGGCAAAACTGGGCTTTATATGCAGACGTTTCAAATACATATACTGCATTCTACTGGAATGGCATTCACATGATATTAAACCATTCCAAGTCAACCTTTTGTAAATTCAAAGTTATATTTAGAACACAAGTCATTACATTTGCAATTAATCTATTTGATATTCACACAAAATATGCATCATCCAACACTTGGAGCTCTAAGACAACTGTGACAAATAGCTTTTGTCCCTCTACATCAGTGGTTCTCAAACGTTTTAGAGTGGCGTTCCCCCTGAGGCCTTTAACATCCTTCTTCATCCCTCACTTAGACTGCAGTCACACCTTTTTCATTAAAGGACCATATTTGCCACCTTAAATCGATTGTTCCTGTGCATTTTCTTACCTTTATAAATACCTTTTTAAAATAAATAATGCTTTAAATAAAAAAAATTAAAAGTTCAATAGTAAAATATGCAAGGATGGTAAAAAAGTAATGATACTTTTAAATATTAAAGTCAAACCGTCCTTATGAGTGAGTCATGGAGTCTATTAATTAATTTATGAATGGGTCATTGAATCATTGACTCTCACAACTCGTTCTCGAAACACTGCTGTGTGCTGCAGCTCTGCTCAAGTTTTCATTGGAACTGTTATTTCATTGCAAAAAAAATTCATTTCATTTAAAAAAAAAAAAAAAAATACTGCCAATAAAATGAACATCACTCAATTATTACCGTTGCGCTTGTTGCACTGTTGCATAAAAACAATGTCACATTTGCAATCGTGTGGATATTCGGGAAACATTGAATTTTTGCTCGTATAATGATCAACATTAAAAGCAAGAACTCACAGGGTATGTTTTTGTATTGATGAGAGTTTGAATCTTAAATCGATCTCTATGCAACATTTGTGTCTATATTTGTTCTTTATGCTTGTAAATCCCCACTTTTACAAAGGTACATTGTCAAGAACGGCAGTAATGTAGCACAAATTGCTAAGGCAGCATATTCTGTGCACAATCTGTCATATGCTCGCTGCTTGTGTGAATGCAGCCAGTTTTGACTAGATGAGGTAATTTGATTGGACATCATGTATTTACGGGATTTTACCGGATATAATGCTAAGATTTAATGTTATTTTAAGGTGCAGTAGAATTAAATGAACAGCAAGACAGCATTTATTTCCACGTACCCCCTCTGTCACCTCATGTACCCCCAGGGGTATTCGTACCCCAGTTTGAGAACCACTGCTCTATTATAAGTCACTTTGGATAAAAGCGCCTGCTAAATGCATAAATGCAAATGTTAAAAACACAATGCTAATTTCTGTTCTCCTCTTGTGCATTTCTCTTGTGCACATCTCACTCCCAGCATTTCCCTAAAGCTTTGCCAGAAGTGGTTGTCCAGTTGGTGTTCAACCACATTAGATATTTGTTGTTTGAAATTGTTAATTTTTTAAAACTATGATGAATTAACGTGTAAAAAACACAGTGTTTTTCCTTTGTGAATTATTAATTCAGATGATATCATCCGTCGCAATCCCTGAAACATTTCAAAATGCTTGTGTATTCTGATCAATTTTCAATTGTTCATGAGAGACCATATACTCTATATACACTGCCAGATTAGCAAAAACGTGCCTGTGGAGACATTTGTGTAAAATGATATTGCATTGATTCTTGCATTTTTTGTACGTAAAAGTTACCTAAAAGGTTAATGCTCTATCTATCGCATTTGAAAATAGTGTACCATCTTCACTAAACTCGAACCTAAACTTAACCGTTTTGTTAACAAAACAAGCGTGGTTACAGATATGGATGCTCATACTAAACATCGAGTGGCAAGAATTCTCCAAACGTTTACGTTGGCCCCCCTGCTGTACTCATCCATGCCTCTGAGATGACATGCACTGCCCCAGTGGATTTGTAATGGAGTTATTTGAATGCCATCGAGGAAGACGAGTCCTTGGACCTCTAAACATATATTTTTTGGTCGGTACTGCTCGATTTTAAACCATTCGGTATGCAGACATCGGCATGAGTGTGTGGGATGCGTGCAAATGAAGGAGCAAAGTGTATATTCACATACACACACATCAGCAGCCCACACACACTCGAAACACTAACTCGGGACCTTTATTCTGAGCTGTGCATTGCATCAACCCTTCACTGACCATAGAGAGAATGACATGGCTTCTGGCCTCTCGTAGTGAGGGTCCCTGAGTCTGTGATTCGCTCTTGATCTAAATTACCCTGCATGAGACCTTAAATGTGCTTTCAACACAAATAAATGAGGTTAATTACCTTGTTACTCAAGCTAGCCGTCTGATTGCCAAATTACACGGTGTTTCTGTAAAAACAACATATTTGTCCACTTTGGGCAGCACCCTGCTTATTTCTCTGAGTAGAATGTGTTCAAGCTTAACTGCCTTATTCATGCAGAAAGATAATTCGAATTTGTCTATCATTTGCAGATATTGCCTTCACTTCTTGGCTCATTTCTGTGTTTGAAAGCTGGTTGATTAAGACATTTCTAATCACCGTCAGAAGCTCTCCACATGGATCACTCACAATTACTGTGATTGTGCCAAAACTATGCTGATTTGCTGCTCAAGAAACATGTATTATTATTATTATTATTATCAATGTTGAAAACGGTTTTCGCTGCTTAACATTTTTGTGGAAACAATGAGACCATTCAAACATTTGTGGTAAGATTGAAAAGAGAAAGAAATGTTTTTTTTAATTTTTTAGAGAAATTATTTCTTAAGGATGCATTAAATTGATCAAAAGTAACATGTATAATGTTACAAAATATTTATTTTTAATAAATGCTTTAATACATTGAATTAAATCTTCATTGAACATTTTATTCATCAAAGACTCCTGAAAAAGAATCACCATTTCCACAAAAATGTTGATCAGCAAAAACATTTTCTCAACAATGATAATAATAATAATAATAACAACAAGAATAAATGTTTCTTGAACACCAAAATCAGTGTATTAGAATGATTTTTGAAGGAACATGCAACACTAAAGACATATTTTAAAACATATTCAGATAGAAAACAGTTATTTTTATTTTTATTTTAAGTGCCTTGAACATAAGAGACTTCTTTCAAAAACATTAACCATTGTAATGTCTCCAAACTTTTGACAGGTAGGCTACTGTCAGTATGCATGCTCAAATTCAGTAAAATAGTTATTCAATAAAATAATTGAAGTAAAATATTGTCAATTTTAATTTTAAGCAAAGAAGTGAATTAATGTTTTATCACCCAATCCTACTTATGAATGTGTTTGCTTTTGATTGGAATAGTGTACCTGCAACAAATAAAAGCTTTTGGTCCTGGAACGCATCCTTTCTGTCAAAATCACAGTGACCTCTTCTTTAAAATGAACCAAAGGCGCTGCAAGGCCCAATAACGTTTTCCTTCTCATTTTGAGTATCATCAGAAATGCCTCCGGGTGCACCTTTAACTATATTAAAATATCTTGACGCATCTTTTCTGTCAAAATCACAGTGACCTCTTCTTTAAAATGAAGCAAAATCGCTATACAGGACCCAAGCACATTTTCTTTTTCATTTTGAGCATCATCAGAAATGCCTCCAGTTGTACCTTTAACTATATTAAAATATCTTGATGGATACGACTTACAAGTTACAATTTTTTCAACATATCAATGCCAAAATGGGAATAACATATTGCATCTAGCAAAAATATAGCATCTGCATTCCGCTAGCTAAAACGGTAGAGCATTGTGCTAGCGATGCCAAGGTCATGGGTTCAATTCCCAGGGAATGCATGAACTGATAAAAAAATGTTTACCTTAAAAATTCCTTGTACATTGCTTTGGATAAAAATGTCTGCCTATTATCCTATAAAGGGCACAGCCTTCATTCCAGACCAGATTCAAATGTGTGAGCTCAGCAATGTGTTCTCTTTGAACATCAAATAGCAGCACAGATGCAGAGGGATGCAAAGTATCATGGCGTCAGGAGATTGAGCTCTCTCTCCTAAGCAATCGAACCGCGTCCATACGCCGTTACAGTCAGTGTTGGCTGACACTTCATGTGAAAGATGTCCATTGTACGGGAGAGGAAACAATGCGGGGGAATTAATCAGGCTGCGAAGGTTTCACTGATCCATCTATGGGGGCTAGAGTTTAAACAGCCAGAAGCATCGCTGAGGAAGGGATAAACATCTGAAAAGTGCAATCCCAGTCCTATCTGAAGAGAGATATACTGCTGGGACTGTGCCGCGGCTTCATCCATTAGCCGAGCCGGCGCTTCGAAGCCGAGTTCCCGGGATAATTAATTTGCAAACGTTTCCCAGTTTCCAAGGCAGTGCATCTAATCTGTGTGCAGTACAGCTTTATAATGGAGAGACAGCATGTCAGCCACGGTACCTGATAAAACTCGTCTGTGTGTAAACGCCGATGCGCCGTGACCCTTTAGGTAGCCATTTAGGAGTCACACTTTTGAGAACTTGAGGCTCCGCAAATATTTGAGACTTAACTTGGATTTTATCGCCGTTTCTTGCGGATTGACTCAAACTCGACCTGTTGACCTGAGACAAATCGCTTTTTCAGAGGCTAAGCTTCGCCCTTTCTTTGTTGGAATGGATCTAGTGTGTATAGTGATTTGTTGAGAGAGCTTCAAATGTTTTTGGATAAAAAAAATCTGATCGGCCTATGATGTCACTGAAAGCAACTTTTTTTTTTGCCATCCGCCTGTGTGAAGATAAGAATGTTAATCATGTCTGGACCGGTTTGATATCAACTACTGTAGCTGATTTAGAGACTTTGATCACTAGATCAAGAAACTGTTTAGGCCCCTAGTGAAAATGTTCCAAAAAAAAAACACAAAAAAAAACAAGCTATGATGACATGCTGTCTGCCTTCAAATATGACTGCTATCCTATATATAGGTTGTTGCTAAAAATGTTATTTTAATAGATTTTCAAACTGCAGTTATGTGCAAAAAACAAAGTAATAAGCCACAAGAGGCTTGGGTGTAACAGCACTTCTACTCTGAGGCTGTGTTGATACAGCAATACACATCAATATAGTGCAATTGTTTTGCAATACTTTCAGCATTATTATTTATTTATTGCAGTGCTCATTCATAAATATTCCTAAAGCCAATTAATAAAGAAGTAGTTTGTCTAAATATCTGAAACGTACTGCAATGTGCATCATACCTTAAAGTTCGAGCGCTAGATTTAAAGGGTTAAATCCAACCCAGGTAAAATCACTGCAACACAAAGCCTCTCGTGGCTCATTGCTTTTATACAATTGCAGCAACAGAAGTACGATGAAATAGACAAATAATTACAGTGCTATGATACAATAAAAACAATACTAATGTTTACTCTGCATAGTGTAAGAGGAATGAGGATAATGCACCTTTAAGTGGGCAGGTGAGGTAATGGGGTAGATGACTTTTAAAGTGAAGTAGCGTTTGTTCTCGTTTTCTTTGACGAACGAGCATGTTGTTTTACTCCCTTGCGTGTTGGAAGAGCTGCTTGTGTATATGCATGTGTGCTTGGCTTCAGAAACCTAATGATCATTCCTGTGCCAATGGCCTGTTGATAGCATTTTTTTGGATTCTCTTAGAGAACAGACGGAGTCGGAATTCACTTCTTCCTTCTAGCGAGGTGGTTGAGACTTACAGCCCAGTGTGTTATTGTTTTGTCTGTCTGGCCTGTGTTAATTCACCAAGAGGCATTACTGCTTCTTAACCTGAATAGCATTTCAATTAGTGCCTTTGGTGGAGGAGGTTTGTATATAATTTTTTTTTTTTCATAAATTATCAACCCTTTTTACTCCGGCCTCTAGTTAATTTATTTGAACCATCTGTGCCGGAAATATCATCTTTTTTAGGGTCCCCTATCCTATAACAGTTGGGGTGGCGTAGTCGATTGAGCCTGCTTGGTTTTACAACAAAAGGAAGGTAACCTAGGCCCTGTACATCTGGTATTAAGATGCGTTTTGTTCTATTGGATCACAACTAGATGAGGGAGACACATTCCCAATTACACCTGGTGTTTTAATCCGTCTCTTTTGTCCACTGTCCTGATTTCTTCGAGGGAAGGTAAATCTATGGGCTTTATTAGATCTTTCAATCTAATGGACAAAATAAGCTTGCGCAATTTACATATGAATGCAACCAAACACACAGAGAGCAGCAGCTTTTGTTTATGCTCTGATAGCCACAAGACAACACCGAACTCTGTGAGTGCGTGTTAGAAATCAGGAATGGTGAGAGAACATTGTCGGCTGAAGACCCAAGTTTGGTTTTAAAGGGGTGGTAAAAAGTTTTTGATGTCCCCAGAGTGTGTATGTGAAGTTTTAGCTCTAAATACCCCACAGATTTTTTAATATAGCGTGTTAAAGTTGTCACTTTTTGAGGGTGAGCAAAAAACGCACCGTTTTTGTGTCTGTTCCTTTAAATACAAATGAGCTGCTGCTCCCGGCACAGAGGGCGGAGCATCAAAAGCTTGTGTCCTTTTACCTCACACAGACATGCACTGAAACTTTCAAAAACCTTTACCATTTACCAAACACCTTTAGCCATTTATGTTCAAACTGTGTAAGTTATATTGGGCTTGGTCCTTCTGTGCATCTGTGATTTCAGTTTTCTAATTACAAAATAATGTGTCAATAGGTAAATTCTTGGTGAAGACCTACACTACCCTTAATCCTGAAAAGAGATCCATCAATTCGAGAAGTTTTTTTTATCATGAACTATAAATCATTGCAGCAACTTCTCATACCCATTGATTCGGTTGCATAATTTGCACATCATGTGATTGGTAGTTTATTTACCTAAAATATATTAGTACTGTTTTCTCATCTTTTTGTACCTTGTTACACAGTCGGTAACACTTTACTTGAAGGGGTGTGCATAAGACTGACATGACACCTTCATAATCATGACATGACACATGTCAAGAATATGAAGGAGGTTTTATGGATGTTTATGACAACTGTCCTTAAGTGTCATTCACTCAATTATGACATTTTTATTGCAAATATGACATTGTTTGAGATGTCTTTGTTATAACAACTTGACATAAATCAATACATCATAACATGTCAGTGTAGACAACATAAATTGTCATAAATGTGTCATAAACATGACCGTAGCAGATTAATGATCAAACTTAAGAAACCACTTAGCTTTACGGGTTAACATTACATTACTGTCATGTGGTTAGTTTTGACATTGTCTGTCATGAGGCCATTATAACAGTGTCATGAATATTGTTCTTGACCTCAACTGCCATAATGACACATTTAATTTGACATTAAAATGTTATAATGGCCTCATGACAGCCAATGTCAAACCAACCATCTGACAGTTTAATGTAATGTTAACCCATAATGCTAAGTTGTTTCTTAAGTTTGATCATTAATCTGATAAGTCATGTTTATGACATATTTATGAAAGGTTATGTTGTCTTAGTAATGTCAACTAAGTTGTAATGACAAAGACACTGACAGGTTATGATGTATTGGTTTATGTCAAGGTGTCATAACAAAGACATCTCAAACGATGTCATATTTGCATAAAAAAAATCATAATTGAGCTAATGACACTTAATGACAGTTGTCATAAACATGCATACAACCTCCTTCATATTCATGACGTGTCATGTCATGATTATGAATGTGTCATGGCAGTTGTATGCACAGCCCTTCAAGTAAAGTGTTACCACACAGTCTTGTACCTTCTCTTTTTTGCAATATTAAACCATTTTTCACTTCAAGTTGAGCCATTAAATGTTTCAAAATCAGATTACCGGCCCAAAAAAAGTCACCCAACCACAACAAAATCACATATGACAGAAAAAAAGGTCAGTCTATAATACAGCCCTGGTTACCTGGGATCTAACTTGATATAAGTTATCCAATCATGTTTGTACACATTTGTTTCAAAGATTTCAGTGCACTTAAAAAAACGAAAGGAATCTCAGTCCCTTTAAGTAAAGTGTGTCAGGGAAAACAAGGAGGATGTCTCAGAGGGACCGTAGCTTTTATTGAGAACCTCTTCTTGATGTATTATTTCACTCTGGACTAAACACACTTAAAAGTCCGGGGGAATACAACATCACCCCTGTGGGTGCCCATGCCTTGTTCTCCCAACACTAAAAAAAACTCGTTGTTACTTAAAGGTATAGCGGAGGATTTTCTTTTTCCGGGTGGGTAGCCTATACTATTGGTCCACCTAAGTGTCAATCATTCTGGTGATATGTTTACGTAAGGCCGTCGTATGTGCTTGTCCCTATGTAGTTTTCGCTTTCTGCGCATGCGCACTTTCAGGTGTAGTATGTGTGATGAGTTACGGTTTCAGCCATTCCTTTGAAACTGGCTGAGGGTCGAAAGAGAAAAAATGTATACGAAGTGATAAGAAGAGAAAGGCCGCAGAATATAGAAACAAGACCAGAGGTATTTTGGGTGAATATTTCACATGCTGGCGTGCGCTAAAAGCACAGGTTGGGCTTCCCACTGATGCCGCAGTCGTGAACATTCTACTAGACAGGTAAAGTTTGTCATGCTATTTGGAGAAATCCATTTAAAATCACTGCTAGTAAAAGTTAATGTAAGCTATGATTAGCGATGCTAGCCCTGGCACACGTTTAATAGGCGTTCCTTCTCGGGAGCAAATAGAGTGTTGCGCATGTGCATTTAAAAAAAAAATTGGAGAGGGCGGGTCTTTTCTAAAATTAGGAAAGATCCTCCGCTATACCTTTAAAAGATTAGGTGGTCAACATAAATCTCAGTAACATGAGCATTTATTTGTGGCACAAGATAATGTTGACACTGCAGCTTCATTAGTCCTGATCACTGTCAACCAGTGTTGTAATGTAACGGAGTACAAATACTTCGTTACTGTACTTAAGTAGAAATTTCACGTATCTGTACTTTACTTCGCTATTTAAATTTATGTCAACTTTTACTTTTACTTCACTACATTTCCTAGATAAAATGTATACTTTTACTCCGCTACATTTCCACTAAGCATCTTCGTTACTCGTTACTACAAAATAAAATCAAAAGAAATGTGGGTTTGAGGTTTGGCGAATCACTGCTCCTAGATTGCATTGCGCACACTCTATTTCAGCGTCAAGCTTGTTTGTTGCCATGGAGGAGGATGCACAACTGAACCCGTGGAAGCGCGAGCCGCGGCCGCGCGCGAATCCCAAACGCGACGCTTTACGAGATAAGATGCAAGTGGCTTAACTAAACCGCTGATTTACGATAGAAGTTTTAAACGACCGACATAAATAATCAGTTTGCAAAGCTCATCTTCGGTAAGGGGAGATTTACAGGTAAAGATAAAGAGACTGAGGGAAGAAGAACGAGAGATGGAGATGAGAAAGGAGAGCAGGTAGAGCAATGCATACTGTGCCCAGAATGAGAATAACTTTATTACAATGGATTCCTATTTAACACAGATATACATATGTGTTTTGCCAATGACAGTGGAAAAATAATATGCCCCCGAACACCCTAGCAAGATCACTTTTGGGACCTCTGTATTTATAAAACCCCGTATACGGCTATTGCACTGAATATAAAATTATATTTTTGAAAAATACAATGAATTATAAGGCTGTACAGAACAGTGCACTATTGCAGACTGATTTTTTCTTAGTAGAGCAGCTAACTTAAAGTAGGCCTACATGCAGTGCAAGATAAACGATAAACGAGAAGTACAGTAGGCTACAGGCTACAAAACACAAACAACAGCATGTTGTACCAGTTAATAGTATGCCTAGTATAAGAAATCCACAATAAAGTTCACAATCAAAGTTAACCGCTTGCTTAAAAAAAAAAAAAAAAAACTTTTTACTTTTACTTAAAATACTTAAGTACATTAAATTTCAGAAAATTACTTTTCATACTTAAGTACAGTATAAATCAGATACTTTAAGACTTTTACTTAAGTAATATTCTAAAAGGTAACTTTTACTTCTACCAAAGTCTTTTTCTAGTACCATACTTGTACTTTTACTCAAGTATTGCTTTCTAGTACTTTATACAACACTGCTGTCAACACTTGCTCTACTGTTAGCAGGTAATATAATATAGAGCCATATACATTATATGTAATCCATATGAAAATAATCCATGTATTTTTATGAGCATACATGTTTTTATTTATTTGTTCTATTTATTTGATATTAGTGTACTATTGAGACAATAACAAGTTTAAAGTAATGCAAATATGTCATTATTTAATTTAATAGAAAAACATTATTTTAATTTGAAAACACTGTGCATTTAGTTTTTGTTGCTAGTTTGAGTTGAGAAATACACATTAGCATTATCACTAATCTGTGTGTACATTTTCCTTGAGAACCCAGCAAGTTGACTCATGAAACCATTTGTTTATTATATCGCAATCGTAATACTGACCTCAATAATCGCATTATGACATTTTCCCCAAATCGTGCAGCCCTAAGTCAAACCATATGATGTATAAAAAAAAAAAAAGATAAAAAAAAAAAAAACTTTTAGCTATGGGCGAGACTAAGCTTCAGCTTCCACAATGTCTCGTTTTAAGCTTTAAAAAAATATATAACTGGTAACACTTTACAGTAAGGTTCCATTTGTAAACATTAGTTAATGCATTAACAAAATTGCTTAACAATGAGCAATTCATACATATTTCAATCTTGACGACTGCATAGTTTCAGCAAGATATTGAATATGGCATGTTATTGTTTTTGGTCCTGTTTTAGTAGATCTGCTGCTACTGATTATTGCTGCTGCAGAGCAAGCATGGACAGCTACTGTTAAAATATACACAGACACGCTGCTGTGGGCATGTAAGATGCTGTTGCATAAAGACATATATAAATACCGTAGCAGATCTAGGCAGGTGGAGCTGGGGGAGGTAGAGTGTTTCAGAGTAGCTCTGAATATCTTTAATTAAATGTAGTCATATTAAAAGTATGCTTATGTTTTGTTTTTTTAATAATTAAATGTAATTGTTGTCACAATTAATAGATACAAAATAATTAAAATCAAATCAAATGGATCAAAATCTAACTAATAAGAAACTTTTTGAAAACGATACCTTTACCTCGATACCTCTGTGTAAACTACAAAAATGTGAATTTGTGGAAATGGTGACGCCATATGCGCGTATTACGTCTTCAGTCTATAGGCGCGTAGTGTTTCTTTTCAAAGTGACCTCGCCAACTGCTTGCCTGGCTCGCATAATACAGCATTTTTAGTCTTTTTCGCTGATCCGTGAGAACGGGAATCGTTTTGACAATGTTGTCGTCTGTACACAAAAAAAATGCAAAGGAAACACTTTTCCATTTTTAGTTGTCATTTAAACATCGTTGTTTACATCATTTACACATCGTTGTTTACATGCTACATGTCCTGCATGCCTTTCATTAGAGCATCTATAACTCGAATTTTAACATCCAAGCATGTACTGTACCTCCACATTTAGCCACAATAACAGTAATAAAGATGAGCTATCAAATAAGTGAAAGTGACAGCAAACACAACAACAGCATAAAATAAAATCAGTAAACAGTTACACAATCATTATCACAGCATAATTTATTAATGCCGCAGTGCACTGCTGGGAAGTCCAGTACCACAACTATTAGCATGGTTTGTGGATATCACCGTATTATTATCCACGTATTCCACACCTTGCTCAAAAAACCTCACACTTGACAGGAAGAAAATAATGAAAAGGCATACTTAATGACTATTTGAGTCTTTGGTGTACATGCTGTTTAATGTGTGCATGGCATAAACAGTCTGTCAAGGCATAAGGCTTGTCAAACTATCTTTTTAAATAATACGAGGAAGGAAGCATAAACTGACAACATACTGATAAGATACAGCTTGAATGTACTGTAAGTCACTTTGGATATACGAATCTGCCAAATGCCTAAATTTAAAACTTGATGTTAGGAAAAGTGAAAGTATAAATTTGCAAAGCATTTCTGCAAAGTCTGTTCTGTTGCACTGCCCTACAAAATTTTTAATTTAATTTAATTCAATTTCCATTTAAAAAAATCACTTTCAGTGGGTCTATGACTTTTTAATTTCATTATTTACTTGTCTCTGCATCCAAAACATTACACACATCAAACAAGTGATATTTGTTTGTGACAGATGACTTGGCAAATGCACATCAATAAACCTCATAATTTATTTATTATAGAGAAAGGTCACCATGATGGTTGCCAGTGCATTCTCAAGTGAAATGCTGTATATAATATGTCAATAGGTGGGATTTTCATCTTAGTTGTAACTTGTTTAGAATGAAGTGTGCTTCATTATGCTATTAATTGATGTACAGTTCCACAGTTGTTCTTTTATTGTTAACAGTGATCTTGTGATATTAGCGATTTTTTTACTGAACCAGTTAATTTGTGAGTTATTTCATGTTAAGTTTATGCATGTTTTGTACACTGCTGCCTTAAAGGTGCTCTAAGTAACTTTTTTTACGTTAACCGAACAGCTTCGGAGTCATTGGAATAGTTATATGACTTTTTTCGGGTTGAATGGTGGTCGTCTCGCACCCCCCGAGCGCCTGTGAGCGGAAAAACAACACTTGCAACTTTGGCCCGCCGGCCTCCGCGTCAGAAAGTATCGCGTGATATCAAGTCTCGCGATGTAACGAATTGCTGTACGGCACTGCACACGTACATTTATATGATATCATTCTGAGTATCATACGTACCTCAGTTGACATGGCTCCGTGCGTTCACCGGCGGCTTCTCTGAAAACAAATGCACGTGACCAGAGGGAGAAGATGGGAGGGGGGAAAGTTGCCAATGGTTTTACGACAGTCTTCTCAAATATCTATTCCGAAACTATAGGGGGAGCTCTAAAACGAAACCTGCGAGAAAACAGCGAAGACATTTCCAAACCTACTGAGTGCTGCTTTAAAGGGGTGGTTGAGTATGATTTCACTTTTCTAACTTTAGTTAGTGTGTAATGTTGCTGTTTGAGCATAAACAACATCTGCAAGGTTACAACGCTCAAAGTTCAAAGCAAAGGGAGATATTTGCTTTTAAAGAAAAGGACTACAACAAACGGCTGGTAGAGACTACATGACATTCCTCCGGGGTTAGTGACATCACGAACCCTAAAATGTACATAAACCCCGCCCCCGGTAACACGCAGTCCATGTTGAGAAGAGGAAAAGTTGTTGTATAAGAGTATATGTGTGAGTCAGCCCAAACTTTAGCATCCGTCTTTTCACATTCAATAGAAAGTCACTCTGTGTGCATCTCACAACAGTTCCTATACGATTACCATGACAGAATATGCTAATTGAAGATAGTTAACTCCACATCAGCAACATAAATTCATCAACTAACCATTCAGAGACTTCCTGTTGCTTCTACATGTTGTCACATCTTCTTGAGTCTCTCCATCTTTGTCTGACTCCGTTTTAACATTAAAGACATAACAGTTTCTGTAATTTTAGTGTGTGTCTGCGTGAGTTAATCGCAGCTGCTAACACACACAAGCTCTTGAAACCCCGCCCTCTGCAGCAGCTCATTTGAATTTAAAAGGCCAGGCACAAAACGGTGTGTTTTTGCAAACCCTCAAAAAGTGACAACTTTAACATGCTATATACAAATATCTGTGGAGTATTTTGTGCTAAAACTTCACACACACACACACCCTGGGGACATCGTAGATTTATTTTACATCTTGTGGAAATTTTACCACCCCTTCAAAGCTTTAAGTACAATCAACTTGGATTTTTAAATAATTTCAAATAGACTTTAAAAAAAGAGTTGAATCTTGTACAAAAAAAGTTGAAAAATTCTTAATTTATTTTGATATAGCCTATATATATATATATATATATATATATATATATATATATATATATATATATATATATATATATATATATATTATATATATATATATAATTACAGTGTACATTGATTTCTTTTGGATTCAATTAATCCTCTTAAATGTGTTCATTCAGAAAACATAAGATTGATTCAAGATCTAATAAAATTAGCAGACACCTTGATTTAATTCAGACCAATTTTGGAAATAACAACAACATCTTGACTAATGTTCCTACCATCTGTTATCTGACGAAATCGTTCTACTTTTTTACATTCTGTTGACTTGCAAATACTGACTGGACAGGTTATAATGTGGCGCATGTGTCCTTTGATTATGTGTGTTTTTTTACTGAGATGTATGCATAAATCAGTGACGTCTGGCCCCACATGAAACAGTTAAAGCACTGCATGAGACTAATGAGACATTTAATCACATCAGCCTAACGGTATATTTGGAAAATAAATTGTGGGAGAAGTCACTCTGTAACCTGCGGAGTTGTTGTTATAGTATCATGCCCTTTGGTATTACACTGATTTAGAATATTTAGTCACCCATGCTAAGCTTTAGTCACTCCTGCTGCTAAGCTAATTAGCAATGATACATAGCTTTCCCGCAAGGGCTATGTGTTCATGATATCAGAGTCTGGTGAGCCGTATTTAGGATCCCTGCTATTCAATGCAGCACATGACTTAGCAACTTGACTAGTTTTGGGCTGGAGGCGGAGACTGGAGAATAAATTATTCATTGCTATCAGGATTTTTTCTAATTGTGAAATAATTTGCTGTAGCTTATTTAAAAAAAAAATCAATGCTGTTTGCAGGATGGTAAACTCATGCAATTTTAGTCAGTGAAAGTATACATACAATTAGGACAGATTACATTAGTATGACGTGGGAGTAAACAGATCATGCTTTTTAGCACAATAGGCATGCTAATGTGCAGTACATTCTATTGCCTTCATTCCATTTATATATACATTTCTTTGTAAGTATTTTTGCGTGTCAACAACCAGCAGCGTTATTGAAGAATGCACGGGTGCTTAAATGTATAAGGGAACCCAAGAGTATTACATAAGAGGGAACCCGTGATGACTCAAACATCAAATAAAGCATAGACTCTAAAAAATGCTGGGTTGTTTCAACCTAATTTTGGGTCAAATATGGACAAACCCAAACGTTGGGTTAAAAATGTAATTAAAAAATTTAACCCAACGGCTGGGTTTGTCCATATTTGACCCAGAATTGTGTTGAAACAACCCAATTGTAACCCCGAGTGTAACGACAGGGCACACAAATAGTTAAGTAGTCTTCAGATTACATTGTTTGTTACAGCAGCATCTTGGATAAATTACATTTGTGGACAAAGCTGCTGACTGAACAAACCGAATGTATATGAGAGTAAATTTTATGGCAATTACATAATGAAAGGTTTTTTTTCCCCTGTAAAACACATATATCATGTAATGAATTAATCTGACATTAATTGCGACCTCAAATCAATTAATTGGTTGGGGTGGGAATCTTTAGGCACCTCTCGGTCCGATTCCGATTCTGCCAGTCACGATCCGATTCCAAAATGATGAATTAATTTGTTTACCGACTTGAAAATCTCAAAATCTTGGAAACGGATTTTAAGATTTTTACACGCCGTAAAAGTGGACTTAAAATATTTATTATCCTGTTGCGCCCTCTACAGGCCCTGATCAGTGACTAGTAGACGTCAAGCTTAAAGCGCCATGGCAGATCATTATGTCGACTAGTCTGTACTATTTTTAGGTGGACCATACATATAATAGGATTATAAATAGAACTATACCTGCTCTATCTCTATCTATAAGGTAAAAATTACGATACCAAATAAAGTGGCTATGATGCATATTTGTACCAAACACACAAATGTGAGATGTTAATGCCCTACAATCTTCAGATTGATCACTTTTATGTGGAAATTAAGCAGTAGGACTGTTAATTCGCTAGTGTGTTGATCACAACGGTCTGCAATTCATGGAACGTGCTAATATTGCCTAAACCCTTTCGAGTTTACATTCGGAAAAACTGCAGGAATAAGACTGAGTTGAAAGGTATTAATGCAGGTGGAATTTGCAGTAATTCCTGCTTTCGAGACACAAAATCCTGGAGGGACTTGGTAATCTGTTTGACTGACTGTCAATTGTGAGGGCATATGGTTAAGAGAGGGAATTCTTATGATCGTTGTGGAAGGCAGAAATATGGCAGAACATTCAGCAGTGGTCCTGGCATCCAAAGAGATGGAGAGGGAGCACAAAAGAAGAGGGAACTGAGGGAGGGTAGCCTTAGGGGATTACTGTGAGAGAAGTAGGCAGTTGGTTTTTATGGTAGCATGCTAAAATTGCTAAGCGAACGGTGCTTGCATTAAAGCATAAAAATATACAGTACACACACACTCACACACACACACATGCTACGGGTTGCACAGACTAGTCGACTTTAATGCTCTGCCAGAGATTGTTCTGCTCATTTTCATCAAATCAAGAGATTTAAGCTTGACGTTGACTAGTCGCTGATCGTGGCCTATAGAGGGCGCAACAGGAAACGAAATCTTTGAAGTCCACTTCTACCCGCGGCTTCCAAACTGTTTCTGTTGACTAATATTATCAAGGGAACAATATTATTAACTCGTCTTTATCTTTAGGACATGTTCCAAAAACATTCAAGCTAGCAGTTATAAAACCTCTTATTAAGAAACCACAATTAGATCCAAATAACCTAGCAAATTACAGACCCATTTCAAATCTTCCATTTATGTCTAAAATACTTGAAAAAGTTGTGTCCGCTCAATTGTGCTCTTTCTTGCAAGAAAACGATATCTATGAAAAGTTTCAGTCAGGATTCAGGCCACATCATAGCACAGAAACTGCGCTGGTTAAAATTACAAATGATTTACTTTTAGCTTCTGACCAAGGCTGTATCTCAATACTAGTTTTACTCGATCTTAGCGCTGCGTTTGACACTATAGATCATAAAATACTCTTAGATCGACTTCAAAATTACACTGGTGTTCAGGGACAGGCATTAAGCTGGTTTAGATCGTACCTATCAGACCGTTACCATTTTGTCCATTTAAATGGGGAAAAATCAAAGATAACGTCAGTAAATTATGGAGTGCCGCAAGGATCTGTATTAGGCCCCCTGCTATTCTCAATTTATATGCTGCCACTTGGTAATATTATAAGAAAACATGGAATAAGTTTCCACTGTTATGCTGATGACACTCAATTATATATTTCATCACGACCAGATGATAACACTAAATTATCTAAAATGACAGAGTGTGTTAAAGATATAAAATATTGGATGACGTGTAATTTTCTTCTATTAAATTCAGATAAAACGGAGGTATTACTGATTGGTCCAAAAAACTGCCCACAAAACCTCTTACAATACAACCTTAATCTAGATGGACGTCCTGTTACTTTATCCGCTACAGTAAAAGACCTGGGTGTTATACTAGACCGCAACTTGTCTTTTGAAAATCATATTTCAAATGTCACAAGAACAGCCTTTTTCCACCTTAGAAACATTGCTAAGCTACGTAACATGCTATCAGTTTCTGATGCAGAAAAGTTAGTTCATGCATTCATGACCTCGAGACTAGATTACTGTAATGCTCTATTAGCTGGTTGTCCTGCATCCTCAATAAACAAGCTACAGTTAGTCCAAAATGCAGCCGCTAGAGTTCTTACTAGGTCAAGAAAATATGATCATATAACACCAATTTTATCATCTCTACACTGGTTACCTATTAAGTTCCGTATCAATTACAAAGTATTGTTACTGACCTATAAAGCCCTAAATGGTTTAGCTCCTGTGTATTTAAGAGATCTTCTATCGCCATATAATCCATCGCGCTCTTTAAGATCACTAAATTCGAGGCTTCTGGTCGTACCTAGGATATCTAAGTCCACTAAAGGAGGGAGGGCGTTTTCACATCTAGCTCCTAAACTCTGGAATAGCCTTCCTGATATTGTCAGAGGTTCAGACTCGCTCTACCAGTTTAAAACTAGATTAAAGACGCATCTCTTTAGCCAAGCATTCACATGATGCATCTCATACCTTTTATACTACAGTTAAATCAGATCAAATGCATTCATATTATGAACAGCAGCTACGCTAATTATTTCCCATCTGCCTTTTTTGTTGTTATCTCGGGACGCCTGTCCCGAGATAACTCAAATAGAGTTCGTCAGCTCCAGTTATGTATCCAGCCTCTCATGGAGACTTCAGATGCCCCAACGCCTGTGATGAGACGACTCGACGCCTGTGAAGAGACGACCCAACGCCGGCGATATGTTATGCCCTAAATTTCATGATTAACTAACTGTATTTTTGTATGTATATTTTTGAAATGCATTTTCTGTAAAGCTGCTTTGAAACGATGTGTATTGTGAAAAGCGCTATACAAATAAACTTGAATTGAATTGAATTGAATAATATATCCATTCTCCGAGAACGCTCCACAATATATGTTTGAATATACCATCTGGATGCTTAAACTTGATCAGGTGAACACATGTTTTAAACAGCTTTATGTACACGTAAGTTAATCGCCTTTCAAAACTTTTGCGCTGTAGCTCGCACATCGGCCCTCATTTATGAAAAGTGCGTACACCAAATTTCCAGCGTACACCCAAAACCATGGTGACTTTGGGATTTATCAATATGGACGTTGGCGTACGGCACGCTCAAATCCTACGCCAGCTCAGGAGGTGGTGTATACATGTACGCACGTTTTGAGTTAGTGCTGAAATGCGCAGAAAAACAATTCCTAACACCACAAAACGCACTGACAAACTAAAGATATGATATATTATGACCCACTGTAAAATACCAACAACATAGAAATTATAAACTTCAGTGTTTATTTTTGTGAGTTAAGCCCGGCAGGTGCGCACGGACTGGGGTCAGTAATGAAAGGCTTTCAATGACCAAAAAATAATTCAGACTGACAAAATAATTAAAATGACATTCTTCTTCTTTTAAATAATAATAATACACATAATAATAATAACAAAGACATTCTTCTTCTAAATAACAATAAGCGTCATTAATAATCAAAATCATAATACTAATAATAAGAATATTACAAATTGTCATGCAATTATTCACATCATCATCACTATTGTACACCCCATTACATGTGACGTGATGCGAAATTCAACGCTAATAGTTTCAAAACACGTGTTGTAAAATAATGCATTGTAATAGGTAATTTGCTCAACCAACCAGCGATTTAAACTGGATTTCCACCGGAGAAGTTTCTCCTCTTTGCCGTCTTCCGTGTGTCCATGGCGTAAAATGAGGGCGTGGGGGAGGCGGAGACGTGAATATATAGGGGCGTGTTAATCTAATGACGATTGTTTTCAGCCGCGGCATTTATCAAGGGCAGGTATTGCGTACACCAGAATTTCAAAGGTAAGCACATCTTCATAAATCAGGCGGTGAGAGGGGTGTAAGCATAATCTTACGCCAAAATATACGCCCGTTTCGACGCAAGATTGATAAATGAGGGCCATCATGAGCAGATCGCACGCACACAGAATCATTCAGTAGAGCAGTGTTATAAAGTCAGAATTGCATGATATAAAGTCAGAATTGATATATAAACTCGCAATTGCGAGAAATAAACTCACATATCTTACTTTTGTTCTCAGAATTGCATGACTTTGTAACACACAATTAGGAGTTATAAAGTCAGAATTGCGAGATATAAACTCGTAATTGCGTGTTTTAAAGTCAGAATTTGCTAGATATAAACGTACAATTGTGAGATAAAATAATGTTTTATTCTGCGGCGGAAACAAGCTTTCAGAATTAGTTGAGAGACGCTGCCAGTATTAATTCACATGCAATTCCTCACTAATGCACTAATGCGTGTTCGAGTCTCGGCTCGAGGTTCAGACTTATTTGATCATTAATGATGTCATCTTAATGACGTCGACTTGACTTTCATCACATAAATGTCGACTTTACAAAATAGTCGTTCAACCCCTAAGAATCTGAATTAATTTTTTTTTATCAAATTTGTCTCACAATCAGTCATTTAAATACCTCATGCTCTCCTCCTTTTTCACTGTCCATTCATTAAAAATTGATTTGCAAAATCAAAATGCCTTAAGACGTGCAATATGTTAAGCATCTTTATAGCTATTAGGAAATTATATTAATTCCATTAACATGTTTGGTCAATTTATTAGCCAAATTAAAACGATTATTCTCGTGCCATTATCGTTTTCATTATCAATCCCTTATTAAGAAAAATCTGCAAGCTAGGGCAACAATGTCGTTGTAAAGACCGCAAGACAAAGTGGCTAAGAATACCAGCGGCCTCTGTAGGAGGCACAACGCCTTCAATTATCAGTTACATGGCCTAACTATTAAACTGTGCAATTAAGCACCAATTGTCTCATCATATCAGCGGGTAGCTATTACCTCTCTATACTAAGCTTTTATCAAGTGCTCTTTCACAGTACAGAAACATGGCAAAAATGCCCACTTTAGAAAAATGACATGAATTATGAAGGGCTTGTGATGGAAAAGAAAGAGCAACCTGTAAGTTCAAAAAGCACATACGCTATCGGAGTCTTTTAAGTGCTGGCATGGTGTTGAATGATTCATAATTGTTCTCTGTCTAATGTTTGTGTAGTTTGCTCTCGTTTTATGTTGCCTAGAAGTAGTTTTTCTCTCTCTCCCTATTTATGCTAATTGTCTCGATTAGCATAGCAGAATGCCTAATGCTAAGTCATTTGAGATGCCTCTCTTGATTTGATGATGAAAATGAGCATCTCTCCAAACTCACAAGCATGTTTTGGCGTCGGTCTACAGGGACTCGCCCTCACCTGATTACACACTCGCAAACTACGTACTAGCAAACTGTTGTTCAACCAGATAAACACAATCCAGTGGCCTGTTAATATACTGCTTAGGGAAAATGTTGCTAGAAATGATAGAACTTTTGGGCTTTGCATTGAACCTGTCTTTTCCAGCATTTACATAAATTAATTAATCCTCGGACAGGGTTATTAGTATGACTTGGAATTACTGCTAAAATAACAGGTTGATTATTAGTATGAAGAGATGTTTTAAGAATGAAAAAATAACAACAACTTGCATTGACATAAAAAAAAAACGGTTGTTTACCGATTTTACTTCTCCAGGTTAAATCTTATCGATCTTGAATTAGAATATCATGCAAAACTTAATTTAGAAGTTATACGTTTGATTATTATGGCTTACAGCTTATGAAAAACCCAAATTCAAAATTAGAATATTGTGAAAAGGTTTAAATCATCACAATTATAACAAATAAATGCAAATAAAAAAAACATCATCACTGAACAATTGTGAAAAGTGCTTGTTCCACAACAAAATGGATTTTGCAGTGGTTACAATTCATTTTCTATCAAATCTACTATTTACAGTTGCTGAAACTTTTATATAACATTGCATTATATTTGACATTTCAGAAGGCTATTAATTCATTTAGCATAAAGATTTCATCAAAAGTGAGAAGCTAGAGCAGAAGTGAAATGCAATCTTTTTTTATGGACTTATATTAAATATTTATTTTATATTATTGTTTAACACCATTAACCAGCAATATCTTAAAAGGAATCATAAAACAATGACTATAGATATTTGCTGATTGGTTAACATTAACCAGTAGCCTGTGTGTGCTAGATGATGTTGTGCTAGGAAAGTCATTCCATTGTCATGTTTCTAGTTTGTTTTTCTGTTTGGTTCATGTCTGTGTTTCTAGGTCAGCTTTCTAGGTTGTTAATTTGTTCAGTCATCCTTTGTTCCCTGCCTGTTTTTCACCGTGGTTTCTGGTTGGTTTGAGTTTTCTGTTCTGACGTGTCTTGTTAATTAGCTCATTTGTTTTCTGTGTATATAAGCCCTCCGTTTCAGTCAGCTCATTGTCTGGTATTAGTCGTGTTTAGTTGTAGTTGAAGACTGAAAAATTGACTGTTTAATGTTATTTTTTAGTATTATTTTTCTTTATTAATTTTCTTTATAATTTCATAATGTATTTTGTGAAGTCAGACTATGTTTGTACATGTGTGCTGAGCAGAGAGCTAGTAGAGTTATGGTAAAGTTATATTTTGCTTAGAGGTATGCAATGTTCACTTAGCGGAGATGTTCCAATGATGATGATACTTCAAATTCGTACAGTTCGTATGTTCTTTGCAAGGAAAATGAATGTTTCAACTGATGCAAATGTACCATTTGTATAACACTAATGTATACACCACTAATGTATACACTGAAGGAATAGTTTCTTAATGTGGATAGTGGATAGACCATGTGCATTAGGTAGACATTCCATCTTTAAACATAAGCAATATGTTTTTCTACCTTACAAGGAAGTTGTAAGTCTCTCTGTGATGTATATAAGCTGAATCGTACTGTACCAACTCAGAGAAACATTAAGGCATGATGAGGGGGTGAGAGGAAGGAGGAAACAGAGATTATGGGGTAAGGAAGGAGAAACCCAGAAACCATTTACATCTAGCATGATGAGGTGAGAAGATAGATAATGGGGAATAGAGAAATCTAGAATGAAGACCTCCTCTCATGTAGCCTTATTCTTATATGCCTGTGTTTCTCTCTGTCTGACACATGACACATGTTCAAATAATAAATCTCTTGGCAAGATATCAGGTGTAGCTTCCGTGATTCAACAATTATGGGGGAAGCACGATTTTTAGAATCTACAGTAGTGTAGTAGTTTTTTTCCTGCAAATTCCTGTATTTCAGTTGGTGGATTTAAATAAAGGTTTCTTTCGATCTCGTCCTTCATCTTTGCGCTTCGGATCTACGCTACTGCATGACATTCAGAGGCAGTACAAGACAAGTTATTATATTTTGATAAAAGATTACAAAGACAACCCCCCCCCTTTGGATTAAAGTACACGGATGCATTGTGCATAATAAGACCAGGAACATGTACCAGGAAAGTAATTAGGCCACTTGGATTTCATGTTGACTTCAAGCATTTAAATTCTTCGTGTGTATGTTGTGAATGTTACAAAGGAGGCAGAAAGTAATTCCTTCATGAGCCGCATTAAAGAATAAAGATCACATTCACGCAAGGGGAGAGAGCATGCATATTCATGCTGAGAATACTTGTTGAACACTGAAGACTCAACCCACGTACTCTGATGCTCGAGTGGGGGAGGGGAAGATGAAAGAGTGCAAGACAGAAGAGACTAATTAATGTAACTATTAATGCTCCAGAATGTGACATGCATTTAACACTTTGGTGTTAAATAAACAGTCTATACATTAAATGCTGTTTTAGAAGATGCTTTTCTTCAAGCTGTCTGTGGATGAACAGATGGAAGTCTAGTGACGTCGCAGACAGCAGAACTCTTTCACTCTTTCAGCTGGTCTGACAGCAGTGCGGGACCCTGGGTACAAAAATGTCTCCTCTGAACGCTTGCTTGGGGACACACCACATGACCAGACTGCGTAGCACAAAAAGCTTTCCGAAGTCTTAAATAACCTCTCACTGGAAAAAAGAAAGAAAGAAAGAAACAACAAAACTTTTTTCCCTTTTCTTCACATTGAAAAGAATAAACAAGTGGACAAGTCTCTCTTTAATTCAAACGGGACAGTAAAGGCTCGACTGCCTCTTTAAAGATCTAATCTTTTGGATTTTAAGTCTTGCAAGAGGTAGGATTTAGGTTTTTAATGCACCAGCAGCTTAGATGGTTAGTTTTTACATTGACAGTTTGAAAGAACAGATCCGCCTTTCAACGATGGAACACAAATAATTGAACCTAAAGACACTAAATCCTTCAAATCCCTATTACTGTTTCTCATACAGCGGGTTAGGGATTTGAACAAACCCGCACCACGAGTATTAAACTCAGGATGATAAAAACAAGCAAAAAATGCAGTGAAGAAAGGACTTGAGCCATATTTAGAGAGTTGGGGTGGCTCTTTGGACTTTGCTACCATAGCAATATCCCTTGTTAACTACCAATAACAGCTTATTAACCACAAATCAACACCTGCTAATTACTGCTAAAGATCCTGGCATTGTTTTACATAGGCATTTTCTTCAGAAAATGTACACATTTATTTTTGTTCTCCTCCTCCCATGTAAATGGTGATATAGCAAAGCAGATAATACTTTACAAGATTGCAACATCGCTGGATTCTGGGCATTCTGTTTTCTTCTGCAGCAATATTGATCTGCACCTGTATTGTGCGACTGTTCTGTATTTTAAATTGTGGTATTTCATGATCATTTGTATGCATTTGCACAGAGTATTCTCACATGAAACTACTCAAAACCTACATCAATGTTCTTTAGCAGTCAAGTAGTGCATGGAAGGTCAAAAGGTCACTTAAGGAAGAATGAGGGAATAGAGAAAAAAGAGAGAAGCTGTTTGGCATAATGTCATCGGGACTTAACATAAGGAAGATTTTATTTGTTAGAAAACATACGGGACGCTATTGTTGTCTTACCTTAGACAGTTTTGGTAAGAACTGCATATTTAAGCTGAAAATTTCCAGAAGGGTTTAACATATGATCAATAAATAATTTATCTCTGTATTTTAAAATGTTAGGCTTTTTTATATCTAACCCTTCCATATACTTGATGTTAGATGAAAAATTCTGAAATAATACAGATTTTGTAAATCTCTCACACACACACACACACACACACACACACACACACACACACACACACACACACACACACACACACACACACACACACACAGACCATGTTTTTGTTAATTTCTTATATTATTTTATGCAATCCAAAACTCTCTAACCTGCCACACTCCACATCCATTTCAAATCCTTTCTTCACAAAAGCTGCTGTCATTTGAAGAGTTACAGTAACATGAATACATCCGGTTTAATAGGGTTACAGTTTTTTTGGATTGCTTAAGCACGATTATCAAAACAGGGCCCGTGTTTTCAAAACACTACACACAATTAGCAGAACCACACACCCAATTAGCAAAACACTACAGATCCTTTGCATAATTAAACACACTTGTAAAAAATATACATTTCTGTTTAAAAACCACACTTTGTTACCATATGAAACACACACGTTTCACATTACTATACTCTGTTTGCACGAGTTACACTCTGCTGTGATAAACCTAAAACACTTTTAGCACTTCTACTTCCCTATGATTAGAGTAGGCTACCATCAACAAAGTATATATAATGTAAATTCACCAAACACTACACAAGACAATGTTGCAGACTGAAGAAACTCATTTATTTCTCAACACGCCCAAAATGTTGACATGGAGATTCATAATACTGTAACAAAATGTCACTTTACGTATTGTACTGTAAGTTTACTGTAAAAAAATAAAATAAATAAAATAAACTAGACATTGTCTCTTCGCCTAGCTGGATCTGGCCAGAGAATTTCATCGCAAGCAATGTTGCAATGTTGTCATTAGCAAGACACCTTGGAAAGACGAATCCATCCTTGCATTGCTGCTACCTCCATCTGGTCACAGGCCTCCTCCATGGCTTGGATGAGGGGTATCTCAGCCTGGATACGGAGATCATGCCTTCCACCGCCATGCCGAGAAAAACTCTTCTATAGGGTTGAAGAATGGAGAGTATGGTGGAAGATATAGGACGGTGAAATGTGGATGTTGCTGAAACCAGTTCTGAACCAGAGCAGAGCGGTGGAAAGACACATTGTCCCAGACAACAATGTATTGCATATGAACTCTGCATATGATCGATTTGATTTGCTGCTGTTAACGTTGTGCAATTGGTCCAATAATGTAAGTATGAGTGCTGTGTTGTAAGGGCCCATATGGGCATGGCGGTGGAGGACCCCATTCTGTGTAATGGCTGCACAGTGTTATATTACCCCCACGTTGCCCTGGGACATTGACTATAGCCCTATGGCCAATGATGTGTCTTCCCCTCCTTCGTGTTCTCGTCAGGTTGAACCCAGCCTCATCTACGTAAATGAACTCATGCTGGATATCCTCTCCATCCATTCGTAAAACTCTCTGAAGAACAGTGTCAGGCACAATTGTGCTGTTCAGTGTAGATCTAGTACCTTTCCAGTCGAAATGTTCTTATCACACTTGCCACTGTGTATTGGCTTAGATTTGGCTGTACTCGCAGTCCTGCCTCCCTCAGCGTCAGGCCGTGGTTGACAACGTGGTCAACCAGTGTTGCGCGGATCTCATTTGTCAGATTCGGTCCACTTTGAGCACCTTCTTGTCTTCCTCATTCTCCTCCTCATCTTACTCTTTCTCTTTCCATTGTGCTTGAAGACCGATGAGCTCACCTGCTGCTTTTTATAGTGCTTATACACCTGATTGGTGTGTCTACAATTAAGCAAACAAGTGTTTGCACACCTGATGACTGTGTTGAACCAATTGGTTGGACGGTGCGGTAATTTGACAGTCAGTGCTTTGGTATTGCAAGGAAGTGACTTCATGATAGATTTTTGTGTGTAATGTATGTTAAGTGTGTTTAGTGTTTTGCAAATCACTGTGTGCAGAGTTTTGCAACAAGTGTGAGGTTGACAATGTGCTTATAGTTGTGCAAATATGGGCTGATGTTTTGCTTCTTGAGTGTAAGGTTTTGCTAATAGTGTACTACTTTTAATTTTAGTGTGTAAGCAATCCAAAAAAACTGTATGTTGTGGTGTTACAACTATAAACAACCTTTAGTTTTTTTTTGTTTTTTTGTATATACCATATTATACCTCATAATAAACAGCTGTATTCATTTCAATTCATTTTGCACTTGAAAACACTTAAACATGTTAGGCCTCACCGTAACAGCCTCATAACACCCTTGAGTGAGTCATTTAGTAGTCAATATTTTTCTTCTGGTCAAATTCTCAGTTTAACAACGTATAATGGAAGACAGGAGATGTAAAATTAGGAACTGTGCAGCCCTTCAAAAGATCCATAGCTTGAGTTTATTTCAAATGCAGTAAAATGCTTAGCTTTTACTGAATGACTATGTGCTAAAACACCATAGGTTATTATTACAGTGTATTAGAAGCAGTGCTGCTTTCCACAAGAAGACTCATGACACACTGTGAGACTGTGTGTGGGGGTGGGAACAGAGATGTCACACCATGCAAAACACAACTATGGGCCTGAGCAGAGTTCTGAATAAAAACAACACTTACCTCCTAATGAAGTGAACAACAATCTAGTCAACATCAAGCAATGTACTTTACTTACAACCACTGGAATGTCCTCAAACGAATGTGTCCATTGAGCTCCAAGGATATCAGAGAACAAAACCCTAATAATTACCATTTTTATGGCCAAAATTAAACTAATGCTTATTAGAAGCAGTCAAGCAGCAGAAATCAGTAGCTGGTAAGTGTATGTGTTTCTTGTCTCATTTGTTTTTAGTGCAGTTGTCGTTGCTAGGAAACACTGTTTTGTTTACTCTGTTAACACGTGCTAAAGTCACATTGGTTCTCACGCAGTATTGCATGGTTTTACAGTTTTGTGTGGTAGTGTAGTCCTTTTTTTTATATTCTAAATAGTAAGGTATGTCCAGGGCCAGTTAAGTACTTAAACAGCACTAGTAAGCACTCATTAGGAGAAGCAGTCAAGCAGCAGAAGTCAGCAGTAGCTGGTAAGTGTATTAGTTTCTCATTTGTTTTTAGCGTAGTTGTCATTGTTAGGAAATTCTGCTTTGTTTACTCTGTCAACACGTTGTGTTTGTTCTCTTGCCATGTCGCGTGGTTTTATAGTTATATACTTCCTCCCCCTAATCAGTTCTCATCACTGGATACTAACAGTGCTACTGACACTCTTTGCTCCACTTTATCTCCACTTTATCCACTATATCTTGCTTAGACCACTTCTGCCCCCTTTCACCCAGATCAACCCACGCCACCCCCTCCGCCTCCTGGCTATCCGATGTTCTCTGTGAGCATTGTTCTAGGCTCAGGGCTGCCTGTCTTCCTTCTCTGCAAATGTCTCCAATGCTAAAACGACATACTACGACAACTACGACAACAAAATTAACAATTCACCTGATTCTTGCATGCTTTTCAAAAAGCGTTGCCACATTCCTCATAAATAAAACAACCATCAGCTGCCTATTTTCCACACCACTAGCTGACAAAACATCTTAAAAGCAAACACACACACACACATACACACACACACACACACACTGTGTGTCTCTCCGCTGTCAGGCAGAAGTTTCCAAACTCATCCTTTTGCAATCACCCTACTACCTGTCCGCTTGAGCCTATCCCCACTCGTCTCCTTCAGGCCATTTCTTCTTCAGTTGTACCTGCACTCACTCACATCACCAACACCTCTCTTCAAACTGGTACATTTCCCACAGCATTTAAGCAGGCTCGAATAACCCCAATGCTTAAGAAACCCACAGTAAATCCAGCAATTTTAGGAAAACTGCAGATCTGTTCTTCCATTCATTGCAAATACACTTGAGTGAGTTGTGATCAACAAACTCTCTACATTTCTCAAACAGAACAACCTTCTGGACAACAACCAGTCTGGTTTCAGGAGCAACCACTGAACTTAGACTGCCCTCTGCTCTCAGTTTATTGAGCCCTGAGACTGGCAAGACCAGCTTCCAAACATCAGTACTCATCTTGCTGGATCTGTCCGTTGCTTTTGACACAGTTCCTCCTGTCAAACCTCATGACAAAGGGGATCTCAGAAACTGCACTCTAGAGGTTCAGGTTTTACCGCTCAGATCAGCTCTTCAGGGTATCTTGGAGGGGTGCAGTCTCTAAGTCGCAACATCTTTCTACTGGGGTACCTCAGGGCTCAGTGCTTGGACCACTTCTCTTCTCCATCTACATGTCATCACTAGGATTGGTAATTCGTAAAACATGTGTTTTCCTATCACTGCTATGCTGAGGCCTCTACCTCTCATTCCAGCCAGATGTTTCGACGTTAGCTGATCACATCACAGCCTGCCTGACAGACATTTCTGGCTGGATTAAGGACCACCACCTTCAACTCAACCTTGCAAAGACAGAACTGCTTGTGGTCTCGGCCAACCCAACACAACCTCACCATTCAACTAGGTCCATCAACCATAACTGGAGTTGTTAATAATGTTCAGTTAAGCCGCTTGCATTAAATTCAAGGCTCTGATGTTTGCCTAAAAGACAACCACTGGCTCTGCACCCCTATACCTAAACTCAATACTTAAGACTTATGCGCTAGAGTTCTCAACGGGCCTGAAAATTACAACCCGACCCGACCCGGCCCGTGGCTTTTAAAGCCCGGACCCGAACTAACCCGACATATCAACATTAATTATCTGCCCGAACCCGGCCCGCGGCCCGACGGCCGTGTATTTTTTTTTCTCATACACGTATTGACCAGCAGACGGGAATTCAAATCAACCTTTAATGTCCACGCCTTTTAACAATACAAACAACTGAAACAATAAACTTTAAATATATAAATAAGCTATATAAATATGCCTTAGTCTAAATAAAAATCTTCACACAATAATAAATAAAAAGAACATGTACCCAGCCAGTGGGCGGGCTGTACATAACCTGTAGAATTTCCATCAGAATCCAGCACCAGTCCAAACACTTTCCAGACCTCTGATTTCCCATTCCTGTAGTAGCGATGGTGAATTCACCTGCGGCAAGTTTACTTTTCACCAACTCCATCTTCTTCTCCCGGCTAAAGGCGCGCACGCAGCGGCGTCAGGTCTGCCCGCACCCCTCTCCATGATGCACGCCACGTTACACGCACACGCAGCAGCCAGACTTTCTTTACGGTGAACAGCAGCGATGATTAATTTTTTTATTTTTAATTTTTTCACTGAGCGGAAAAGATTAAGCCCGAGGTCCGACCCGACCCGAGTCATTTGCTTATATTTTCGACCCGAACCCGGCCCGACCCCGCGGGTCCCGTCGGGTTTGTCGGGCCGACCCGACCCGTTGAGAACTCTATTATGCGCCCTCCAGAAGCTTCCATTCCGCAAGTGAATGGCGCCTTGTGGTGCCATCCCAAAGAGGCACAAAATCACTCTCACTGACCTTTTCCTTGTGTCCCTGCTGGTGGAATGTCCTGTCTAACTCAAATCGAGCAGATAAAAACACATATTTTTCTTCAACACTTACACACCAATATTAGCATCTAACTGGGAATTTACACAGCACTTACATATTTTGCCCTCTTGTTGATTTGATTGCTTCTATTGTTCTCATTTGTACGTCACTAGATAAAAGTGTCTGCTAAATGATTAAATGATTTATTCAAATACGCTTTGAAGTCAATTTAACAATTCATATCCATGACAAAAGAAAAAAAAATAGCAATACACACATTTTTACACCTGTTTATATAGTTTGGCAAGTGTGTGGAATGTCACAGTGTGACAACAGTAAATGATTCAATGCTGTCATGTACCAACATATACACTTGTAATGTAGACTGTATCATTCATTAAAATGGGAGCGATCTAGTCTTGTCACATGATGTGCAGCATGCTTCCACTTCTGCACGACTACTACAAATGATGAGTAATAGTCCAAACACACAATCTACCTAAATATAACTTTCGAACAGTACCCCAATGCTAAGTTAACATGAAGTTGACATTAAAGAATAAGTTCAACAAAAGTGACTACAACACAAACAATAATAGTATGTTTTTTTACTTTCCATATATAGTACCCTGTATATATATTCCATAATTAAATTTCATTGCATTTCAAAATGATACCTTTCAATTAAGAAACTTGCTGCACACCAGCAATCCATAAGGCCACAAACCATAGTTTGAGAAATCATGATTTATCATATATTTTATCTTATATTTTGTTCTGCCAACACAATATAATGTTTAATTTAGAAATTTGTAAATGCAACACATTCTACACTGGTTTTGATGTTTTCATCTTCATTGTTTTATCTTCATCTCCATTGTTAACTAAGACATGTGGAATTTATATTTTATTGTAACCAAAGCTGAGTATTTTACATGTATGCAAAATACTGTACATGCTTGTCAGGAAAATTATTGTATTCTTTTAAAGACATACTGTAAGTGCAAGTGTAAATTCTAGCTGCATTTCTAGTTGATTTTAAACATTCCTGTCTGAAAAGAAATGCAATTATGACTATGCTTACAAAAGACAATACGTGCTATCAGAACTGGCCATTAAAACTCTCCACTGGCTGACAACCATGTCCATTACTGCCAGTTATCATTGCACAGGGCACTTCAGAAGCAAATGAACAGCAGTGGCACATAATAAAATAATGACATTATTGAAAAATGACAAATCTGTAATAAAAAAAGGATCTGGGTTTTACTCACAGCAGTGCAGTCCAGAGGGACATAGACTTTGGAGATGGAAAGCTGCAGAGGAGGAAGAGAGATGAAGGAGGAGCGGGGGCGTTGTGTTACTCCTACGCTAAATGTGGGCTATTGGAGCTCCTGGGGTTTAATTCAATTATGCACATTTTCATAGAAATCGTGGATATGGGAAAATAGTCCAGTAGCCTTAAGGAACGGCATGTTGTTGCACTGTTTTAAATGAATGTTCAGAGCATTCTAATCGAAAGTTTTATTTTTCACAAATCAATTGGGAACAGAATAAACAGCCTAAACTGGTCTAATTGTTTCACCCCGCGTTCCAGCGGCCCGTTGTTCTATTGGATGGGTTTCCCTGTATTCATTTTGCGGTAAATGTAATATTTGCCACATTTATTTTCTCCTGACACGACAGGGACATTATCTCCCTCTATCTGCTTTTAATGAGAAGCCAAACACTCCAAAACAGAGCTATCCATCTGATCCACACAGAGCAGAGCAGATATTTGCACAGCCCACTTGACATCACGCCACAAAAACAAACAAAAAAACAAAACCTGTGACCCATTCAATTTGACACATAATTCTCTACTTCAAAGCACTATAAAAAAAGTCTCACATTTCAGAACTGCGTTGCTGAGTTGAGAATGAAAAAAAAAAAAAAAACCTTTACAAACTTAAACATTGGAACAGTTGTTAAAAATCAACCAAGAACAAATAAACATTCAAATACACAATGTTCTGTTGTAGATGTCTGAATGTTACTGTGCAGTCTAGGTCCTGTCCTGCCCTAAAAACCTAGAAGATTCATATTGAGCTAAATTAATTTGACTGGCAATTATACTGTGCTTTTAATGTCAATCCATTAATCAAAATAAATGAAGTTATCAGAACAGAGGTTCTCAGACTTTTCAGGCAGACCATGCACCACCATCACATCCGAGTATGGAAGTAAAATAATGACAAATGTTTTTGAAATATAAAAGCCTGTTGAATTGCACTACTTGAAAAAAATATGCATTGCATTAACCATGCTTGCATTTTAATGCATAGTATTTTTAGGGCTTGCATTTTTATGGGCTAAAAATTCAACATGGTTGTATATTTAAGCTGTGAATATTTCAATTCATAACACATTTTCATTCATAAAAAAATCAATAATCCATATTCACCTTTCATATTTCACTTCCAAAATATTCAAAAAATACAACCTATAATATTCAACGGGCAATTTTCGCTTTATAAATTCGCTTCCACAAATTCAGTGGTTCAACTTAGACAGTAAATTTAACATTGACGTCCAGGAACTGCAGGAAAAGCAGTAGATTACCGAGCATCCATCTGCTGTTAGTCGGCCTCACCAGCAGGGGTTGCAAGCGCGTGTTGTTGACGAAGACCAGAGCAGCAGTTAGAGCAAGCCATTCATTCATTCATAAAAACTATAGAATTATAGAAATATAAGTGTATTTGTGATTATTATGAGGGCTGTTTTTATGTTTAATTCAGTGTCTTCACGGTCCCTGTGTAGCCTACATGCATCTTTCTCTACCGTGAACGAGAACAAACAAATGTGCAGAACAAATGTTACATTTGAGGTAGACATATATTTCTCTTGGTGGTTTAGTTGCCTTAATTTTATATCGCGGCGATGTGCTGCAGTAGCAGCCCGGTCTCACCCCAAAACGTCATATACTGACAGGTCTTGACCATACGTCAACATACGACGAAAAGGGTTCCCCTATAACGTCAATATGAGACGCAGACATAAGCGCACCAGCAGCGCCTCCTAGCGGTACCCTAACGCATACCTAAACCCAACCATACCCGAATCGTCACACATGGACGTTAAAGGGTACCCTTTTCGTCGTATGTTGCTGTATGGTCAAGACCCGTCAGTATGTGACGTTTTGGGGTGAGACTGTGTTAGCAGTAGGCTACTGGGTTTCCCTCAATAATGCAGGATTGCTGGACATATTAAACGCTTAATAAGTATACTCGGCAATCTACTGCTTTTCCTGCAGTTCCTGGATGTCAATGTTGAATTTACTGTCAAATTTGAACCACTGAATTTGTGGAAGCGAATTTGTAAAGCGAAATAAAGTGGACCGAAAATTGCCTGTTGGTCCGTGTATCATCCGATCATTTCATTTCCTATTTGGAATGGAATAACGAGAAATGAAAAAACAGCTCGTTTATTCGTTTTTTTGTTTAGTTTAAAAAACGAAAAATTCGATTTTGGCTCGATTTTTTATTTTTCGTTTGTGGTTTACAAATCGGTTTATGGGTTCGATATTTCGTCCGCGCATGTGGGCGGCGCTGAAACGCCCCTTTCATCTGATTGGTCAAACCGCTCCGCCTTCAGGACGAGCTTTTCTTTCTGTCGGCAGAATAAGAGTCAGTACGAGTGCGGCACTAACATTATTGCACTTTAATCAAATAATGTCTGAAACCACCACTCACTTTTAAGTTACTATGCACAATATTTGAAACAGAAGTATGTTCCAGCGACCCCATTAATGTGAGCTACAGTAGGCTAGGCTATGACAGATTATTTTAGCATGATGTATTTCTCATTGATAAATACAGTGCAAATAGCCTAGTTCCGTCTCTTTGGATAAAAGGGAAGTGGAAATAAAAATCAACATAGGCCTATAGGCTGAATTGTAGGCTACCATATATGTCCTTAACATTAGATGTCCGTAGATCTATAACTGTTAGCTACGTCAGGGATAACGCAGTTTGTACAGTAATAAAATCATCATGGTTCCCATAAAACATGAAAACCCAACAACCCAATGGGATAATATCCTTGTTGTGTAAAACATCTGTTCATAATCCGTGATTATACCATTTCAATAGGCTACGAATAGCACCAGGAGGCGTCTGGAATAACTGCAATGATCAATCCGCATTTTTAAGACAGATAATTTTATAGGCTATAATATTCAGAATGTCCTCGTATAATGCCAACGACCGCTTCCTTTGAGAAATATAGCAGACCACCTTTTTTAAACTGTTATTTCAGATTATTTGTGCATAAATATTTGTGCATAAATGTCCGGACGGACAGATGGACAGACAGACAGACAGAAGTTTAAATGTGTTAGGCCTATATAAATTTAGGCACATATAACAAGTATTACAAACTACAATGGCCTAAACAGAACATGGCAAAATAGCCTACTTAAAAGGAAAACAAATTTGCTGAGTAAAAACAGAGCTTGTGTTATTGAATCATATTTTTTCTAGTATATCTTAAAATATAGAGCTCATGACAAATAAAAGTTCCAGATGGACAAATTTAAACGCAAAAACCAGTGTGAATAACAACATCAAACTTTGCAAAGTTTGTCACGTCAAAGAGTGGCAAACTTTGAAGTAGGGTTCAAGTTTTAATTAGTTGTACAGCTTGAAGTATAAAGCTTTTTCGCATACACAGATATGGCCTATTTATGAATGAAATTCATGCATTTATTTGTCATTTAAACTGATGCAAACAGGAAAAGAGAGTAGAAAAGACATATTATCCTGTCGCCCCCTCTAGTGGAGAGCATTAACCATTACGGCCTTCATTGATAATGCAAGTCAATGGATTTTTTGGGAAAGTATGTCTGACCAGTTATAAATGATATAAGCGAGTCAGACCAGTCTGGAGGTCTGAGCTGAGTTTGGTGAAGCATTAAAGTGAAGTCAATTTCTCATAATAAATAATAATAATGTTTAAAATATGCTGCATGGCTTTCTCAAGTCAACATAATGAAGACAACTCAGAGAAACATCGACCAATTCAGAATGTAATAAAATCGTATTAGTTTTATAATAAAACTAATAACATTTTAAAGGTGCTGTGCTCTTCAACCGACATGATTTTAATCAATCCCAAACCCTGCTAATTTTGACAGTATTAACGTTCACTGATTTTAGCTTCTCTCTTTTCTTTCTCTTTATTTTCATGTGAACTGAGTAGGCTACACATGCTTACATTCATAAATATAAACTTTATTTCTATTCAATTTTTCAAAATTATTTAGGCTACATGTGTCACACACACACCAACCTGCCTTTTGATGTAAATAAAAGACGAGAATGGTAAATGTTACACACTATAATGGTGTTACATATAATAGTAGCCTACAGTTCAGCCTATTATTGATTTTTATTCTACTTCCCTTTTATCCAAAGAGACGGAACTAGGCTATTTGCACTATTTATCAATGAGAAATACATCATGCTAAAATAATCTGTCATAGCCTAGCCTACTGTAGCTCACATTAATGGGGTCGCTGGAACATACTTCTGTTTCAAATATTGTGCATAGTAACTTAAAAGTGAGTGGTGGTTTCAGACATTATTTGATTAAAGTGCAATAATGTTAGTGCCGCACTCGTACTGACTCTTATTCTGCCGACAGAAAGAAAAGCTCGTCCTGAAGGCGGAGCGGTTTGACCAATCAGATGAAAGGGGCGTTTCAGCGCCGCCCACATGCGCGGACGAAATATCGAACCCATAAACCGATTTGTAAACCACAAACGAAAAATAAAAAATCGAGCCAAAATCGAATTTTTCGTTTTTTAAACTAAACAAAAAAACGAATAAACGAGCTGTTTTTTCATTTCTCGTTATTCCATTCCAAATAGGAAATGAAATGATCGGATGATACACGGACCCCTGTTAAATATTATAGGTTGTATTTTTAAACAGTTTGAATATTTTGGAAGTGAAATATGAAAGGTGAAAATGGATTATTTAATTTTTATGAATGAAAATGTGTTTGAAATGTTCTGAATTTAAATATTCACAGCTTAAATATACAACCATGTTGAATTTCAGCCCATAAAAATGCAAGCCCTAAAAATATGCATTAAAATGCAAGCATGGTTAATGCAATGCATTTTTTTTTTCAAGTAGTGCAATTCAACAGGCTTTTTTATTTCAAAAACATTTGTCATTATTTTATTTCCATATCCAAGCACCCATCGTAAATCTGTCCTTTGACTGGCTTTGACACAAGCTCACATCTTTAAATATAACATTAGCTATTCATATCAAGAAACATGAGTCTTACACCGTGTCCTAATGTGGCAAAACACAATATATTTTCCATGTTAATCAGAGTTTTTGTCCTAACCAGCAGCAACAGCGTAATGCGATGAGCAACAGGGGAATCTATTTTGGCAATGTTTTTTTTTTCTCTGTGATGTCTCGGATGACAGCCCAGGTACTGAATTTGTTTTCTATCAAAATGGTTTAATTTGAGTTTGAATATCATTTTGATGATGTTAACAGCCATAGTGAAAGAGACAATGGATAATTTACCTCAGATCTTATAACTTAAAGGAAGCAAGAACACTCAAGAATATATTCCATTACAAAGATTCTATTCACTGAGCATACATTTTGAACAATGTTAAAATTGTTTAATTTTGATACATTTGTATTATGATAATCAGTTTTGTTGCGAGTGTGAGACCACATGGTGCTTTCAGAGAGAAGTTCATAAATGCATAAATCACACAATAAAGTGTAACAATATATTGGTTACACTTTATAATATGTATACAGTAATAAAGTACTTAGAAATCTTTGGCAAACTATTAGTTTATAGTTAATTCAAAATTAATGCATTGTCTACATTGTTAATATAAATGAATAGACTATACACTAATGACTTCTTCATTAATTTATCAATTTAATTGACCAAATTCTTCTTCTTCCATTAGCTTATATTATGTAAAGAGTTAGATAATGTTTTTTTATGCTTTGTTAAATGTAAAAATTCTCACTTTAGATTAAGTCATGGCAAATGTGAAAATGTTATTAATTAAGTCCTTCTGATGGGAATGTTTCGGGGTAAGGCTAGTGTAAAGGGATAGAATTTACATTTTGTACAGTATAAAGACCATTACGCCTATATAGTGTTCCTGTAAAAAACGTGTGTGTGTGTGTGTGTGTGTGTGTGTGTAATGTATTTTTAAGTAAGTAAGAAAGTAATTTTAGAGTAATTTTAAGAAACACTGAATAATAATGCAATTAATGTCATCTAAATTGAGAACTAATTACTCCTATTAACCAATTAAAAAATAATTTATTAAAAGCTAATTAAACAATGATAAGTGTGTTAATTGCAGTGACAATGAATGAAGATATATTAACAATGTAGAGACTACAATATATTAACTATGAATTAACTGTAAACAAATAGTGTGTTAATGATTTGTAAGTAATGTATTACTGTATATAATAACGTGTTACCCATGTTTAAAAAAAAAGCAGTATTATAAGGAGCAATAGTTTGTGTGCAAGCAATAGTGAGCATGCAAAAGGTTTATCAAGTGCACGCGAATTTTTCTCATGCGTATGAATACTGTTGAGAGACATACAGACCCTGGTAATTCACTGCAATAACTGCATTAGTCTGCATTGTATTGGCTCAAGCCTCTGTTGCTAGCTCTACAATGACATTATGGAATTAACACCGTAGGCGTGGGGATGAGATGCGTAAGAAATTAGTCCAACACACAAGAGTGTTTTAAGGACAAAAATCTGACAAATTTCTTGAAATAAAACATTTCAACTGTGTTTTGAAGCATGTTCACAATAGTATAAGCTGAATAATTGACTATTAAAAAGAATGCACATCCGCTTTGTGTCGTCACTGCATTACCACCTTGGGAGTGCTTTATTTTTTCTAATAATTCAACAATTATAATTAAATTACTGCAGTAGCGTACTTCTGTATTAAAATGTTGTTGATGCGTTTTTTTTGTTTTGTTTTAAAACTAGAAAGCTTTGGGAAATAAACTGATTTTACAACCGAAAGGAAAACCCTTATTTTGGCAGTGTTGCAGTCAGAATTTGAGTGCTGGCATGTGTTTGCGGTTGTGTTTTGTGATGCGAGAGTCTGTGGGCAGTAACACTTGTGCAGATGTGTCGCATTCCCAGCTCTCCCCGCCCCTCTGGAAACTTTCCCTGTGTCTTGGCATCAAGCGGAACTAATTGTCTCTGCTGGACTTAAAATCGATGCTTAGTTTCCCTTCAAGTCCCACATTTGTCCCAGTGAACACACAGTTGCTTGGCTTTAATTGTGCTATTGAAGAAGCAGAGTGACTTGAGTAGGGTGCTGGAGTTGGAGTGGGGCTTGTTCCTGTTGGAATGGGATGTTTGCTTACAGTATGTCTCCTAAATACTAGACCCTGGTGTCACTGATGGGCTGCTACTGTGCTTTATTTTTTGCACAGTGCCTCACTGACTTCTCTTTGCATCAGTGTCTTGTTATCGCCACATGATACTTGCAGTTAGGAAATGATTCCTATGTGATGTGTAGAAATTTTGGGTAGTGTTTGCTGATAAAAGAATCACTAGTGATTGGAACAAACCACTACCATTAATATTAAAGCTGCACTTTGGTTTTAATTCTATATATCGATTTGCTATTTTTTTTAAAAGTTTAAAATAAATGGTATACTAATAATTGGATTACTAATAGTTAGAACAACAGTGATAAGAACAAAATAAATGAGTTTACTTGATAATGTGGATCAGCATTTGTTACATCCAGTGTCGAGTGTGAGCATACTGCAAAATATAATGTTGCCTTCAACACTGTTTGTTATTAGGAAGAGAGCTTGTGGTAGCAGCCACCAATTTGGGATTGAATCCAAGGATGTCCATTTTATTGATTGCGTTGCATGACACAGAGAAAAACAGACACACCACAATAAAACAAAAGATAAACAACAGTCCATACATCCAGGCCAATAGGTGTCAGTAAAACTACCAGAGGGATGAGGAAAAGCCAGTGAAACAGAAACAAAGGCTTTATCCGACAGCCTGGGGACGGCATGTTCTGGAGAGACAGGAATTAATTTGGTGCAACGTTTACTGTGCATGGATATTCTCTAACGTCTGAGTGTACATTGGTTATGCAAATCGGCTCAATAATGTCCACTATGGTTTGGTACACCAGTGCAAATGGCTGCCCCTTTATATAATGGACTATATAAGAGTGTGGGAGAGATTTCGGACTCACTTTTTTCCCCCACACAAATCGTATTTAGGGATGTGAGGCTGTTTAACAATAAAATAGGCCACACAATTTCATTGAATTGCAATGAACGAGGAACCTGAGCCATAATTTAAAGTCCAGATTACCTTTAGACCTGGGCTCTTTTGACTTTGACCAGTAAGCAACCATTTAGAACTACCTACTTTAACAGTTGCGTAGCAACGTCCTGACAATCATCACCAGCCTACAATTGCAAAGCACTGCTCACATTTTCTCCAGAAAACGTAAAACTTTTGATTTGCTGTTTTCAAATATCCGCTTTACAGTGTGTTTATTCAAGTCGCGCAGAGAAAATAAATGTCTAAGAAAAAAATGAGGCATCTTTCAAGTATTTGCCCATATGGCCTTTGCTGTTTCGTAACACTATATCAACTCTGTTTTTAATGTTGGACAGGAAAAACAAGCATCATAAAACTCTTTATAATACGCCAACCCTGAGATGTACTGAAACTATACACAACAACGGATTATGCAAATCGCCATGCTGCCGCATTACTTATGTATTCATTATGTAGAGCCACACACAAGAGCTCTGGGCAGTCTGCTGTTAACATGATCCTTCCTCTTCTGATGTCCCCTTATCTGGATCATCTCTCTCTCTGTCTCTGTCTCACAAGGATCCTGGACTAATCACCTGTAAGCTACAAGAACCCTCCATCCACTCCAACTCACAGATCTTGTCCATATCTTACCGGTGTAGTGCACTGCCATATGCTGCTAAGAGATGTTAAGGGCCCTTGTGACCTTCTTGTTCAGTTTTGTCAGGTGCCGTGAATGCAAACAAATCGCACCTGCAACTGGCAAACAAAACTATAAATAGGTGTTAGTATGAATAAATAGATGTTGCTCAGACCTGTAGTTTTGGAGAGATACTCGATAGCTAAGAGTGCAAAGGTTTAGTTCTACTTCTTAGATCTTTTATAAACTCATAAAGTGGAGTAAGAGCATTGCCTTTTTTTGAGGCAAACAAATGTTGTTTTTTGTTGTTTCAAATTATTACTTTGTAACCATTAAAAAAGTATGTTCTATGCATTTAGTATGAATGTAATCTGAACTACATGAGTCATTTTGCCATTATCATGTGACCTACCATACCATCATACATTTGTTGCTTCACTGCCATTCACACATCCTTTCCCGTGGCCCCATGGGATAGTAAAGCTTCCATTGGATGTGTACTTAACCTACTGTTTTATATACTGTGAACTCATTCAACTCTTTTCACATACTGTACTACTATATGGTAGGAAAGTATGTGCTTTCGGATACAGCCTGTCACGAAAAATCACTTTGTCACTTTGCTATCATAATCTTCATCAACAACCATTCACTTGTTTAGAAACTTCAACAATCGTGTATGTGAGAGCTTTCAAACCTTTCTTTTACTTATTTGCTTATCTTATGTAGGTTTATAAGTGCATTATTCTTTTTAGAGAAATGCATTATAATTACCATTAACATCTGGCCTGACAGAGGATTCTTCATTTTTATTTGGATTGATGGCTTGTCATACGCAAGTTACGATCTCAGCAGTGTTTGACAGGTTTGTTATATCAACTTCCGTCCCACTGTGTTTGAACACACGCCTGGGGGAAAGTGTATGCATTCAGGCATGTGTATCGCAGAGAGCTTCAGACAGATTAATTAACTCAAAGAGACTCGTGGGATGGAGACTGGCCAACATAGAATGACAGCCCGGCTGTATGCTCGCACTGCGCAGTGGAGGCATGCAGTTAATGTGAAATATGCCCGTGTCAATAATAATAATGGTCAATTTCAGAGCCCCTGCTTTGGTTCTTCTTCAGACAATGCCCTGTTTGTCCATCAGAGGTAGTTTGATGCTTTGTGGTTATATTATATTTCTTTGTTCTGATTATCTCCTGACATCATTAAAGAGATGGTTCGGAGTAATTTCAACCAAGGGTCCTTTGCTGGACCCTTGAAAGATGTATCTCGTAAATTACCCCACTAATAATGCCCGGAATGGTACCAAACTTCTACAGTAGTACAATTAGGTTCTGTACTCATAAAATGCGGCATTGGAAAGAGTGTAAGTACATCAGGAGTTTATTTAAATAACAACCTGAACGTCGAGGTCACTTCTGTGATTTGGGAAAAGCCTGTAAAAGTCCTGGCAGAAAGCGATTCATAAGGATGTAGTGTAACGACGCCCAGTTCCAGGAATGCACTAATTTTTGGATATACCAAAACATTTTTCCAGCAACACCGGGTGATCGCACAAGATTCTTACCGGCTTTTCCCAAATCACGTAAGTGACCTCGATGTCTGGGTTGGTGGTAGCATAAGCCGTCAGGCAAGTGTCATTTAAATACACTCCAGATGTACTTACACACTTTCCAATCCCTTGTTTTATGAGTACAGAACCTAATTGTACTACTGTAAAAGTTTGGTACCATTCCGGGCATTATTAGTGGGGTAATTTACGAGATACAACCTTCGGATCCATTAGCGCCTGCACTAAGCCATTCGGCTGATATCTCTAAATAAGCTCTAACTTTAATAATGTTCGTTTGTTTTCGTTTGTTTGGCTCGAGGTCATGGTGCAAAGGACCCCAGGTAGAAATTACTCCGAACCAACCCCTTTAAGGCAGCATTTATGGACAATACCTTAAGAAAAGAAACATTGAAAATTAGATCTATGTCTAGTTGTTTCTCCTAGACAGCAATGGAAGTAAAAACTAACTTAAAAGCAAGTAAACTTAAGATTCTTTACTTAAAATACAAATAATAAGTAATAACATAGTTCTTTGTTAAGGACATAACAGTTCTGAAAGCGGTATTTATACGACTATGGAACACATATAAAATTAAAAACTTTAACAGAGACCTTAACCTACAAAACTTTGACCTCCCAGTTAATAATTAAAACTGAAATTATTCTGCAAATGGTTATGGATTATTTATAGCATGCAATTATATAGCATGCACTCATGCCATATCTCATGCTATTAAGTGTAACCAGTATTGGACCCACATTAAAAAATATCTACACCAGTCTACATCATGGACAGATGCAACCTAAAAATTTTATTTGACATTTTAAATGATCTAACAGACCAATGCTGCTACAATTCGTTGTTGATCATTAGTTGATCAAGATCATTAATGGTGGCTGTCATAAAAACTTGTTTATTACATATTATTCAAACATAGATTCAATAATTAAGATACAAAACAGGTTAAGTAAAAATATGCTGAATATATATCGTACAAATATTTATAAATATGAGTTAATTTATTGGTAATCAATGGCTGGAGGAAAGTGTAGTTTCACGTGACGTGTACAAGCAGTTTTATTGACTTTCCGGGGTTGAAACACTGAGACGTGATACGTTTCTTTCTGATCTTCTGTTACTTTAAACATTCCTTCTGATATTCATTCATGTTTATTTCATGCTATAACTAGTAGTAAAGAGGACGAGTATATATTTATGTCTGTATGATGCTATTGAAAGTAAAATCTTTGAAGTCCTTATTGTAAGAAAGTATTGATTAGTGCAGGACTCTCTTCAACTCTCTCGAGTGGATTGTGGAAAGGTTTAGTTTTATGTGTTCATCAGAGATACAGGCTAAAATTTTAGCTTTGAGAACATTGTAGGGTTGCTGTTGGTGAACTAAAGTAATCCCTGGTGCCACTTCCTGGTGTATCATTTAATTAAGCCCATCAACCAAGAGGACAAATATGAAACCTTATTATAATGAACAGCCTCTATGGAACAATGAGCATCGGTCACAATCTTAGTATAGTGATTTCATCTTCTGCTTATCAAGCCTCTGTATCTGATTCATCAAACCACCCTTTTCATTTCTGCCCATTGATTTAGTAACAAATTCACAGATGAGCTTCTATTCTAGAATTCCAAATAACAGCAGGCCATTGCTTTGACCCCACAGACTCAGTCAGAGCTGATCCAGAGTCTCAGCACACGATCATATCATCTCCATAATTGGCTCATTGTTTTCACTCGTTGTGGTCTTTAGTCTTAGTCTGATGCCGAGTCACAGCGGAACATACCATCCGCAGTCTCTGGGTCAGCTGCTGCGCTTGGCCTTTAAAGCTAGTCCTGCCGGGCGTCCAAATGTCAGCATACAAGCAGACCTTTCCTCCGTTTACTGTGTATGTGTGTGTTTGTTTGTACATGTGTGACGAGGATCGATGCAGCTTGCACAATCTTTACCATATGCACCGCTCTTCCTGAAACATCAATGCCTGTGCGCCATACAAAAGGCCCCGATATATTCTCGTCAAAGTTCATTTTTATCCTTTAATTAATAGCTGTGTTGTGTTCTTATAAATACTTATTGTGAGTGGTAATACAGTTACTAACCTCTATAAATGCATCATTGATGGCTTTAAGTAAAGTGAAAACATAGGATGCAATTTTCCTAAAGCAAATGTTAAGAAATCGTGAAGATGTGCTCATTATACATTTTAAGTGGTTTGCTTGTAAACATAGCTAATGAACAATAATTCCTGTAATACAATAATGGATAAAAAAAAAAACAGAAATCAGTTAGGCCTATATGAAAAATATATTTTTAAATTTTACATACTAGCAAGACACTGCAACAATATTTTTTAAAGTATAATTTCAAACTATAAGCAATACCATGCATATGACTGATATAGATATACAATTCATGACCTCTAATGCAAACATTAGCCATTAAAGACATAACTGATAACTAATCCTAGGATAGGACCAAATATGGCTGAGATAAGACTATTTGAAAAACTGGAATCTGAGTGTGCAAAAAAATCTAAACATTAACAAAATCGCCTTTAAAGTTGTCCATTTATGTTCGTGATTTTGCTGCATCCACTCACAAAAATATATGTTTTATATATTCTTGATAGGAAATTTACAAAATATCTTCATGGAACATGATCTTTACCTAATATTATAATTATTTTTGGCATAAAAGACAAATCTATAATTTTGACCCATACAATGTATTGTTGACTATTGCCACAAATATACATGTGCAAATTGTGACTGGTTTTGTGGTCCAGGGTCACATTTGATCATTTATAAATCAATGTATAATGAATTATGAGCATGCACATTGAAAAAGCAAATGCATGACTTATAGGGAATTATAAAAAATGATATAACTGTTCTTATAATGCAGTATAGGTCTTAATGAGTCTTTATAAATATATTTATAGAATAGTAATACTTATAAATAAGCATACATTAGGCTATAATTTTTGATAAGCATGGGCTTCATAGAAATTGTTACCATATTAAGTTTGAAATACCTTTGCAGCGATGTATTGTCAGTGAATCCTGAAGTAATTCAAATAAAATGTAAATATGTCTGCATGCTTTTCTCTCAATATCAAAACAAACACAACAAAAATGACAGCTGTGAGAAAACAGCAGTTAAGAAAGCATCTGATCATAGCGACGTGGATACGTTTGCATGAGCTCTGCAATTCGACATTATCCAGTCACGCCATGTTTATTTATATAGCACTTACAATAGATTGCTTTAAAAAATCTTAACAGTATTAAACATGAAAACACAGGGTCAGTAGCCGCGTTTCCATTACCGTTAAAATTGCGCAAATTGAAATTGCGAATTGAAAATACGCTCAATGGAAACACGTCAATTACGCAAAAACTCCCATTTATCGCAAAAAAGTTTTTACGCTCGCATTAGGTGGTTTTTCAGGCAAATCGAAAAATAAATATTTCGCAAACCTGCAATGGAAAGTTTTTGCGCACTTACAGTCACCTGACTTAGAAGGTGCGGTGTGTTCGGACAGAATACGAGACAGAGTTGTTTATTAAATTCATAAAAGACAAAATAATTACAGGAATACTGGATTCTAAACCTCAAAGAAATGCCACAATCAAAACCTCGGAGCAGTAATGAGTGAGAAACACCTCATATGTGCCGCTCACAGTATGACTGTGCGTTCACACCGGACGCGAATGACGCGAATTATACGCTTGACCACTTTGTGTCCATTCGCGTGTCAAGAGCGAAATTGACGTGTGTAAAAACATACGTTTGAAGCGAAATTGACGCACGTCAGAGGCAAAAGTTTCGAAACCCGTAGGCGGCCATCTTTTTACAAGATGTGTGATGTTGACAGATCATTTATCGAAAGAGTATTTGCTCTGGAGAGCAGAACGGTGGCGTAGGGATCATCGTCGCCGTATTTGGGTCCACCAGACCCTTCGGAGACGAACCCAGTTTGGCGAGTTTTTCACCATTTGCTCCAGGAGCTGCGCCTGGATGACGGCCGCTTTCAGCGGTACTTCCGCCTGTTCCGCGCCCAGTTTGATGACCTGCTGTCCCGCATTGGAGCGATCATAATCATGTCACTTTATGCCATGTGAAGCAAGCAGGCTCTTGATTGGTTAACGCGGCGCGAATTGACGCAGAAGTTCAGATTTTACAACTCGGGCGGCAGACGCGAATTCGCGTCAAACGTGTGAATGCACAAAAAGCACTATAAAATCATTCAAACTTGACGCGCGAATAAGGCGTATTCGCGTCTACCGCACCGCACTCTACGCCTCATTTGCGCCACATGATTTTTTACACGCGTAACGCGTCTTTGCATTGACTTAACATTGAAATCACTCGCGCCTGACGTGCTATTCGCGCGTGTCACATTCAATTAGACTGCCAACTTCTACTATAAAGCAGCTCTCCGGTGTGCTCATGTTTTTACTTTTGTCGGACCTCGACAGACTGAACAGAAAAATTAACCGGAGGAGATTTCCACGTCGAAGGCAGAGCCCCAGAGCACAGCGACCTGTTATGTCATTTCCATGGATCAACGGTAGTTTAAAGCTGTTTACCAGCTGGCGCAAACTTTTCTAGAAAGTTCAATTTGCTGTTTCAAACTCCAGAAATGGACTCCAAACAATCTTTGTTTGGGCCTTATTTGGTTCAAAATGGCGTCACGACAGTTTAGCTTGAAGTATATTGGGACCTTACATGTGCACAGAGAACTGCTTCTGTTGTACTATATACACAGACAGGCCTGACTGTGTTTTGTGACTGCTGTGAACAGCTGGTCAAGTCTGTGGTGTGATAAAGGCTCTCTCTCTTTCTACTGTAGTTTTTTCAAACCCTTGCTGACTTTGAGCAGCGGCACTCCTCACTGATCGGCTGATCATTAATTCTTTTTTTATGTCATCTTTTTTGATGCGGTAGCAGTTTTTCTGTTGCAGCGGTGCCCTGTTGGCTGGAGATTTCCACAGCATCAGCACACACACACACACACACACACACACACACACACACACACACACACACACACACACACACACACACACACACACACACACACACACCTTCAGATTCTGCTTATATATTATTCAACCCCACAATCCTGTGTGTATATTCAGCCAATTCAAGTTTAGGTGGCTGGATAATATGCGGTTTGCTTTCAGATGAACTCTACCTATAGTAAAGAAACAAAATAATCACCATTGAGATCTCTTTATTATCTAAATAGCTCCCTCAGGACAGCAACAAGATCAAATGGAGAACAAATGGATGTCTTTCTCCTGAGAAAAAGCCCAGAGTAGTCATATGTGTCCATAGAGTTTCAGAAGACAAATATGACTCAATTTTTCCTTTGTCCAGTTTGTAACCAGAAGTCAAAGATCTTAATAGATCTTAATATATACATTTCTCCCAAGAGCAAATGATCAGAGTAGGGATTGTCAGAGATCTTTTCCTTGTGAAAAAGACAGGAAAAATAAGGGATATTGCTATTTAAGTGCAAACTGAATGTAATGTTTGTGTACACTTAACTTCATGTTATTTAGAATTAAATGAAAATGTATTATATTTTAATTTGATAGTAAATGCAATTAGTTGAACTTAAGAGTGGGACTCAAATAGTGGGATTTTATATATAAATTCATAATTTGAAATATTTGTAATGTGTACTTCCAAATGTACTGACAAGCATTTATGGTAAAATAATATATATATATATGTTTGTAATTTCTTAAACTTGTATTCCATGCATTTAAGTATATTTTTAATTAGACATTAGCATTAATTAATTTGCTGTTTAGTACATTTCAAATATATGAACTTCAAATGTAATATCAAATTACAGCAGTTAAAATTATAATGAAGTATTATAAGTATGTGAGTCAACACATCAACATGAAGCACATCTTAAAATAATCTCCACATATTATTGAAACATAACAATATAAAAATGTATTTTAAAGTACAACTTTTAATGAGACATTATTTCAAAGTGCACATTTTTTAAAAAGTATACTCAAGTGCGTTAAGGAACTGTCATGAAAGTGTACTCTTTAAACCTAAGCAGCCTTTTATTTCATCAATATGTTATCTGCAAATATCTTTTTAATTGTAGTTTTAAGATTTGAAGTACAGTGTACATTCAATAATTAAACACACTTATTCACGTTTCTCAAAAAAACTTTTCACAAAAAAAATGTACAGTGAGGGGCTATAAAATAAAACGTACATAAAATAATCATTCAGCTATTATAGAAGTGGTCCATATGATTCATGCTAACCCAAGTTTTTTAAAGCAATACAAAAACATCTACAGTATGTAAGGAACAGACACAAAACAATACTTAACATTGTCCACTTTCAAATTGTCTTTCACGCTTATCCACATTCAAAGCTGACCGCAAGAACCAATAATGTCAAATGTGTCAAGTTAGAAACTTTAAAAAAACAAAACCTTAGGCAAATATAACCAAATACTAAAATAAGAAACTTTATATTCAGTTGGATCCAGCTGAGGCGGTACATATGTCTTCATGCATGATTGTACTGTATTAGAGATAGAAAGGAAGGCTACAATTCCTTTCAGCTTGGAGGCCTGTGTATATGTGAGGAATTGAATTCATGGAGTAATTGTGTGTGAATGAAAGTGTGTTGTGTGTGAGAGAGGGTGGGAATGGAAGTGCTCGTGTTAGTGCTGGCCTTCTGTGCCAAATCTCAGTTATGAGTGTGTCTGTGCATATTGCAGTGTGAATTATCTGAGAGGTGAGGTGTGAGTAATCCAGGCACTATGAGTCCAGTGATTTCTTGCTGAGAATTCTAGGATGTACTCTGCTGGTGTCTGTTTCATACCGTCTGCTTGCTTCTACTCTAGTATTTCTCATGAAATCTGCTCAGAGGTTGCTCTTTCATTTCTCAGGACACTTTAAGAGCTTTCAGGTATGTTTAATTGAATTACAATGATCTGAAATGTTTCCCCCTAGCATGTATGAGGCTATAGCGCTATAAAAAATGTGAAAGCAAAATAAACACTGTTCTTTACAACGTTCAATGGATTAGAATAAAGCTGTTCAACACAACAGGGTTTCTGGTGGAGAATGCAGCTTATGTGGTCATGTAAAGGTATAAGCGCCGTTCTTACCAGCCCGGTCTCACCCCAAAACGTCATATACTGACGGGTCTTGACCATACGTCAACATACGACGAAAAGGGTACCCCTATAACGTCAATATGAGACGCAGACATAAGCGCACCAGCAGCACCTCCTAGCGGTACCCTAACGCATACCTAAACCCAACCATACCCAAATCGTCACACATGGACGTTAAAGGGTACCCATTTCGTCGTATGTTGCCGTATGGTCAAGACCCGTCAGTATGTGACGTTTTGGGGTGAGACTGTGTTATTCTTACAGGTAACAAAATAATGTGTATTTGTAAGGGAAAACTAAATAAATAGAAATGTGTGGAGAAATCTGCATAGAGACAGCATCACATGGACAGTATATGCGGTTTAAGAATATGCCGCTAACGGTGCATGTAAACACAATCATCACTTTCATCTCCTAAACACTTTCTCACAATAAATGGCATTCTCTGAAACTCAAGAGGAGAGTGATGAGATTATTCAAATGGTCATTGTTTCTCATACTGTACTTTGGCCTACTCAATATATTTGTATGGTCCATGCTTTTGCTTGACAGAGAAGAGTGAGTTATGTGATCAACGAATTTTCTAAATGACAATACATTTAATAATAAGAAACTAATATCCTATTTATTTATTTATTTATTATTCATTCAAAAGTTAAAATGATTTTTTTTTCCAGAAATGTGGATTAGTATGGAAGCTTGTTTCCGCCACAGAGTAAAAATAAAAAATATAATTGCGACGTTTTATCTCACAATTCTGACTTATTTTCTCACAATTGCGAGTTTACATCTCAGAATTGCGTGATATAAAGTCAGAATTGCAGGTTATAAAGTCAGAATTGCGTGATATAAATTCGCAATTGTGTGTTATTAGGTCAGAATTGCGTCATATAAAGTCGCAATTGCGTGTTATAAAGTCACAATTGCGTGTTATAAAGAGATATAAACTATTCTGAGGTAAAAAAAAAAGTCTTAGACTTTTATATTTTTTTCTTAGAATTGGACTTTATAAATCACAATTGCGAGTTTATATCTCACAATTCTGAGAAAAGATGTCAGAATTGCAAGATATAAACTCGGAATTATGTGTTATAAAGTCAGAATTGCATGATATAAAGTCGCAATTGCGAGAAAAAAAGCCCGACTTTATTTCACGCAATTCTGACTATATCATGCAATTCTGACTTTATAACACACAGTTGAGACTTTATTTCACGCAATTCTGACTTTATATCTCGCAATTCTGAGAAATAAAGTCATATTTGCGAGATGTAAACTCGCAATTGTGAGACAAAAAAAAAATCGTAATTATTATTTTATTTTTTTAATTCTGTGGTGGAAACAAGCTTCCATAGATTAGGATCTAAGGCATTACCATAGAAACTTGGTGTTTGTAAGAAAATAGTAGGATATTTGGCTGGGAATTTTTAAATCAGATTGCCCCTGCATATTTCCGTATTACATTCCCCATTACTGTCTGAATAGGGCTTAGGAAAAAAATTGTTTTCCTTTTCAATTTAAAAACAAAACAAAACAAAACTGTTTCCTGCTTTCGAGTTCTGACCATCCACCCTGTCCATTTTCCACAGCACACATACAAATACCTCTCATTTCCTGGCTATCAGTTCAGTTCTACAGCCATGGTTTTCAAACGCCTGGGTCATCTACCCTCTTGGTACCCCCTTTTAGATTGTGATCAGTTAACTCTCTTTGGTTGGTTTAGCTCCTCCTGACAAATACAATATTGGCCACTCTGACATTCCCAATGGCCCCTATGGGTCCAGAGCCTTAAGCACTATAACTCTAAGCACCAAGATCTGCCGCTGGGTCAACCACTCTCACATCGATTGATTCTGTGTGCTCCAGTAATCTGCTAGATGACCGAGTTTACTGGGATTAACCTGTTGCAGACTGCACTGTAGAAGCACACTGAGAACAAGACTCTATTTTTCATAGAGAGATGGTTTTAGCTCTCTCTCTCTCTCTCTCTCTCTCTCTCGCACACACACACACACACACACACACACGCATGCACGCACACACGCATGCACGCACACACGCACACACACACACACACACACACACACACACACACACACACACACACACACACACACACACACACACACACACACACACACACACAGGGAAATTCCATATATGTAATACTTTTTATAAGTCATTTATTAGCTTGTTTGTCCTCATGGGGACAAACAAAGTCCCCACAAGGTCAAAATTTACAGGTGTTACTGACATTTGGTCACCATAAGGTTGGGATTTCCAGGACCACACATACACTCATGTTGTGTTTTGATGTTGTCATTGGGACTTTCCATAGACATATGATTTTGAACTCTACACACTGTATATTCTATCCCCTTACACTAAACCTACCCATCACAAAAACAAAACAAAAAACTTTCTGCATTTTCACATTTTCAAAAAACATCCCTTAGTATTATTTATAAGCTCTTTTCCTTATGGGGACCAATAAATGTCCCCTCAAGGACAAGGATTTTGCATATTGCCATATTTGAGGACATTTTGTCTCCATAATGTAGAGTTTACCAGGCCACGCACACAAAAGGCAATAATCTTTTTATCACATTGGAAGGATTTAGATAAGTGGTGCTTTCTAAGGCCTACTGTTATTTTTGGAAATCAGAACCACCTAGCAGTGTGCTGAAAACCAAGACCACCTCAGCAACTACTTAGCAAACACTCCCAAAACCCCACACAGTGGTGGTGAGTTTCACACGGTAAAACATTTTCTTCAGTAAATGCAAAAATCTAGTTTACTCTTGATACTTGAAGCATAACTCATAACGCAAGAATAAAGCAGGAACAAGCTGCTTATTGCATCATTCCCAGTACCATTAGCATGACCCAAGACTAAAATGCACTAGCGTCAGCATTCGAGAGAATGACTCCATTAGTCCTAGCAGAACCTAGAATAAAAGGCACACAACGAAAACGAAATGTTAGCAAAGCAAAACTGCAGTTGCGTTCAGAAATGAGCCTTAATGACGGTGGAGTCCTTACAGAATGCGTTACAATCTCTCACGCCTCCTAATCATTGCTTAGACAGTCCAATTTTCCTGTATAGTGGCATCATTTGCTTCTCAGAGGCTCCTTATCTGCCCAGTAGCAGCGTGGAGGTGAGAATGAAGGGATTGCTGTGACATTTAGGTAAAGAGCAGCCTTTACAGCAGGGAGCTTTTGAATAAAGACATATATAATAAGTATAGGTCATATAATCGTACACTCAGGATGTGTGTGTCCTCATAAATCAATTAGTGTGTGTGGAATGAAAGAGTTATGGCATATGGCGGATGACTTTTAGTAGATACAATGGCTGTGATCTTCGCCTTGATGCATCACCAGGGAAGAATCCAGCAGAAAACTGAGGCCGGAAAAGCGGATATTTAAATTTTAGTTTTATATGCTACTAATGCATTTGCATTTTCACCACAGCATTATAATGCAGAGAATGGGAGATTTTTATGTATATATATATATTGGAATCTGCTATAGAAAATAAGTGGTTGAATAATGAAAAAAGTCTTTATAACGGAGAGGAGAGACCTCTGGGTTACCATAAGGTCAATGCGATTTGCTGATCATTATTCTGATTTTCGCCAATCTAGTGCACAGTTTTAGATAAAATGTATCTGATATATAAGCAATTTTACAGAAAATATCTATCACTTTGCTCTCCACTCCAGTAAATGGTGGAAATGCACGTTTCAGCATTATTTAGTAAATCTTGTGACCGCGCACTACTAGAGTAACATCAAGCAAAGCGCGAGTATAGCACAGCGCATATCTAGTGCCATATTATCTAGTGCAATGAAGCCCGCGAATGTGTGTGTGTGACAGAGGAATTAGAAGGAAGCAGAATACGGTTGTTTATACAGCACACGCAGCGTCATCACGCATCTGTGTTTAAAACTAAGCTCAGACTCGATTCTGAAATTATCTAAATCCATACAGAATCGTTGAAGAGAATCTATAACGCAATCACATAAATTAAACAAACTGTTATTTCCTCTAGCCCATGCCAGGCAGGCCTATATGCGTAGCGTGCCAAGTTGATGCTTCATCTGCAGTGCAGACTGCTTTACTATCGCATGTCACGTGACCAGAGTGTAATCGCAGCTTTTGCGGTTACAAAATCGCGTTTCATTATATCGCGATATTATCGCAAATGCAATTAATCGTTCAGCCCTATTCAACATATCATTTTCACACACAACACTATCTTTACATGCATATAGTAACGCAACCTATTACCAACCCTTTACATTAGCACTAGGTTACAGACAAGTTTTATTTTTCATTTTTAATAGGGAGGCTAACATACATAATCAAAAATCCAATGTTGACTAATAATGATCAATTTAATGTCAGCATGAAACGGAAGTTGCGATAGTCTTTTGTTACCTATTGTGACGTATATGTGAATAAAATGGCTTCTTGAACAAGAAAAAATGTTGGGTGGGACTTGATTTTGTCCATCAGGAATTGATTGGACGATTGTTGTTTGCTATTGCTGTGATCTCATCTGACTGGCAGGTTGTCCTGCTCTCGTGCCATCAATATTGCGTGTCTAAAATGGATCCTATGCTTAAGTCTGGTATACGCAATTTGCTGTGTTGGAAAATTCACATTTATGCTTAACCTACTCTATGTGGCTGTCTTGTTCTGCATCGCTCACATCAACATCATTGACCTAACCAGATGGTTCCCTCGAATTTGATCTGCGCCAGTCCTGAGGATTTCACGTCTCAGCACAGATATCAGGATTCATTACATATCCTCCGTTCAACTTCATGCTTTTGGGAGAAATGATAGCTTCTTCTGCCTACGTGGGTTATGATCACTCACTGAAGATCAGAAAGTGGGCATGTAGATATGTTCTTTTTGGTGTAGATCACCCAGACTGGGTTCATCTGACTCACCCCGTTTGAAGTGTATCTCAATCATTCCGCAACCCAAACGGGAACAGATATGAGGCAAATATCACTGGATGGTATCCGATTGGAGGAAGAAAGGAGTGAGTTTATGCGAGAGCACTTCAGTCGCCAGCAAACCTAAGGGACATTTAAGGACTTTTCACACTTAATACTCTCTGAAAAGTCTAACATTTATGTTCGGAGTATGAAGTAGGAAAGAACAGAGAGTTTTGTAACACGTTTTCCTTTTATCTCTGTAACTCAGTGTTACAGAGGTACAGTTTTGTGTGTGCGTGCTATTTATCTTAAAATGAGCCTAATCATTCAGAAAAAAAAAGAAAATCCCGACCCGAGAAGTAGGAAGTTAACCTGGGGAATTTTGGAAGTATTCCAAGTTGTAAACTTAAAGGGAATTAATTCAAAAGTTGGGCTAATTTATGCAATCATATACAGACATAAATATAAACATTTTTGTTGGTCATAAGCAGACATGCATGCAAACTAGTACACATTTAACAAATGTTTTTGGACTCTGATTTATTTGTGAGTAGAACTTAAATAGATTATTTAAAACAACAAACAAATAAAATAAACATATTCCCATACCCCCCCCCCCCCCCCCCCCAAAAAAAAAACACACTGAAAGCATTCTCTCAATTACATTACTTTTCATATTAAACAGACATTTATCTTTCAGTTTTACACTTTCAAATATTATATTTTATAATAATTACAGGAATAATACATTTATGTTGATATAAATAAATTAATGTATGGATGTATTATATACACATGTATGTTACACAATCGTATGGAAATGTATTTACAGAAATAATAATGTACCTCAATTTCTCAAATAGGCATGACTCAAGTTTCATGTGTTTGGTGTTGCAGGGTGTTTTGAATGTGTTAAATAAAGTGAACTGATATCCTGTGCTCAGGGAATAGGGAATAGCGAACACTGTGCAGGGATCCTGTGAATCGGAGCGCAGCAAAGGTCTTCAGGATCAAATGAAAATTACAGGCAGGACTGTTTAATTAGGGTTGGAGGTGAACTCTGCAGGACAGTGACTCTCCAGGACCAGAGCTGTAAAAACTTAAAATATATTATTATTATTTTGTAATTTAGATGAGAGTGATAATGAATGAGAGGGTGTTGGTCATTCATCCCTGCTTAGACTGTCGGTGTTACATCTCCAGCTGTGTTACAACCCTCCCTGCTATCCCCTACTATTTTATCACAGTCTGAAACCAACTTGTTATTATGTTTTTCATCTATATAATCTGGAAAACCCGAAAATAATGATGTCTAAAAATTGGGAAATGTTTATGATATTGCTTTGCAGAAATGCTGTATGGGGAAAAATTTGTATCCTCCTAATTCTCCAAGTGTCTCCTCAGATGACACTAAGGTTTCTTATGAAATCCAAACCAAAAGCAATGTCTGTTATTGGTCTCTACCCAATAGACTCTGCAATTGCTACAATCATGGTGCAGTTGGGAAATAAACTGCCAGGCATTGGAAAACAGCACACGGATGGTAGTGGAAAAATCAATCTCTTTTTTAGACGTCCAAACAGCACAGAGAGAAACATGGGGTGGGATGCTGATGGCATCTGTCATTGCGGACGCGAGTGCGACACGAGGGCCGACGTGGGGTCATACTCGCAGGGGATTGTCATTTTAATAGACAAGCATTTCTTGTCTGTCGCGGATCATTTATTGGGGCAAAGAGCAGCGGTTACTGCAGTTGGGGAAGCGGCCATGCGCCATGCAATGCCTGACAGCTTGAGGATGGCGGGTGGAAGCTGTCCTCTTTGATCTGTCAAACCTGCATGATGGAACGCACTCTGCATATACCAGCTGCTCTTTTGCAAGATTACATGCACCTGGGGGCGCATCCGCATCCTCTTAATGCGTGTTGTGACATGGAGTTGTTGACGTCCCATCGTGATTGACTGAAGTGATGAGCAGTCATCTCATGAGCCAGTGTTTAACAACAGCCCTGGAGCCTGAGCAGACCCAGTAACCTTCTTTTGAACGATTTATGAGACGGGAAATTAAATGGTATCATAATCGGCCGTGTCTGAGAAGTTCTAATTTTGTGAGGGTATCACCCAGGCTCTTTCTGAACATGAATTTTTCTGAAGATATTTTCAGTGTCCAGCTCACCGGCCCTAAACGTCAAATAAAAATGAACGGTAACTGGTGGCTCTGAATGTCATTCAGATGGTCTCGTCCTAATGGCTGGAATACACTACACAGATTTTAAAGTCTAAATGTGACCTGATCCAGCAAAATGAGTCACAGGGACCCACAATCTTTCTGAGGAGATCTGCGAGCTTTTTTTCACAGAGCGCTGCGAGTCTGACAGGAGGATGGCTGGACCAATCGCGTGCCGGTCAGTCAAAACGGGGCTTCCCATTGACAAATGATCAGCGTTTGTTTACAATTCTAAGCTTTTTGATTGGTTCTATACAAACGTGTAACACCATGTTTGGAGAGCAGAGATAGTGACGTTTCAGGGGATACCCGGGAAATGCTCAGAGGTGACGAGAGGAGTTGAGAAAAACAATGTTAATTTCCAGCGAATTTAGTAAAACTTTGTAAACTTTAATAGTCATTTAAATACCTTTACTCAATTATCTGGACTACGGAACTTTGGGAGATTATTTTTTAATGTCTGTTCTTTGAAATTAGCAACAAAAATAAAAAATCTATTGTTACATTTTTTTCACACATAATCGGCCCATATCTTAAAATGGAACGCTGCGACTTCCTACTCATTCCGCCAGAGCGGATCACAAATATATTTTCAAACAATCCTTAATCCTAGTCCCAGACATGCATTATTGAGCTGTTTTAACTGAAAGCAACGTGCTCTGAAATATATCTTAAAATACGTCAGTGCCATTGTTTTGTCTCAGGATGCACACCAGTAATGTTTTTTTCTTTTTCTAAGGCATGTTTATAAGAGCTACTTGAATACCAATTGAACTAAGGAATAATTCTGGCTTAAGCTATCTGATCTGTAAAAACGCATAAAGTGACCAGGTGTAAACAAGCCCCTTAAGTAGCTTTTATAAACGTGCCAAAAAAAAAACATTACTGGTGTGTATCTTGAGATATTTTAAGATATGTCAGTGGAAGTTGATTTCAGTTTAGAAAGCTCAAACATGCATTTCAGTCTGGGACTAGACCAAAGCCATGTCTGTGAAAACGGAGGCATGTGTTCTAAAATTGGTAAAAATAAATAAATATATTAAACATGTTTGATCCTCTAACTGGACGGATTCAGACTCTGTGGCTATAATACACTATGCAATTTCTTAGTGAAACAACTTTTGGCAAGACGGCAAAATCTGAAAAAATGTAAGAATATTTCTTGAATCTGATCCCTGCTCCTTCACATCTCTTCATGATAGTATCTGTGGTTTCAGTGATAGAGAGTAATTGTCCACATCAGAGAGAGATCATGTCACTGTTGGACCGGAGCTCGGTAGGGGATAAATATTGGCAGAATGCTTAACCTATCAGTGGTGTTTGACCTGGTTTGTGCATTCAGAGTAAAGTGTACTGATCACTGCCCTGTCAGACCGGGAGACAGAAATCCTTGGTTAGTCACAGTGGACATTTTATCACGCCACCAAATAGGTGCTTGTGAATAAATTCACATTTGCCTGAGGAGGTAACCATAGCAACGCTGCTTGAGCGCCTTTCACTAGACATATCGGGCATTACATTTACAAAACATGTGTTGAAAGAACAGTGTAATTTATGCTGACACCTATTGGTGTGGATGCAGCATCATGCAAAAGCGAATGTTTTCAGGTACTAAATTTGGAATTTGTTTCATGCTGAACTACTTTAAACTTCTACCACTGCTGTAGAATGATTGATTTTGATGCACAGCTATGAAGAAGTCCTAGGTCTTAACTGCATTGCAGTTCTATATTCCTTAGTCATATTATTTCAGTTATTTTAAAGGTCCTTACAGGCTACAACAGCAAAAGAAGCAAAACCCACAAAGATCATTGACCAGACATTGATAAAATTGTTTTGCAACTGAACAGTCACGTGACATTTTTCAGTTCACATCTCCGTTGCTAGTTCTAAAATTACACTTCAGAATTAGTAACAGAGACTTAGCGCCAGATTTACTAAGCGAAAATTAGCAAATTAGCGTGAGAGTGTAATTCCAAAATAGCGCCAATGGGATTGGAAAGTTCTGGACATGATCTGCTGAGGATGTGCAAATTAAATAACAGACGCAGCCAGATCATTTTCATAATGATCAACACAATCTACCAAGAGCAGCACAAATTAAAGTCTGGTTTAAGACATGCTTTTTTGGGACGGTAAATAATGGCGCAAATACCAGAAAATTTACTAGCGCAAACCTTAGTAAATCCCCTTTCATGATTAATTTAAATACTCTCCCATAAATGTTGCGTCTGAAAGGGAAACTCCTTCAAATGCATATGCAATAAGGTCATCCGCCAAAATAATCCTGTCCACACACCCTGTTTTTTAACAGCAAAAGAGGGTTTGTGCTGACGCAAGCTGTTAGTAAATCTGGCCCTTAGGCTGTTAACAAAGATGCACAAGAAAGTATTTTACATGTAAGCAGTGTTATTTTAGAATCACTGAGATACTTCTATAATTTTTATTCACATTTTGAATGATCTTTTATCTATTATATATACTTTTTTTCATTTTTAGATCAGGTTTTAGTCTTTTTGACATACAAAAGTGTTTATATAGTTTTTATTCATTTTTAATTCAGTTTTAGTTATTTTAGTACATTGTTAAATAAAGGAAAATGAGAATTATTGCCATGGCAACCGGCTGAAATAAAATAACTTTTAGGTTTCTTAATTTTATTTCAGTTAATGTTTGTCTTATTTCACAAATATGACAAAAATATTGTTGTTATAGTTTTAGTTACCTAATAACCCTGATTTTATTTGAGTTAGGCCTATCTTCTATAACTAGTGTGTTCCCATGACAATATCCACGCCCCCTTGTTAGCCTGTGTAGAAACACCCCTTGTGTTTCTCTTGTGGTCGTGAGTCGTTGGTTTTCCTGTCTTGTCTGGCTACCCTGGGTTCATTTGTCTTGTGGATTGTTATTTAATAAATCAAGCTGCATGTGGATCCTCTTCTCTTCCTGTTCTTTTGCATGCCTGAATGCCACAACATTACTGAACGTCTCACCACCAATGAATCCAGCGGTGAGATTAGTCTGCCTGCGTCAAGGTATTCTATCCCTCGAGGTCCACACAAGAGACATTCTGGACATTACATATTTATCCAGCCTACCAGACTGTGCACTTATTGATTTATTTTTCTGTTATGGACTGAACAAACCACTTCAAGATAAACTTGTCCGTGATGGTCCTCGAGGGTCGTTCGTTGAATGTTTGGACTATGCCCTTCTGCTTGCTAGTTCCTCTTTCACAGTAAGGAAGGTCGCGGAAGACGTTACCCCAGAATTTTTTTTTCTCCGGTGTCCACAGAGTATGACCAACAATGGTTTATACTGAGGGTCGCAAGCCCAGTGTTTGTAGCTACTTCAACGCCTGAGTCTTTAGCTGAGATTGCCGCCAAGTCAGAATCTCTAGCCGCCTCGGACGCCACACCAGAGTCTTCAGCCGTCATGAATGCCACACCAGAGTTCCGGGTCGTCATGAACACCATTAAGGTGGTCCCTATGTGAGTGAGACTGCCATCCAACGTGGGGGACACAACGCTAATGTTGATGCATGCAGCCGGCATCCCTAGACTAGCGGCATCTTGCCCACCGGCCTCAGAGCTCTCAAGCCTGCCAGTGCCTGCACTGTCTGTCCCAGGAGATGTTTCCCTTTGCCATTTTGTGTGTTTGAGTGCACCAGAGCCTGTCTATGGAGAGCCTGGCCACTCCCTATTAAGTCCTATTGTACCGGATGTTGGTTGTAGTTCCACAAGAGTTCCACTGGGGGCGATCACCCATGAGTGCAAAATGAATGGGAGTCTATGGAGCTAGACGGCTAAATTTGTCTCTTTCACCCGATTACCGTTGAGAAATCTCAGATTTGATTGTAGAAACTTGCGAAACGCAAGTTCAACATGGGTTATAGGTCGAAAGTTGAATGAACGAGTACTTATGTCCTTTCGATTTCTTACAGGTTGAGTTGTTGTTGCCCATAACACGCTAGCATTCTGCTAATGAACGCTGATTGGTCAGTGAAGGACTGATTAAGACCAGAGATACCGCTTGATGGCATCGTGATATCCGAAGCGAGACCAGAATGTCTTCTAGCAAAAACTCTTCTAGCATGTGTATTTACCTGTGTCAGCTGTGTTGTCGATGCCTCGAGAGAAAAGAAAGTGCAGAGCGCGAAAGCACCAAAGTGACTGAAGGATTGCCGTAAAGCAGTATCTCTGGTCGTACGATGTGTATCTAACACCTAACACCCATCAATGTGTAATTTCTTTGCATTTCCTTTTGAATACAACATTCAAATTACTAGACAAGGGGTATAGCTCCATGCGTCTCTCATGTGTCTAGTTAGATCCCTAGGTTCCCCTTGTGTGTTCCCATGACAATTTATTGTTACCTTGTTAACCTGTCTATATATTGCCCTTGTGTTTCTCTTGTAGTTGCATGTGCATGTGAGTCGTTGGTTTTGCTGTTCCTGTCTCCTGTTTCCTGGACTATCCTGGCTACCCTGTGTTCATTTGTCTTGTGGATTATTTAATAAATCAAGCTATACGTGGATCTTCTTCTCTGCCTGATCCGTTGCCTGCCTGAATGCCTCAACATTACAATCTGATTCATATAACCAAGTCGTATAACAGAATTGACCATGAATTGACCATTCAATTGTTAAAAAATAATGCGCACATGAAGCCTAGCAGCCCTGACGCAGTCACAATCTTGTGTATTATTTTTCAATAATTCATTGGTCTGTCGTCAATTATTCCTTGATTAACACGCCATCTTAAAAATGTGGCACTCATGGTGAAGTGAAAAACAGCAATCAATAATAATGACATGGACTAATTAAAAAAAAAGAACATAATTGGCCACCTGTGAGGTTGAAAGTGTTTAGTTAATAGGGTTTGTTGAGTTGCGTGCCAAAAGAATCCCTGCCATAAGTGTCTCATTTGTTACTTACTGTATATGATTCAGAAAGGTGCTCCTAATGTCATATGCTCTTTTGCTGAGCCTGCACTTTTGAGGACTCCACAGTGCACTACTACAGAACAGTCCATGTGACATTACAGGGGCGTATAGCAACATTTAGACAGGCCTGAATTACTTATAGAATCCCTTCAGAAAGCTGACCTACTCGAATTCACACACAGATGAGAACACGACAGTGAGAAGTATAGACTCCACCTGTGAGACTGAGACAAGAGAAAGTGTAGGTGACAGAGTTAGATGCAGTCCCTGCCAGAGCAATAATGTGTCCTTGTGCGTGAAGCAGCCTCTGATAAATAAAGCGTGAGCAGTGGGGTGGAAAGTAGAACAGCATGTGGGAAATATGAATTGCTTTAATGTATGCGTTGGGCAGGTGGGTCTGTATTACTATATGTGAAAAGAAAACACTCACATGTGCTTCCAGTGAGTAAGCGTAATCTGAACACACCACACTGTGCAGAAGTGTATGGCCAAGGCGGTGGTTGTGAATTTTCTTTACCATCAGAAAACGCATTACAACAAGATCTGATAGCTGCTAAATGCAATGATAGTGTCAAGCGACTAAGATTTATGGTTCCGAGATAATCACACACATTTTAGCAACCTTTTTAATCACTCTCACAATCCCCACCACCTCATTCTGTCACGCACACACACACACACACACACACGCACACGCGCACAGCAAGCTTTACTACTGCTGCAGCTGGTGATGATGATGGTAGTAAAGTGTGAGAAGAAAAAGCACGCTGTTAAAGATGCCATGAAATCAGAATTTGTATTATGTGGCATGTTGTTCATCTGCGTTAGCTTTTTCCTCACTGATTTTAGTGGGAAAACAGCAGAATTCTGCGGAATAGATTTAAATGTTACAATTATTTATTTAGAAAAGATGCATTACATTGATTAAAAGTGTAGAGACTCGCTTACAATGGTTACAAAAACATAATATTTCAAATAAATGCTATTCTTTTGAAGTTTTTCATTCTATTTCTATATACTATATGTATATGAACATGATATATATATATATATATATATATATATATATTCCACATAAATGTTGATACTACTGATAATAATATGAAATGTTTCTTGAGCACCAAATATATATTAGAATGATTTCTTAAGGATCGTGTGACACTGAAGACTGGGATAATGGTTATTGATAATTTTGCTTTGCCATCACAAGAATATGTTAAAATATATTAAAATAGAACATTTAAAATGTTACAAAAATTTCACAATATTATTGTTTTACTGTATTTTTGATCAAATTATTTAAAAAGTCAATTAAAAAATCTTACCGACCCCAAACTTTTGCATTGCATTGCATTACATATATATTATATAATAATAAATAAATAAATAAATAAATATATATATATATATATATATATATATATATATATATATATATATATATATATATATATATATATATATATATATATATATTGCAGGGCCATACTTTAGTTTAGGGTCCATTTCTAACTAACTTTTAACTACAACTTTTGCTTCAATAAACTCCTAATTACTTCTTATTAATTGTTAGTAAGGTAGGTGTTAAGGAATTGGGTGAGATTAAGGGTTGTAGAATATGGTTATGCAGAATAAAGCATTACAATGTACTTTATTAGTACTAATAAACAGTCAATATCCCAGTAATATGCCTGCTAATAAGCAACTAGTTCGTAGTGAGAATTGGACCCTAAACTAAAGGGTTACCTATTACAGTTGAATTGGTACAGTTCTGAATGTAATACAATATAATGCAGTGGCGCAGATAGGATTTTTTAACTGGGGGGGACCAAGCTGTCAGCAAATGATTTAAACTCAATTCCTTTTTTTGCGTAATTTGGGCTTTAACTAGTGCTCAAGTAGTTACTTTGCGTAATTTGGGCTAATGATTTGCACTAAAAAGCCATTGGGGTATTCTTATTTGAAATCATGGATAAACAACAATGAATGAACAAAGGTAAACAAAGGCCTACCTGATCACCACTAGCAATGCATGATCAGACTGTTATTTGACTAGTATACCAATCACCCACCCAACTCTCATAATTTCAGTTAACCCTATACCTCTATAGAATTTCACAACAATGTGAAATACAACATATTCCTGAGAATTAATGGCTAAAACTACTATGTCAAATATCTAAGAATAACTCAAAATGTAAAATTTAGGAGTTAATTACAAGTTTGTTTGCAATTTATATATTAGAAATATCTTTCAAATGATGTATGACATATTAAGAAATGTTTTTCATAGCCCATAATTTAAGAATCTATATCCTCCGTTCGTTGCTCTGTACAATAAAAAAACATGATTTCCTACTTTAAGAGGGTGTCAAAAGTTTATGTAGGCCTTTATTTGTTGTTTGCATAAACCTTGCACCACACAAATTTACTTATTATAATAATTTTTATAGTGGCGTACACGACAGTGAACATACCTCAGTCAATTTATACAGTACAATGGGTTAAATTATAAGATAAAACATTATTTCCTGACGACGATAAATTGTTTGATTTATCCAACCATTCTTTTTGTGTTCATTCATTATTTGCCTCTGTCCACTCACCTAAATGCATAGTTATGGTCTCCACATTTTGCTGTGTTTGCTAAGTGCAAAAGACTAGCTATTCAGACTAGCTATTCCCCTTAACAAATCTAATCTGCCACATCTGGGAAAGTCAACAGGCATAGGATACTTACATTGTTTGGTTTTTGAAAATTCGAGGTGATTGTTTTGTCTCTTCATTGCTTTTATGTGGCATTTACAGTCGATTTTTTTCAGTTCAGAAAATCACTGACTCAGCTCAGTCATAGATGGTATATGATCACTATGGTTACCGCTCGTCCGCTCCTACAGGCACGATTGAGGCAGCTACCAGCTCCTCATAGGACCCCTGCGTCACTCAGGAGTCGTAGCACACACACACAGAGAGAGAGAGTGTAAACGTTGGTGTCATCGTGTGTTTATTGACAACAGAACAGCGTGTAGTGAGAACGTGGGTACAAAGTAATGGTGACCGGTGTAGATTATTATTGTGTGTCAGCCTGCGTCTGCCCCGACCCGATTCTGAAGCGCAGCGGCGGGCCGGGGCACTGCTTTGGCTAATGTACATAGCGCAAACACTGGTTAATCCTCTGTTTTACCGATTTTCGTCGCCTTTCGTGGGAATAGTGAGGGCGGGGGACGGATCGGGTCACTATGAATCTGGGGGGGTCATGTCCCCCCCGTCCCCAGTGCCATCTGCGCGGCTAAGAATCTTAGAACCTCAGTATGACGTCTTGTCCTAACTTCCGGTTTCAATAGAAAATATGTGCTCGTCAACCTTTAAAAGCCTATAAGACGCATCATTGCAGGTCAGTGTTTAATTACTCCTGGCTCAATTCTTCATCACTGCTCACTGATCCTCTTAAATGCCAGCACACTAAAGACAACTGGAGAGAGATATGAGTGTAAGTATCCTTGAGTGACCCTAGAGAAAAAAAAGAAAGAATGCATATGCTCTAATCTAAGCATGATCAGTTATCTGCAAATCTTCATTGAAGCTCATCCTGGGAAGATATCTGAGACTACTGTCATGTGATGCTTTACGGTTTTGGCTCCATGCCAGCAAGTGTTTAAAATGTGTGACTGCAGATATGGCTAAGTGTGTGTTCTCACCCCTGTGGTCACGTGACACCCTCAAGGGTATCTCAGGGGTTTTGACTCCTCAGTCTGCTGCTGAAGTCAGCAAAGCGCTGCACAGCTTTAATGAACATCAGCATGCTTTAGCCTGATTGGATAACCAGAGGGATGGTTTTTTCCCCTCTTTTTTTTTTTTTTTTTTAATTTGTCAGTTGTTGTGCTTGTCAGTTCACTTATTGGATGACTGGTTTGCCCATTGGCAGGGGTTCTCTCTTACTGCAAGTGCAGTGAAAGAGTTGCACAGCACAGTGTGAGGAAGGTTCCTATCAGTAGTTTAAAAAGCTACAAGCTACACTGTCAGAAAAAAAAAAAAAAAAACTAAAAACTAATGTGCAGCAATTGTCCTTTGGCCAGGACAGCTTGTCAATGGGAACAACATTGCACCTTATCTGCCCCTAAAGGTGCACAGTACCTTATAATTGTATATAAGTTGAAGGTAACACTTTAGTTTAGGGTCCAATTGTCAGTATTAACTAGTTGCTTATTAACATGTAAATTAGGATATTAGCTGTTTATTACTTATAAAGCACATTTTAATGTCTTATTCTGCATGATCATATTCGACATCCCTTAATTAATCCCACCCAATATCTAAACTTAACAACTACCTTACTAACTATTAATAAGCCGTAATTATAAGTTTATTGAGGAGAAATTCGTAGTGGTAATAGTTTAAAAGTGAGAATTGGACCTAAACTAAGGTGAGACCAAGTTGAATATAAAGTTGAATTACCCTTAGTGTGCTGAACCCCTAATGGTGTATATATATATATATATATATATATATATATATATATATATATATATATATATATATATATATATATATATATATGTAGCCTATATGTATATGTTTATGTACAGTTATTTCACTTTAATGGCAATGGAAATTACCTAATAATTGTCATTAAAGTGAAATTAATGAAATTAAATATACGAGCATGATAAAAATGCTCATTTTAGAAGATAATTTCAGATAGGCTTTTGCATCTGAAGTCTTCATATATATATATTAGTGTTGGGTCCGAGTCCACCTTTGTCGAGTCCGAGTCGAGTCCAAGTCCTTAACAACCGAGTACAAGTCCAAGTCCGAGTTCAAAAAGGGCCGAGTCGGACTTGAGTCCGAGTCCTTAACATCCGAGTCCGAGTCGAGTCCGGCCGAGTCCACAAAGATTTAAATTATTTGAAATTGACCTTTCACAAAGACCCGCCCCTCTTGGTTACTGTTGCTACGTCCGACAAGCCATTCCTCTCTCACTCCACATGTTCTCGGTCGGAGAAAAGAGGACACTGACAATGTGCCAACAGACAAGACAGAGCAGGGTACTTTTGGTATGAAATAAAGTCTCAGCTTTCAAATTTTGTATGATTTTATGAAATTCAAACAATAAATACTGTTTTGTGGTGCTTTAATGTGTAGGCCTCAGTTCAAGCAGCACGTGAACTGATAATCTCTTCTAGTTATAGCACAAACTAAACATAAATGAACATCAGAACTGCAAAAAGAAATCAATACACAGCATTTTTCAAGTTCAAGTCCACTGACTTTAATCTACTAACTGGTTTGGTTTGTCTGTCGAACAAAAATGGCGTGTATCTGCATTATAATTGGTCAGATCACCTGTCAATCAAATTCCGGCGAAAGGTCTCAACACTGAGCTCTTAAATTAATATTTTAAACCTTACAAAATGATTGCAATGTGTAGTTACAGTTTGTTTATTGTACATTATCTATTGTACATATTTTAGAATCTGCAAGGTAATGCTTAATAATGCAACACGATAAGAGTCAGGGGCAAGACTTTTGAGCAAGATGATGTTTACATTTTTCTTATTTTGTTTTACATGCTAATATCTTATTTATCCTATGAAGGGTTGGACTAAATTAATGAATGCATTTTTAAACAAATAAGAACAATTTACACCAATGATCCAGTTCAAAAGTGTACAACCATTGGCTCTTAACGGATGCTTCCTTCTTGTGCATCACTAAAGGTTTGCAGGGTTTGTAATAGTTGTGTATGAGTCCCTCAGTTGTCACCAGTGTGGAAATATGGATCTTACAATCATAGTCACTGCTAGTAAGGAGTCAAATATGCAGAAGATGCTGGAAAAGCAAAGAATGTAAGGAGCTGGAGGACTTTTCCTCATGAACAACCATAAAAAAAAAAGAAAAAAAAAGAAAGTTGTGGATCATTCAGGTAATGACACAATATTAATATTAATATGTAATATGTAATCTGTCTTTATTTTGTGTTTGTATTTTATTTAGGCTATTAAACATCTGTTATGTGAAAAATATTTTTCAGGGCAGTAGGCTACTAAATAGAAACAATGTGTGTATGATCAGTCTCATTAAAAAAATTATAAAAATAACATTTAGGAGATTCTGCAAGGTGTAAACTTATGACTAAAGTGAAAATGTAAAAAAAATTACAACATTATTAGACGTCAAAATGTTGCTATGGTTATCAAGTTTCTTAAGTTGCTATGTGTCAAATCATCGCAATTTCATGACTCAAACGACACAAATTAAGTGGATTAAATCCCACATTTAAATGCAGTTATCACTCTTTATAATTTACAGTGTGAACGTAACCACTGGTCCTCTAGAAGTATGAAAAAAAAACTATTTAGATTGTCAATAGCGCTCCCTTTAAGCCATCACTTACCGCGTTCTGCACTCTCCCTAAAACTCTCGTCATAAACACTGACTGTAGTTGTCCGCACTGCACAGTGAATATCTTATATTGCGTCTAGAGAGACTTTGTCTTTTATGAGGGGATTTGCGAAAGGATAAAGCTCGTGCTGATTCTGAACATACATTTTGAGCGAATTCTTCGCATGCTGACTCTAAAACGCCTCTGATTTGCCACTGTGTTTATGCACTTAACTGTGATTGGCTACAATATGCTCAACGCTGAAACAACGTCGTTTCGTTTCGTTTTTGAATAATATTGTGTCATCCAGTGCCCGGACTCGACTGGACTCGGACATTTTTCCGAGTCTAAAATGTCTCGAGTCCGTGTCAAGTCCGAGTACAAATTCATCCGAGTGCGTGACAAGTCCGAGATCATTCAAAATTTGACTCGAGTCCGAGTCCGAGTCCGACTTCGAGTACCCCAACTCTAATATATATATATATATGAAGTGCAGCTTTGAATTACATAATTTATTATTATTCTTTAAACGGAGTGGCAAATGAGAAATATAATTTGTAAAACAAATAATAATAATATTGTTTTATATATATATATTTGTTTTAATATGCTATATTCAGTAAAATGGAAGCTTAATGGTGCGTTCACACCGGACGCGAATAGCGCGTCAGGCGCGAGTGATTTCAATGTTAAGTCAATGCAAAGACGCGTTACACGCGTTTTACGCGCGTAACGCGTCTTTGCATTGACTTAACATTGAAATCTCTCGCGCCTGACGCGCTATTCGCGTCCGGTGTGAACGCACCATAAGGGTTTTGTTTATAATTTTTTTTATCAAACACCAGTGCTACATTTGCTTATTATATAAACAATTAACATTATTTCATGAAATACTTTTTTTTTAATCTGTGGAACTAAAATATTTTACCCCACCCAACACAACTCTAGTGTATGACATATTGTTGTTTTGATATTTAACTGCATCATACTTTGTTAAATACTCAAAGTTTACTGTTCTGATTATATGTTATTTGTAAGTGGAAGTTTATTTTGTCCAACAACCCAAGCATACCTGTAGGCATAGGTGTATTAAACAAATGTATAACAGGGAGAATATGTAAATCATAATTCAGCTCTATAGCAGATTTAAAGTGATCAAGGGCTTAGGGCTTACGTTCCAATTCAACCGATTGCAAGGGTTCCACCAGTACTGGGCACTTGTACAATGACAAGCAATGACTTACATCCGAGTTAATGAGATGGAGGGACGTTAGCGAGGGTAGGGCATAAAAAAGTGAAGTGGAATGCAGTCCAAGCTGCCACTCTGTCTATTGTTTGCCTTCTAAAGTGTCATCATGACCTAAATGTAACCTCATAAGTGATTCATCGCTCTTCATGGGCAACAACTCCCTTAAAATCCCTCAAGCACACCATATAAATTGTAGTCCTCACATGAAGTACACAAGAGACTCAACTAACAAAGTTTCATGTTAGCATACTAATAAGCTGAACAACTCGATACTTTAATACCAACTCTGCTCCTGGAGGGCTATCATCTGGCAGCTCTCCAACCCTAGTCAAACACACCTGAACTACTAATCAAAGTGTTCAGGATTACTTAAACATAACAGGCAGGTGTGATGGAGCAGGGTTGGAACTTGGAACTGACGTCTGTAGAAAAAATAAAATAACTAATTTCGACACTATAGACACAGTCTAGCGTAAACTCTATGAATGAAAATGAGCGCAGCGCAGTTCTAATTTCTCAGAAATGAAAACTTGCCAATAGTAGCATCAACTAAGATATTGTATCAAACACATTTTGTAAGTCTATTTCTGGTAACACTTTACAATAGGCATTGATTTGCATTAATTAGATAACTACAATAGTTAACATGTTGAACTACCAATGTAATACAAAGAATACTTCTTAAGCACGTATTAAGTGTGACCATAACTGTTACCTTAATGTTTAAAACCTTCCAAGAGAGATACACACAAGATGATTATTATTTAAACTGTAGTGTGTTATTGATATTGCATTACAAGTTAAAATTAGAAATGTACTTAATTGCAACTTGATGACATTACATTAAAGGGGTGGTAAAATGCCCTTTTCACAAGATGTAAAATAAATCTCTGATGTCCCCAGAGTGTGTGTGTGAAGTTTTAGCACAAAATACCCCACAGATATTTTTATATAGCATGTTAAAGTTGTCACTTTTTGAGGGTTTTCAAAAACGCACCGTTTTGTGCCTGGCCCTTTAAATGCAAATGAGCTGCTACAGAGGGCGGGGTTTCAAGAGCTTGTGTGTGTTAGCGGCTGCAATTACCTCACGCAGACACACAAAAATGACAGAAACTGTTCTGCCTTTAATGTTAAAACTGAGTCAGACAAAGATGGAGAGACTCAAGAAGAAGTGACAACATGTAGAATGCAACAGGACGTCTCTGAATGGTTAGTTGATGAATTTATGTTGCTGATGTGGAGTTAACTATCTTCAATTCGCATATTCTGTCATGGTAATCTATAAATCGCTCATATAGGAACTGTTGTGAGATGCATATTAGACTCCCCGCATGTGAAAAGACGGATGCTAAAGTTTGAGCTGACTCACAAATGTACTCTTATACAAAAACTTTTCAACTTTTCCGGTGCAGATGTATTTTGTGTTACATGACATGAATTAATTGAGGAAGAATGAGGGAGATGTTTCTCTGTGTGTTGTACATAAGTTCCATGAGTTTCAATGGCTTTAACAAAATGGAGGGAACAAAATCAACTTTGGCAAAAAGTGTTAGGATCATGCAAATTATGTATTCTACAAAATGACTTTGTCATTTTATATATTATTTAGTATTACTGTTTAAATTAGAATATATTTACTACAATTTTGCAGTAAAAAAGAAGAATATAGAGAAAAAAAGGAGCTATACAAGACATTTGTATACTGTGGAAACTATGAAATAATGATATACTGTATTTAATATAGATTTTCATGTAATTTTGACAAACATCCAGTTTAAGCACAATCCATATTTGTTTTTTATCCGTGTACAAATAATTGTGCAATTGCTACATATATAGATATTGGCTTCTTTGCGCAACTCTACTGAATACTGTAAAGAATATCATCGGGAGTGCATGTGACTTCTAAAATGTTGCCTGCAGTAAGGGGGTAGTTTACAAGATTTTGGAACAGAGCATATTTATGCCTCAATTCAAAGCAACATCAAAAGAAAAGCTATACTTCAATGCCTTCCTGTTTAAGAACAAATCAGCTAGCAGTGCACAACAACTTTCACATCCTGCCTCAACTTACATCAGTTCCTTCTTTTGAATTGTTTCTCCTAGGTTAATGTCTCCTTTCCTTCCCATTTGTTACTGATGCATTAATGACTAAGTGCAATAAGTGAAAAATTACCCTGCATGCAATAATTGCGATATAAAGCGAAGGGCATCTGAGATGAAGCGCTTGTTGGTTTTAAAGATAAATTCACCTCACTGATCTGACAGGGAGGATCTTCAGGACAGTGTTTGATTGTTCTCTACCCTGGCACAGTTTTTTATTTTATTTTTGTGAGTAGGGTAGGTAAAAGTTATTGCCTGTAAGCAATTAAACAGCTCCCTGGTGGAAAATAATACGACACACATTTATTCTCATAACGTGACGGCAGCAACTTTAACAGGAGGGGATGTGCTTTGTCCTCATAAAGCATGACCTAAAACCTCATAAAGAGAAAACTTGACAAAATATATAGAGATTGAAAGCATCATATTAGAAGATATATGTCAGTGAACTGCTACTTCAACAAACTAGTATTTAATAGTAGTGTAGGGGTTAGGGTTGAGGCTTATGGACAAGTAATGTCCCAACAAGGCAGCATCCATTTATGATTTTAATAAATATAATAATTTACACTGAATATGTTGTTATTTTATAATGATAATACACTGATGTGCAAATATCTGTCACTGTTTGAACCAAGTATAAATAGCTAACAACTATATACACTTAGTGCAAATAGGATTTAATATTTACATTTGGTGTAAATACTGTCGCATCTATTAATACTTAGTGTAAATAGCATTTAATATTATTTTCACTTAGTGCAAAGAACATACCTTTTCTATTTACACTTAGTGTAAATAGTGTAATTTATTGCAGATTGTGACGAACTTTGAGTCATCTCTTTACCACTTGTGTTTATAGCTACTCATGTCTCAATAAGCACAGACAAATAAGCACAAATCCATGCAATTTCTAAAATTGGGGGCTTCCATAATGATATCACGAGATACAATATTTATCAAAATTTAGATTCACATATGTAAAATCTGTAAGTTTTATCACTGTAACACCACAAACTTGAATACAGTGTGACATAAAATTGTCATAAATGTAGCAACATTTGCAAAAATGAATAGGAGAGAATGAACTCATCATGCACCCATATCAACCATCACCTGTAACGACCTTCACACACAAAAAGTAGTTCAAATATAATTGTTATATTTCTTAAAGAGGCGACGTCCATTGTTGTAACACCACCGCCATAAAGTTGGGGGGTACTTTTGATTAAACTGTACATGTTCAATAAAATCTATATTCATGGACCCAAGGGAAAGTGCTTAGTTTGCGAGTGCTTATCTAAAGTGAAATGAAATGCACCTTACAAATAGTAAGATTTGTTGTTGAAAGTTAAACATTCCAAACGGGTCTCAGAGAAATCCAGGTGCAGAGAGTCCTGTTGCACAGCAGGATAAACATTTGTTTATTGTCACTACTCACTGTGTACTCAATTATTTTCACACCATAAAAAAAACAGAGTAAACCACTCTCTAGTGGCAGTTGCTTTGAAGGAGCTTAGTAGGGAGCAGGTCAAGGAGTGGACAAAAGGTTTAGGAAAGGAAGAGGGCTAACAGCTGGGGGTGACGGCTCCACTGCGCCATTATGAACAATCTGTGTGTCCTGTCTTCTTAGCCCCCAGCTGTTTTGTTTGCTCATGAAACGTGGATATGACCCAGCAAGCTGTGCTTCTTTGCAAGCATTGGTCTCTGTGTGGCAACAACAACTTTAATGCTCCGTGATATCCCATCAACATCGCATTCGTCAGCATGTGGCACACGGAGAGGTGGACAGAGTACAGCGATAATAGGAAGTGGGCATGTAGAAGTGGATGGAATAGATAAGAGGGCGTATGGGGGGTTTCTGCATATTAATCATGTGTTTTGCCTGCCCCTCCATCATTTATTCATGACAGCTGCTCCTCCTTCAGTGCCTGCAGAGAATGTGAGGATCCTATAGAAAACATCATATGCTGCAGTAAAAAGCAGCATTCTGAAGTGGAGTAGTTCCCGTGAAGCACAAACTCTTTTAAGCCAGCCATCCAGACCCAAGGGGAGACATTAGCAATCATCGGAACTGCATTTATCTACTGGTGACATTCATCCACTGCTCCAGTTTACTGAGATCTTTTTTTGCCTCAAGATGCCAATTGACACTGTTTACCTGTAATTACCATAAAGTGCCGCAGTGCATGGTAGGAATCGATATGTGAATATGATTTTGCCAAGTGGCAAGTTAATTAATTTGTTACAGGTTTTGAAAAAAACTAAAACCTTATAGTCAAACAAGCATAGTTCTAATTCTACCCCTAAAATTTGAATGCACCATTTACTGAAAAGAGAAGGAAATTATGTTAAGACCTTACTGCAAACTATAGAAACCTCTTACTGTTCTTGCAGTTTGAGACAATCTCTTCCAATGGGCAAGCACAATAACTGACAAAACAAATGCATAAATACAAATTAAATATATATTTTATAAATAAAATAAATAAGAAATGGAAGTAAAATAGTACTCTGTTTTATGTCAATTAAATTTACTGATTTACTTGATTTAATTATGTACATCAGTTCCATATATATATATATATATATATATATATATATATATATATATATATATATATAACAAAATTCATAAAATATATAACAAAAAATATATAACAAATTTCCCTCAGTTGAATTCAATAATTCGTAATAATTTTACAGTAAATATAAATGTAATGTAAGTTAAAAATGATTAAAAAACTTAGTGACTTAAGTCATCTCAAAGTGATTTTATATGTGTCTGACATGATAATTAAGTTATTGTGTTCTATCTAGCAAGCACAAATTAGAAAAACAAATTTACAGTTTGAACTATATGTAAAAACACAATGTATGAAGATCAGTTAAAGCCATGGTATGTGATTTGTTACAGACACTTTTTTTGTTTTGTTTGGTATGATGGTTTAAAGTATTTTCACATCCTGATAGCAATCAATAAATGAAGTGGTCTAATATATATATATATATATATATATATATATATATATATATATATATATATATATATATATATATATATATATATATATATATATATATACTGTATATATATATATATATATATACTGTATATATATATATATATATATATATATTGTCTGTGGAAGGCATAGGACTACAATGTATGTCCAATCATTGAATTTGGTCCGAATGCAATGAGACAATGTCCAACCTGCCTGCCACGTATGTATTTTCATACCTCATCACACAGCGTGCAGAGTTAGACAGACGTCAGTCACCGAGCACCGCAACCGAAACAACAGCCAACTTTTACAGTTACTCCTGAACCAAAACAACAAGCGTATGCTGCGTTCACGCCATAACTACTGTAATTTGGATGGGATGGAATCCCATGACATTATACTCGGTGCGGTTTGTGACTCGAATTTATTTGTTTCAATGGCAACACTTTCAACAGCAAAATGATGTTTTAATAAGGTGTGGTTTGGGAGACTCTCTAAAGTGTAAATCTTGTGCTTTCAATGCTAGCTCGCTATTGCTAGGCTCTCTGGAATTTCCCTAACCTACTTTTAATGCACTGGCATTTGCAACAGAATTTCTCATTGAATAAAGCAACATATATGATGCTAGATACTACCATATACAGATAATACCACCAGATAATACCATGTGCTACCATAGTTCTTTTCAGAAAATGTGTTTTTTCAATGGTATATATTGGTGGTGCATGGTTTTATCTCTGTAAGTGTAAGTGCAAATAAGGGTCAACAGTGATGTAAGCTAAGGTGGGTTTCTCACTCAAGAGCCAGCGCTTGGCTGTCAAGTCTTTTTTTTGGAGATTGGAGCCCAATTGCATCTGGCATCAACAAATAAAAAAGTCATGCTTCAGGTTTTCGCGCTCTAAAAGCAACTCCCACAAGATGACTGCTGGGTTCAGGCTCTGCATAAGCAAGTGTGCTATATTTTTATTTCCGCTCCAAGATTCACACAAATAAATTGGTCTTAACTCTTTTGAATGACCCCTGACTTGGTGGGACAGCATTGTGGACACCGCTTTAAACTCCATTTTTCCCTTTACATCCATCGCACTGGCATTTCTCCAGCGTTTGGATAGATGCCTTTGAATGAGTGTTACTCTGTCAGAAGGGGGCTGATCCCCAGTTCCCAGAGTGGTGACCCCATATCAGACTAGAGTGACTGTATGGCAGCTGAAAGAAAATAGAGCTAAAGTTAAAAACATTGTACCAACAACTTATGGATGAGTGGTGGGGAATGGGCGCTGTTTGGAAGGATTTCTGGCTGGTTGCTTAGTCAATCTTAAATGACTTCCCAGAATTCTCTGTCAGCTTCCTCTCGACTTCATTTACTTATTCCATCACTTTCTCTCTGATCTATTACTGTTAATAAAAAAAATAAAAAAATATTAATAAAAAAACTGTTATTAAACTGTGTCTGTGACAATTTTCAGTGTTAGTTAAACCCCTTCGCCCCGCCAAGTCTTACAGATTCACGGAAATAATCTTTCATCCACATAAAAAAATAAGCTGGATACTTTCCCAAATATACAGTGCACACGTTGTATGTAGAGGTAGTGTGATACGATTTTGAAACTATTCCTCTGCAGATGTTTTTTGCTGGCTTTCAGATATGTAAAGACAAGTGTTGTTTTTAAGGGGTTCTAGGAGAATTTGCTAAAGGTTGTTAATAAATGTAGGCTCCATGCAAACGAAGTGTAAGACTGACATACGATGAGGGACTCTTTATTAATTAATGCCATGATAATTGGAAATCAGCAACAATTCATCTTAAAAATAAAACATGATTAAATCATTATCATTAGTGGGGTGAAATAGTTGAGATCAGCATGTTGGAGCATCAGGACCAGACAGGCATGAAACTTCACATCAATCACAGCTCTGAACCCTTTAAACCTGTCAACAGCTCCCACCGCTCATTAGTATCAATTATCAAAAAAGCTTATGAATGAGGGGTGGGGGCATTGGTGCTGTTTGGGAGGATTTCTGGGTGGTTGCTCAATCGCTCTCAAATGACTTCCCATAATTCTCTGTCAGTTTCCTCTCCTCTCCCTCTGCCCTATCTTCATTAACTTATTCCGTTACTTTCTCTCTGATCTATCACTATGTGTGTGTGTGTGTTTCTGTTGTTTATTATTTATGTGCTTATATGCAGTGTGCTTCTATGATGAACCATATCTGTACTCAGACCATTTAGATATATTATACACTCTTAGAAGAAAAGGTTCTATATAGAACCTTAAAAGGTTCTATAGGCGCTTCGTATTTGGAACCCCTAAAAGGTTATATAGCCAGGTAGATCAACAATTAATTTATTAATGGTTAATTAATTGATCAAATTGATGTAATCAATTTAATGAAGAACATACTAACAAAGTAGATATGCTTGTTTGCTCAAAATGTACTTATATTGCTAAACAGTTGTTAAGGTGCCCTCTGTTGTTGCTTATTGCCCAAATTAATGGTGCCCACCCCACGTCACCCCAAGACATTTCGGACTGTATATAGCCTGAGATTATTCTTTTGAGGTAGCTGAAATTGTAGATACATGTGGTTTAAAATCTACATTATGTGTGTTTTGTGCAATAGTAATAATGACTCTTGACCAAGCAAACAGTACTTACAATATTGTATTTGCAGTTGTGCAGCACAAGCCATTTAGTCTACATAGTTTTTTTGACTGGTGGTCACCTGCATCTCAGGGTAGCATAAATGACAGCACAGAAATAAAGAGAACAAAAATATTCATGCCTGTGATATTGACAGAAACGCAGCTGTGGAGGAAAAAGGGTGGCAGGAGCAGAGTAGATGCAAAGATATCAGTGTGAGAGAGAGATGCTGGTTCTGTGAAAGATAAAAGACATGCCAGAATATCTCTCTCTCTCTCTCTCTCTCTCTCTCTCTCTCTCTCTCTCTCTCTCTCTCTCTATCTCTCTCTCTCTCTCTCTCTCTCTCTCCTCTCTCTCTCTCTCTCTCTCTCTCTCTCTCTCTCTCTCTCTCTCTCTCTCTCTCTCTCTCTCTCTCTCATTTATCACATCTTTGTGCCATTGCTCTGAGATTGGCTGTGTGTGAAGTCAGGGAAGCTAATCGAATTCAAATCCCCTTTCCCCCCAAAAAAAGCCAAGTGGATCTTAAACCGAGGCTGGTGGTCCCAAGCTAATCGCATTAAAAATAATAATAAAAAAAGCCTTCTCTTGGCAGTTGATAATAGGTGTGTTGCTCTATGGGAACGTAGCAGGTGTTTATCTGACATATTAATCTGAGTCTAGGCATCTTTTATACAGTAACATGAGGCACTGGTTGAGCGGGTGACTGCTTTTTTCTTGTCTTCTGGAGTGTCAGTGTGGCTTTGGTTACTTTTTTCTGCATGTTGCAGGGGTTAAACATTTTCTCGATGAAATGTTAAGATATGAGTATTGACGGCTGGTGCTTTTCATAAGTGGTGAAGTACAGATATCACTTGTTATGTATTATTATGGGAAATATGTATCAATATGGTGTGTGTGTGTGTGTGTGTGTGTGTGTGTGTGTGTGTGTGTGTGTCTGCAATGCTGCTTCTTAAAGTGACAGTGCAAATATATATGTTTAATACTTACAAATTGCAGTGTGCAAAATAAAACAAAACAAACAACAAACAGGTATATGAACCCTTGTAATACAGAATTGTGTATTATTGCAAATAATGTTAAATAAAATAAAATGCCACATAAGTGTACATAAATAGAGATTATACTTCTATTACTATGTTTCTTAATAAACTGACGTACACTTTTAAAAAGTGCACATTGTAATAATGTTCTACAGTAGGTATTAGCATTGGTAGTATGCTGTACAGTATACAGTACATTCAAATCATCAGTTCTCTTGCACATACCCACAAGGACTAATCCGCTGGGATTTAAGGTTGTTTTCACACACAGTTAAAAAAAATGTTTAGTTTTTTTTTTTAAAGTAAATATCCAGAGGACTAAATACTGGCCTTTACCTTAATCAACACTATTACATAATTTAAGGTTTATAATTAATACAACTGTACACTAGAATAGTCTATATATTTATTCACTGTATTTTCCACATGGAAAGGTTCACTCTCACCATACATTTAAATATGAATGGTAAAAGTTAACCACAATAGATATTGTGATTATTTGCTGTACTTTTTAAGAACTTCTAAAATGTCGTTTTTGAAAATTGCTTAACATTGTATATAAAACCCTTATTGGTCTCACTCTATATTAAGTGGCTTTAAGTACTATGTATAAAAATAAGTACGTTTACTTGCATTATGTTTACTCGCAGTATTTAAAAGTAGAAGCATTTTATAATTCTACACTCAAATATTACCCTATCTAAAAAACGTAAGAAGCAATGTATTTTTATATACTCAGAATGTCAAAACCTTTAAATATTTAATAATAACATTTACAAATCAATACTTGGCTTCAGTTATGCAACTCAGCACAGTAACAATACTCTACTGTATTGATTTTTACCAATAAATATGTCATAGTTATGATGGACCCTCAACCTCAAGACCTCAGAGTCATGCTATGTGATGAAATTTTGATGTCTTTAATTGTGTTGATACTGCAGATGATTGTGATGTGCGTTATAGTGAAAAGCTGCAGTGAGTGCAGTGTGATTTCTCTTTTCACTTCACTGCTGCAGATATGTTCTGATGAAAAATGTATGATTGCACAAGTTTCTTTGCAAAAACTTGGATGGGGTGCTCCATCCTCTGACTGCTACAGTATGGTGTTAAACAACTGAGTCTATAGCTACTGAGTCTATGGCTAAAAGGTGTTATTTTCTACACATCAGTTAAAGGGTGAACTGTGACAGGAATCAAATTACAAGAAAAAAAATATTATAAAGTAACACATGAGTAGAAACTGAAAGTATTCTATGTTTAGACTGTGAAGATACAATAACAATTGCACAATTACAATTACCTACATCATATTGAAGTGTAGAGATGAGATTTTTCAAAATAGTAATGCTTAACAATCACATAAGGTCAAAATTTGCCCTTACTTTACTTTACATTTTCCTGGTCTTATTGTATATGATTTGATTTCCCAAAGAAAAATAATGTCTTTGTACACTTTAATCAAAATGTAAATTTACTTTCCATTTTCGCCCACGTTTCAACTTTCAATCAGTTCCCACATGGACACAATCAAGTTACATTACAGAAGTGAAATGTGAGGTGAATTTCATAGACTTTACCATCTCCAAAACAGCAATTCTCAATGGAACCTGAATTCAGTTTTACAGAGACCAAAATGAAAAGTTTTACATTGGCAGGAAGAGATGTTTTTGTTATACAAATCATGCACTGAGAATTGGCAGCTGAAAGACTGTGAGGGAAAAAAGAGTCACGTAAGGCTGTAGTAAGCGTTTTCCACACTTCAGTTATGTATATGCGGATTGGATTTTGGAGTGTTGCTGTAAAAGCAGAGCACAAATCAAATTAAGCACGGTTACACTTTATTTTAAGGAGTCTTTGTTTGCTGTAATTATACATTTAAGTACTGAATAATATTAAGTAACTACATGGGTTTAGTTTAGGGTTAGTTGCTTATAATTCTGCATATTTTATAATTATTACAATAGTAACTACATTTAACATAACAATGACACTGTAAAATGTCAGTGTTACCTTTAGCACTTTTAAAAATATGTATTCTCACACTTTTGATACAATAAAAAATATAATCTTCCATAGCAATACTCAGTATTATTAGCTTTGCGACAAAACTTCACTCAGGAGTTCTGTCTAATCAGCTTTTATTTGTTAGTGCTCACTGACTGAACATGCAAATTCAATTTGGGCTTAGACGTGAACGCATTGATATGTTTTTCCTTAATAAGCCTGTTTTTGATGAAATGTACAAAAATGCGTACACACACACACACACACACACACACACACACACACACACACACACACACACACACACACACACACACACACACACACACACACACATACACACACACACAGGCCAGGTTAACCATGATATAATGATCTTATGGCTTAATAGGCCGCTTTGATGACCTGTTCATCACTGGCACTTAAAGTTTAGTAAATGTCACAGGAAAAGATCAGCACACAGCATTCAGAAAGTGGAGAGTACACTTAATTCAGGGTTATTATTGTAAAGGGCTGCATGATTTTACCAAAATTGGTGATTATTTATAATACATTGGTGATGATATTATAATTGCGATTAGTAATGCCGTTTAAATTTAACTAACTATCTATTGTAGAAGCTAAAACTAAACTGACTAAACTTTGAAATTAAGTCAATTTGAAAATAGTATTAAAATAAAAACATTTGCTGAAATGTTTCCGTGAAGAACTAGCAAGAAGCAAACTGATAAATAAGGCAGATTGTGAACATGTCACACTAGGCAATCGAAGACTCAATTTTGCCCTATGAAATGAATTTATTTTAGTCTCAGATGGCAATATCATTGACAAAACCAAACAGTGAACTCAAGCCATAGATGTGCGCAGACTTGCCTCCAGTGAGGAATAGTAGGTCCTTTCAGCACGGTGGGGGTTCCCAAAGCACAGCCTCGGGCTGGATGTCAGAAATACAGCAGCCTGACTTTTCTACTCGCCTTAAAATTGGAACTACATGGAATGGAGAAAAATCAATGAAATAAAAGCCCATTTCTTACAATAAATTGAGTGTTTACTGTCTTACAATACCTGCATGAACCAAATTATATTAGTTACAGTTAAACCTTAAGTCTTCAATATGTAATTTTAAAATAAAACCATCATTATAAAATCAATATTTGATTGGGGTATTTAATTTACTATGGCTTATGACACAATACATGAAATATGCATTATGCTAATTATGTGTGAATAAATAGATCTGATGTGGGTGTTAGCTCCATGACTGCATGACCTTCTAACAGTTCTTTTGAGTAGCAGTGTACAATTTCCCCCTTCAGCGTGTCAAAAGGGGGCAAGTGGAGCGTGAGGACAGGGGTACTTTCAGCGGGGTGAGTGTTTTACACCCTTCAATTAGCCTCCAAGGGTATGGATGACCTCCATGTTTTCTCCTGACAAACACCCCCTGGCCCTCTTATCATCTACCCACTCACTTTGCTCTCCAGAGGAAGCAAGTGATCTTTCAAAGCAGGGGAAAACAGTTGAGTTGTTTTACATTATAGGTGAAAGCATTAAATTAAGAAAAAACATTAAGTATCGATGACAGTAGTTGGGGACAAAATGTATATAATTCTTGTTTATGACCATATAGTGTCTAGTGATAAGCCAAAAACACTGGGTGACAGCTTTTAGGTACAGGTACTGATATCAGTCTTGAGAATTTAAAAGTATGCATATTATGTGTAAATCTTTTAGTGCTTAAGCATATTGTTTGTATTTGATGCACTTCAGTTATTATGTATGTTAAATATTGCAGGTTGGACACTTTCCTTGCGAACATTGTATATTTACTTTGACCTTTAAAAAACAAAGCTTCCATACTTGAATGTAATCATGTGTATATGATGATTATATTGGTTGTGTACTGATATAAACATAGTCAGAAACACTCGCTCCAGGCACAGTCCAAAGCAGAGTCGTCATAGCATTGTCAGCAGCATTGAGCTTCATCCATCCATCCATCCATCCATCCATCCATTTCGCCAATGTACGGTCTCAGGGATGCTATAGCCATTTCTCAGAGTCTCGGGATGTAATGCAATTTGCTTGAGAGCTTACTTTCAAATTTGTCTTTTGTTCATCCTAAACTATTTTAAAATTAAATTATTTTTTTCATATTTGGAAAAACACTCACATAACAAGGTAAATCAGCTGCCAACAAGGCCACTAAAACTGTATAGAGAAATGTATTGCGGCAGCCAATGCAAAGAAACAGCCAGTTAGCCAAATAAAATATTTTATTTCCAATCTTTAAAACCTACTTCATCTGAACTTTCTACAGGTCTTTATAGTGTTTCAGAGTCAGTATTACAATGCTCTTGTGCTAGCAAAACCTGACCCACAACCGTTCCTTCTTGTAAAGGACTGCAGCGTCATGCCTTATTGTCCACAGGCGGCCTACCTCATAACAAGTGTTTCTTCTCCACTTCTTAGTCACCAATTTTGCCCCCAGTTGTGCTCTGGTCCTCTGGGTCCCTTTTGTACTCCATAATACCACAAGGTGCTGTCTAAACATTTACACTGAATACCAGCAAGAAACAGAAACTGTTCCTGGGGTAGTGGAGCCCTCTCGATTAATCAGTACCAGCTCCTCTGAGAACCAGGACGAGGGTAGAGAGCGGCAGTAGACCCAGCGGTCATATCCTGGGTCCAAAATTAACGCATGCCAAATGCAAGTGAATTTAGCTTTGCCAAATAAATAAAACGGAGTTACTTGCCAGCTGGCTGGTAACTAAATGACGCACATGATCCAGCTAAAGGAAACATCTGCCGCAATTTGTATTTTTTTCCTTGCAAGAAAAAAATTGCTTAATAATTAATTTGTCATGGGAACGAACATCATGTATTTTTTAATAGGATTTTAATATATAGTAAATATAGTTTCATGACCGGTATTAATTATTTATGCCCAGTAAATGTAGTGACTAGATAATGGCAGGTGTGGCAGAATGCTCATTGTGGACCCTGGATCCTGCAGCAGGGGCACTGTAATGACAGGGGTGGGCCGTGGCGCGACCAAGCAAGATCTGTGTGAGGACAATGATCGGAGATGTGTCCTCCCCCTGATTCAATGAACAGGAAGACACAAACAAACAAACACAGCATGAGAGTAAAAAAAAAAACACACAAATACATCCGTTAGAGATACTCAAGTGATCTTGCTTGCAATTATCTATTCTTCAAAGCATATAGGATTTATCATTTTATATTAGTTAATGCTTTTAGCCCTGTGAATGTAAAACGTCTGATTAATAGTTTGCTCTTATACACTGCTGTTTTCTTGCTCACTGTAATTATCTTGCCATTGCTGATTAATATAGCTTAACATGCTTTGCATCACCAAATCCCAAATATGACACTGCGGGAGCTTTTTCATGCTAATTATATAGCCTTGGCTTGATGTTTACACTCGGACAAGTAACAGTGGCTCGCATGGACACAAAACATGGCACGAGATCATTCCACATGCTCTACTTGGACCCCTTGTTTTATTTTCTTCTTAAGCCTCTTTGTAAGCATGATAAACCAATTAAACATTGCTGTCTTCACATGGCAGCATGGCAAAGGAAGCAAGCCATTTGGAGTGTGTACATCCTCTGTTGGGTTGATATGAATGTAGAGCAGGGGTAGGCAACTGTGGCCCTCGAGATTCACTTTCCTGCAACCTTAATCAAACACACCTGTATAAGCTAATCACGGTATTCAGGATTGCTTTAAAGTTACAGGCAGGTGAGTTTGTTCAGGGTTAGAGCTAAACTCTGCAGGAAAGTCGATCTTGAGATATTGCCAGAGTTGCCCAGCCCTGATCTTGAGGATAAGAACCACCTTGACTCTTCTCAACAGGGAGACCTCACTAATGCATAAGTAGGCACAATACATATATCTGATTGGATGGCTGGCCTACATATGTCTATGTGGAGATATGTGATGTGCCTCTTAATACATGGAAGGTGACAACAAGAGGAAGGAGAGTCGGAAGAGGTTTGCTACGCTTCATCAAACACTAGATCAGCAGGGTGCACGTATGTGTGTTTGAAGAAGAAAAGGAAGAGTGAGTGTCAACAACATTGCTGATGTACCATGGATCAAATTGATAGCTTAGAGTGACTGCAGATGAAACAATATATCACATTTAACAAGCAGCAATATGTTTACTCTCGCTATTCAACTCCCTTTTCTGATTCACAAATCTGAAGAGTAATGTTTTATCAGTTCCTGAAGCATTTCCCTTGAGTGACAAAATAACAGCAGGAGTAGGGATTTTGGAGGCAAATGGGAGATTGACAGTGTTCTATTGAAGCAACTGGGAAGACGGGCACACACAGAGTTTCTGTAATGATTCTCCATGCATACACGTCAAGCTCGCTGCACCCCCACACAGTTATTCCCATAAACAGCCATGCGCATATCATGAATGTATCTGCATTAATCTACTGACAGCTCGTGGGTCTTTTAAGCCATTGTCAAGAAGGGTGATGAAGTCCCAGAGCTTATTTACCGGGTCCACCACACCACGTCCTCCATATCGACGACAGCTGGGTGCCGATCTGCCCTCCCATGTGGGAGCAGAACCTGGACGGCACCAACGAAGCCAATTAACCGCTCATAATCCATTAAACACTTCTCACTTTTCTGTAACCTGCTGTGACATAAGCACCCCATTTCTTTCTGTCTGTCTGGCAGACTTAGACTCAACGCAATCCCGCAGTCTGTTCACTACGGTATGGATCCAAGCCGGGAGCATGGTAATACGGCTATTGTTATAATAAGTGTAGCCTGTCAGACATTTACACACACATTGGTATTTAAAGGTGAATTCAATTGAGCAATGGAAAGGTGAAACAGATATTTAGTGAGAAGGTTGATTGCTTCTGTTCTACACTTAATCATTGTCAAAGGGATCCTAAAATATGTTCACTGTATTGTAAATCTTATTAATTCAGTTTTCCTAGCTAATAAATGTCAATTTGTAAACTTGTTTAGCAAAGAAGTGAGAAAGAGAAGAAAGGGTCATTTTTCCACACTTGAATGGCTTATTTTCGCTGTAGCTGGTGCTATAAAGGATTTCCACACCAGGCTAATTTGAAATATATTAAAGTGAGCTTACTGCAAGGAAACCAATTTTGCTCGCCTTTGCTGGTGCTCTCTGACAAATGTAGAAATTTAATCAATTTAGCGGAGCTAAAAGTGCTGTGCTATCATTGTGCTAATTTCAATTATTGTCCCTTTAGCCCTGTGTAGGCTACGATTAATGCTGTAGGAGAACTTCGCTTTTGGACTACTTTTCTTCCTTCTTAATTAAAGTCATTTGAAAGCAGTACAGAAAATAATTAATAATTTGTCTTTAATACAATCAAATTGTTTATGAGTGCTATTCATTTTTATTCTTATCAGAGTATCATGTTGTTAGCTTGTTAGCTACATGCTAACATCAGACTACTAGAATCAATAGTGCCGACTTTGAAGAGCAGTCATAACACTTTACAAAGGCTAAATTCATTAATAGGCATCATGGAGAGTTAACCACAGATTTGCAACATTTATTCCTATTTGGTTAATGCTAATTTATAAATATTACATTTATTTTAATGATATTTCATGTTCATTCATAATACATTAACTAATGTTAAAAAAAAATGCAACTAATGTTAACTATATTGAAATTGTCACTAGACTGTTCCTCTTTAGCCACTAATGAAGCCTGAGGACATAAACATAATTCATACAAGTGCATACGCAAATGCAGTGGCAGGAATTTGTTGGCATGCTTACTTGCGCTCAGTTATGAAGTGTGGCAAAACAGTGTGTTATGTTGCTACGTGCAAAGCCTATCTTGCATAGCTGAATGCAAATATGTGTGCTGATTCATGTGCTCACATACTGCTGTTAGATATGTTTTTAAAATATTTTGCAAGCTGTAAATGTCCTGTAGTCTTGAAATTTAAGCATGGTTTGAAGTTTAAGGCAGCGGAAAGTTATGGGAAGTTTATCACTTCTAATGCTGCTGTAATTATTAATGTGACAGAGATGAAGGCCATCCAGGGTTCTCCCCCTGCTTGTAGTCTGAGTTAGTCATAGTGTTCACACTTTCTGGGTGCCAGAATGGTTGGACTTCTCGTTTTCTGCTTCTGGGGTTTGACAGTCAAATCTTGTCTGCTGTTATGGTAGATTGTCTTGTGTCCGCCTGAGAAGCACCACGCGTCTAATTTGCTGTTGGTGAATAAATTACAAGTCACCCTGTTTGACATTTTAACGTAATGATGAGTGTTAGGCTGGTTTTAGTCTGTGTATCTCCTGCCAAAATACTATGAGGGTGAATCTTGCAAAAACACGTCCATGTCATATCCAAAATCCAAAATAATGAGACAGAAATATTATTTTGCATAAAGCAAATTTTGGGACCATTATTATTATTATTATTATTAATATTATTATTTACACTGTTATATTAGTTTCTGTTAAGCACATTTCGGTTCCACTTTATTTCAATAGTCCACTTTAGACATTCTACTAACTATAAGTAACTTTGTAACTACATGTCAACTAACTCGCATTATAGTATTAGTAGACTGTAGTAGAGTGTCAATAAGGTGGAAGAGGTGTTAGTGAGGCCAGCAGGGGGCGCTCACCCTGTGGTCTGTGTGGGTCCTAACGCCCAAGTAGAGTAATGGAGACACTATACTGTCAAAGAGCACCATGAGACGTAAAACCGAGGTCCTGACTCTCTGTGGTCATTAAAAATCCCATGGCACTTCTCGTAAAGAGTAGGGGTGTAACCCCGGTGTCCTGGCCACATTCCACCCATTAGCCCTTACCAATCATGGCCTCCTAATAATCCCCATCCATTGAATTGGCTCTATCACTCTCTCTCCTCTCCAATATAGCTGGTGTGTGTTGAGCGCACTGGCGCCATTGTACTGTGGCTGCTGTCGCATCATCCAAGTGGATGCTGCTCACTGGTAGTGGTTCAGGAGAGATTCCCTGATATGATTGTAAAGCACTTTGGGTATACAGTAGTACATATGAAAGCACTATATAAATGCCTCATTCTATTTTATTCTATTCAATAGACTGATAGGTTATGGTTAGGGGTTAGGGTTCGGGTTAGTAGAATAAGTTGACTTGTAGTTGCTAAATTACTTATAGTCAGTAGAATATCTGTTGGGGGACCATCAAAATAAAGTGTTAGCAGATATTAAGCATACAGTCTACTAACACTTTAAGGACAGTTAGTTGACATGTAGTTGCAAAGTTACTTATAGTTAGTCAAATTTCTCAAGTGGACTATTGAAATGAAGTGTTACCCACATTTCACCCCCAAATTATCATACCTTTAATACTAAAAAATGCTGGGTTGTTTCAACCCAATTTTGGGTCAAATATGGACAAACCCAGCTGTTGAGTTACATTTTTTTTATTAAATTTTTAACCCAACGTTTGGGGTTTGTCCATATTTGACCCAAAATTGGGTTGAAACAACCCAGAATTTTTTAGAGTGTAAGCAAACTTCTTGGTTTAAGAATATAAATGAACCACTGAAATGGTTTAAATGTTTTGGTTTGCAATTGGATTTAGAAGATGGCTTTGACTGTAATCAAACAAACTTGTACGTTTTTAAGTGTACTTCTCTGCTCGCTGTCTTGATTTGATCTTTGTGTCTTTTTCTGTTCATCACATCTAATGCATAGATGCATATGCTAGCCTCCATGCAGTTCCTACTGCCATGTTTTCAATTACATTCTTGCCAGCTGACTGGACATTTCTCTGAAGTTTTGAAAATGGTCTCAAGGACCATTATTCCCTCCATTGATCTGAGGAGCTGCAGAAGGGCAAAGTGTAGTGGAATCTCAGTTTTTCATCAGCCTGTCATCGTTGGTGATGTCATAATGAGCTCCGCACTTACCAATCTCACCGTACAGTTCAGTGGTGTGGAACTGGCTAATGGAGCTTCAGGTGAATGCGAACCTGAATTGAAAAGGCTGGTCTCAATAACAGCAAGTAAAGAGGACAATTTCTCTCTGATGTCATTTTATGTTCATATCTATGTGACAGACAGTCGTATCAAGTGTGTTTGATTTTACTAATCATCTGTTGGGCTGAGCACAGATGGCTTCATTTCACTCCTCCATTGTGTTTCACTCTCCATTTATTAATTTTAATTTCTACTTCACGGTGTGAATTTCATTATTCAAATGGTGTTTGTATTTTTATCAAGAAACAGCTGTATCTGCTGTGTATTGTTGGAGCAAATGTATGAAAGCTCCTGGATTAGCCCCTATTTTTTTTGCCACCCATGGCTCAAGGGAAGCAAAAAAAAAGGTGAAAAGGGACACATGAATGGCAAATTAAGCTCAAATGTTAGATTTATTAATCAAATATTACCATAACTCTACAAAATAAAAATGCTTTTGTATCTCTTTAATGCAGGGCACAAGGATGAATGTTTAATGTACCGTTGCAGTGTTTTAAAGAACTCAAAACCAAACAGGAAATCAACAAAGAGGTTGAACCCCAACCAAATCTCTCACCAAACCTCCTCAAGAGGTTCAGAAAATAACTTAACAATGTATTTAACTGCTTATTTGCCAAGATACCAAAGTCTACAATCAAAATCTCTAGAGTTTTCAGTATGAACTCATCACAAGAGATCTGCGAAAAGGTATATCTTTCAAATTTGTCTTGATCCGTGTTCTGCACGCATTTTATAGCCGTACACTCCTACTGTATGTCAAAAATTGGTACTAAACTGAAACAACTGGGACCCTATCAAGTGTTATTAGCAATAAAGTTTAGCTTTGGTCTCAAGAAAGTCTATTAGCATTAGCACAATCTACATGGAAGTGTTATTTATCGATCTGAATTGTTGTTGTGACATTCACAATAAATCACTGATAACGACAGTTCAAAAAGGAGTCCTGGATGGGAAAACAGCCATAGAACTGCAGCACAAGCCTGACAATTTTTCATCTCGAAAACAAAAAAATATGTGAACAAGATGCAAGTTTTGGGCACTTGTGATCATATAGCACCTGCTGTTGTATTCCAATCTTTACAAACAGCTGAACGTTCTAAAGCGCTTAACGTGAAAAAAAAAAAAACACACTTACCAATGCACCAATGAGGATTAAATTAAGCAAAGTTTAATGCTAATCAATGATTTTTTGACATTTACAAATCAGGGATTACAATTCTAACCTGTGATTAAAACCTTGAACTACGATTAATTTTCTCCTCCATGATAGATTCGCCATAACAGCAACAATGTTAATATTCAATTTCCTTTTTTAATTTACCACCAGAAACTCTCTCTCTCTCTCTCTCTGACTATAGTATCTCTTGTCGATAAAGGAAATCAACTTGTAAAATGTCAACTGTCTTTATAAACTGCTACGTAGAATTAGAATTAAAGGGCTGATCATGTAGCATAGGCGGAGGGTGAACCAACGGCAGGCTAAGGAGATGCTTAATCTTCATTGGTGCAACCCACCCTTGAAGTGCCTTAATGTACTAAAACAGTGATATTAAAAGATCAAATTCAGTTTTTACACCTTTTTGATGATGCATACTAAGGATGATGCACAGGTGAGCAGATGAGCTCAAAATATGAGCATTTTCTTTATAGTATTTTTTTATGGAAATAATGAGAAACCTATTCTGTTCATCTGCTTGCCTATACAAAGTATGCATTACCAATAAGATGTATTTTGAATCTGGTATTCTAATATCACTGACTAACTACATTAGTACACTACAAACCTGATAAAATTATTGAAAGGCAGCAGAGGAAAGACTTGTTTTGCCCTCCAGGTGGGCTTTCTAATAAGGGTATGACGTCAGGCGAAAATTATTAATATTTAAAGTGGTGCTATTTTATTTTATTTAAAAAAAAAGGGGGGGGGGATTTGTTTTCAGAAATATTACAAAAGCTGTCATAGGCCGCTCAGTGTCACTGTAATGGACGTCTACAGTAAGGTGCATCAGCTCTAGAAGGCCACAATGACTCAAGACTTAGATGGCAGACAAGGGAAAACATACATTTAGAAAATTGTGTTGATTCAGGATCATTGTAGAGCTGCAGGGTATGAAAAATTGTTCTGGCATTGAATCAACTACTGAACTAAATAAGAGAGAGTGGGAAGTGTATTACTGGAAATGCATCATACAGTATACCGCAAAAGTGGAAGACAAAAGGCTCTAATAAGGCCTTATGCATCTGTAATGTAGTGAAAACGTTGAAATGCCACATTAATCCAGTTCTAGAGGTTTAAAGATCAAAGTTTCATCAGTATTGTTCCTGGTGGGAGTAACTTTTTGGATTTATTAATACTTTATAACGCACTGCTGATAAATCAAAAGTTCCGCTCGGTTTACGCCCTGTACGAGTCAAACTCACTCCTGTTCACCTTCATGTCTCTGAGTCAGCCTGTGTGTGTCGGGTCCTTCTCATCACAGACTGAACAACTGATCATTCCTGCTATAGACTGTCCATCTAATGAGGCCATTTTACTCAGCTGACCAGCACAGCAGAGACAGCGCGACATCAAAGTCCTCTGTGATACAGTCATGTGCCTGGTTTATTGTGCCATTCACTGAGTCACGCACACACACACACACACACAGACACACACACACACACACACACACACACACACACACACACACACACACACACACACACACACACACACACACACACACACATCTCTTCAAAATAAAATGTTCTCTTTTTCTCACAGTTTAGTGACCAGGCTTGGTTTTTGTGGTTTTTTTTCTTTAATGATCCGAATTCACCTCACAGGTGAGGTCCGACTGCCTCGGGCGCTCCGGTATCACATCCATCTTTGTGAAGATATAAATAACTGATAAAAGAAGAAGAAAAAAACAGATAAATTATGGATAGGGAGGTTGATATCCTCTTTTTTATCACACCTCGTATCCTCAGTCACAACAGAGATAACACCTGGCTGCTCCTCCCAACTGTTCTGCTGTGTGACGGCCCGCACCGGCGCAACGGGACGGATTTGCTATTTTCTCCAAATAAATAGACTTCAAATAGATGAATAGAAGCGCCTGAGATTTGCTGAAATGTACTGTGACATGATAAAGAAAACAAATTACGATAAAACAAAAACAAAAGAGAGTGAGCGGAGAAGTAAGTCCATCTTTGTCATAAATGTGTCACCATTTGACAGCCCGGCAGGTGCATCAGTAAAAACGCTCTTCACAAGTCACTCAGAAAAGAAAAAGAAAATCCAATTTGGCAATGTCAATTAGACTTATGTGTTTAATATTTCTGTTTTGTTTTCTTTCTTTCTTTTTTTAAAGGGAAAATTCCTGTGTGTTGAAGTCCCAACACACTGTCACTCTAAGAATATTTCTCTATGCAACAGAACAATGTAGATTCACCACATTTTGAAAAAATCCAAAAGATTTGTTATCATCAGATTTAGTTTTCAGTGTATTCTGTAAAGACTTGGTTATCTTCAAGCTCTCTGGTGGGCTGTCATGAAAAGTGTTGTCATGAACAGTGTTCCCTCTAAGTGTGTACACAGCTGCGCAGACAGAGAATATCAGACCAACTCAAAACAGACTCGAAAAAAAAAAAATTGGAAATAGCTAAATGAAAGACGAGAGTTCTACTTTACATGGATTTTTTCGGCATGGAACTGAAGTTGTTTGAAATCGTGTGCTGAAAAACAGCGATAATTAATTCATGAGATAAGGACAACAGCATTATTATTTTTCTTTCTTGTTGTTATGATCTCAACAAAACAAGTTATGTTGAGTTTTATCCTGAGAAAAAAAAAACTTATATTCTTTAAAAAGATTTAGTATAATTAATATTTCATTCATATTTTGTTGTTTAACTGTTTTATAAAAATGTTTTTTATATATTATGTAAAACCACATGAAGCTGACTAGCTTCTATTTGTTTTAGCTTCATGCATTCTTTTTATATCAACACTTGTTGATTGTCAAATTTTTGTCAAATACTTCAAAGTGCATAAGGGATTTTTATTTTATTTTATTGTTTTATTTTTTTTGCCTGTGATTTTATCTGGAGATTTTGAACTCTTTCAGAATGTGTAATAGCGCCCCCTATCATGTGACAGTGAAAAGACGGAAATCTGGAAAATGACTTCAATGGCTATTATTAAATTATAATGATCAAATTTACACTTTGAAGTAATTTTAAATATTTAAATATACCAGTCACATCGAAAAAGTACACGCCTACATTTATCACACCTTCTAATCAATAAAATTACAATCAGAGTCTAAGGGTATATTTACACGACAACGATGTACAAAAAAATGTAAAAAAAAATCCCTTCGCTTATTTCCGCGTACAGACGACAATTTTGTCAAAACGATCCCTATTCACAAAGGTCCATGAAAACGGCTAAAAACACTGCATTATGCATGCCAGACCAGTAGATGTCACTTTGTAAATAAACATAATATGCATGTGCATGATATCAACGTTTTAACAAATTCACCTTTTTTATATATAAATACATGTAGACGATAAAGGTATAATTTTCAAAAGCTCGCTTTCAAAAGCTTGTGTTTTCAGGCCTCCAAAATGCCGTTGTCATGTAAATGAACGGCCAAAACGCATAAAGTATTTGACATTTTTAGTTGAAAACTGTGTCGTGTAAACGGCCCCTAAGAGTTTGATTCAAAGAGCTTAGAACCTTGGTATTGACTTCTGTATTATTGGAGCATGTATTTAAACCTCTCACAAGTTCACTTTGCTATTGAAGTGTGGGGTGTCATCATACTAAGATCTAGAGTAGGGGTTTCTAATATCTAATGATATCCTTGAGATAGTAAATCACTCCCTAGAGCTTGGCATTCCCCCCTCTGATCTTAAACATCCCCAAGCAAAACCTAACAAAGGGAATTCAGGCATTAACTCCTGGTAATTATAGAGCAATTTCAAATGTTACATTATGTAAAATATTAGAGAAAATAGTTTTTATTCAATTGAGTACATGTTTAAATGCAAATTCGAAATTAGAGATGTTTCAGTCGGGTTTTTAGAAAAGACCTGATGACAGGTGATGGATGACCGGTGATGACCAGTCCATAGTAATGACTGGATGTCATAAAATGTCTTACACCTCAACTACAATTAATCCAAAATGCTGCTGCTCGATTATTGAGAACGACCAAAAAGAGAGATCATATTACACTGAAATTAAAGTCATTACACTGGTTATTTATTTTAAAATTGTTTTAAAACTAGTATTAGTTATTATGGCATTGCATTGATTTGCTCCAGACTATCTCTCAAAAATGCTTACAGTATATGAACCTACAAGGACTCTCATATCCTCACTAACTAATAGATTCGGTGATGCTGCTTTTAGCCATTATGCTCTTCGCTTCTGGAATAACCCTCCGGAGGAAGTAAAATGTGCTGAAAATATGAATATTATAATTTATTAATAAAATAAATAGTCTGGCCTTCCTCTAATGTCTTATAACGATTTTATATATTTTATATGCTATTTATGTAAATTGTTTATTGTATATTTTAATCCTTTTATTCTCATTCTTGTATTTAATAGATCTGTTTTTATTTCATTCTTTTTAATCTAACTATTGCATCTATTGTTTCTTTCTTGCCTGTAAAAGCACTTAGAACTGCATTGGTTTGTTTGGAAAAGTGAAAATTATAAGTGTTCAAGAACCCCAAAATCGCATCACAGGATCCTGCTAGCAAGTCTTGTAACTGTTGGTGTCAAAGTGCATGCTTCTACAATCAGAAAGTCTTTTCACAAATTTGACCTGCAAGGGAGGCGTGGCAGCAAAAAGCATTTGCTGTCTAACAAGAACATTAAAGCAAGACTATACCCCCTCTGGACAGACAAATCAAAGATAGAGTTGGCCACAGTAACAGACATGTTTGGCACAGACCAATGACAGCTTTCCATGTGCAGAATCTCAAGCCTACTATGATGGTGTGGTTGAAATGTTATGGTTGGGGTTGCTTCACTGCCTCAGGGACTGGACAGCTTGCATTCGTTGATTCAACTATGAATTCTGCATCATATCAAAGAGTGCTTGAAGATAATTTAAGGCCATCTGTCCGAAAGTTGAAATGAAAGTAGACCTTTCAAAAGGACAATGACCCTAAGCAAGCTAACAAATCCATCAAGGAATTGCTCAAAAAGAAGAACTGGAGGGTTGTGTCAAACCCTGGATTTGAATCCCATGTTGTGGGGGATTTGAAATGGGCAGTACATGCAAGAATATTGCATGAAAGAGTGGTCAAAAATTTCAACAAGCTGATGTCAGAGACCTTGTACTTATACATTACTATATACTATAATTATACAACTATTGTACTTCTAAAGGCGGCTAAACTAGCTACTAAGGCCCAGGGCTGCGTTTCCCAAAAGCATCGTAAGCCTAAGTTGATCGTAAAAACAATTGTACGACTGATCTTAATATTATGGTCTGTTTCCCAAAAGCATCGTAGCTTAATAAGTAGCACTTGAAAATCTTCGTAGAACTACGAGTGCTCTGGAGTAATCGTACATCCCCAAGTGCATCGTAAGAAGACAGATTTATGAGGACACCTGCAGGACAACCGGCAGATTACACTTTTATCTAGATTTAACACACTGCAACATAAGTAATATAATAATGTTTTGATTGTACTTTATTGTACACTTTATTTTACTCGTTTTTTGTTTACATGAATTTATAAATGAAATAATTAAAAAGGGAAGAAAAAGATAGAAATACACACCTAAATTAAATGAATGAACAAAAAAATATATAAATGAAGTAATGTGAAAAATATGCTTCAAAGACTGGGCAATGGATGAATTAAAAAAAATCTGTCAATAACGTGCACGAAAACCAGCCATGTATTGGCGATTTCTTGGTTGGCCATCATGTGGTCCCATGCCATCTTAGTCGTCGTCCTCCTCTTCCACCTCCTCCACCTCTTCATCTTCCTCCCTGTTAAGTAAGGGCACTCCTTAATGTAATCTTTTCAGCCATTTTGTCAGTGCCTCCGCCTGTAGGTGCTTTATATAGACTTGTCTAGATTGCTAATCCACAACAGATGACGATTATTAGGTTAAACGTTCAGAATAGGAATCCATATAAGGTTATATTTCAGCACTTCGCAAATGGACAGCGACTCTTAAGTAGCACTTAAACGCGTTCTTGCGCGTTCATGTTAAGTGCATTTTTGGGAAACGCGCGTGGAATTGCCGCGAGCGTTCGTAACCTTGCACGTAGAGAACGCTCTTAAGAGCTAAAATACATCGTTATTTTGGGAAACCCGGCCCGGGATGTGCTTACTTTTTACGTGTGGATTTGTTCAAGCATATCAACTTATAGTAGTAGGCACTGTTTTGAAGAGAATCAAATGTTTGCTTGGGTGTACTTATTTTTTCACATGACTGTATAACAGCCGTGGTGTACTGTAAGTGTTATAATTGCTGACATTTTGATATAGTTTTGTGTCATGCATGTTATGGTTCCATATACCTCTGTGCCATGTATTTATGTAGAGTTATGTATTTCATACAGTATACTGTAACACTATTTGCTGCAGTTGTAGCTGCCTCTGTGTTTTGCATCATTCAGATGTTATAATATCGCCTCCGTCAAAAATGTTGTAGCACCTGGAAATTGTAGAGGCTTCACACAATGAAAGGATACCAGCGTCAGAAATATATTTTGAAAAGACCGTGCAAGAACTTTCAATTAAAGTTGCAGCTACCTGAATAGAAATACACCCTTTGGCACAAATAAATGACTCTATCACCTTGGGTACTGGGGTGTTACTGCCATAATAATGCAAAAATGCATGTATATATAGTGGGCCTGCATCCTTACAATGCATTTCCCAAACATTTGTGCCATCTTTGCATACTTGTGTAGTGATTGTAGAGTCTTGCTGTCGGCTATTTTGTTCAGAATTGAAAGCGTTCTTCATTAATGCATCATTGTGTCATGCTGCTGAGGAATGTTGATTTATGTAAAAACAGCAGCTAAATGAGAGTCAAGTATCGCTCATGCCATCTGTTGACCTTTACAACCCACAGCTTCTGCTTCTTTCTCTCACGCACATACACATACACACGCGGACATTTACATGACTGTCAAACGTGTGGAGAGATTTTTCTGAGGGCTTTATTTTCGCTCAAAGCCAAGTAAATAGTGAAACGGAGTCATGCATTAAATTGGTTACAACGCCTTCTTCAATACACAAGGGACTTGCATAAACACAACCAGCTATTTTTTTACAACTTCCTCAAAACATTTGGCACTAACTGTGTCTGAGACACACAATAAAAATGAGATGAAAATGCACTGTCCATTCTTTGATTTTAAGGGCAAAGTAATAGGAAAACAATGAACATAACCATACACTTGGATAAAACAGCCAATTAATAATGAAAACACAAATGTTCTTTTTTCCTTAATGGAATGAAATATCTCAAGAGCCATATTCATATTCACTATGGTTTCATCCATGGTAGTCTCGTATAACTGGACTTTTGACTTAGCATATAGTCATGTCCACTTTGTCGCTTATTCTGGGGCAGGACGTTTTGGACAGAAAGAGACCATAGGACTTACATGTAAAGAAACCAAGCACATTTTGTTTTGTTTAATGTATTTCATGGTGATTATTTCTAAAAACGATGATACTAAAGTAACAGACCTATTATTGATACCCCAATGAATAAAATATTTGGTAATGTTGAAAGGTAACTTTGTACAAATTGCAATTATGACAAATAGTCTTATCTTAATAAATGTAAGCAAAATTCAAACAGTTTAGTAGAACTCAGTGACTGTTGCCCTGTTCAAACATTCCCACCGAACATTGAGCTAGGAAACCAAAAAGCTTGTTTTTATTGTTATATTTAACTCTACTGACGTATTCTTGGCACTACAGATCCAAAAATGAAAATACAAGTTTGAACGGTAAGAACCATTTTTGGACGGTAATTCTTTCAGTTCTCTCCCCATTGGCAGGTGTATGCAGGAGATAAGTTAATTTTGGAACCTGATGGTGCAGCAGTCTCCGCAAACAAAACGAATTCAGAGGAATTGTGTGTAGACTCATGAATTGAGGAAACAATGGGGGATATAAAGTTCTGTCATGAATATCTAGATTGGATGCCATCAAAGTAAACTCTGAGTATTTAAAAAGTTTGTGTTTAAACTTTTCGCTCACAACAGCCCAGCCAATTTGTTCCTTGCAGACAGAAATATTTTGAAGGGATGATCAGGTCATCAGATTTTCGTAGCCATGGCTCATATACTGTTCTTTAAAATACGCCCATCACTAATGGATGTCCTTACCACTCCTCTTTGGCTGTAGTTTGACATATTTTATAGGGTTTAATGTTCCAGTTTATGTCTCAGCACTATTGAGTGCAGTGTTTGCCATGGCAAAAGAAACCCTTCCAATATTTTATACACACATAAATCTATGGAGGGCAGAATGTATACTGGTTTAAGTGAGGAAGATGTGAATGTCATGCGTTCACAGTGCATACTATATGTATGTATATATATATATATATATATATATATATATATATATATATATGGAGAAATGAATGGAAAAAAATAATTCCGAAACAGCGCTGAAAAAGTGGCTATATGCACTAAAGCACACACACACACACACACACACACACATATATATATATATATATATATATATATATATATATATATATATATATCATAATCATTTCCTCAAAGCAGTTGCTGAGCAAGGGATAATATTGCCTGGTTGCCATAGTGACGAGAGCATGCATGCACTGTTCATCCAGTTGCTAAGGCAAGCATCACCATCGCATTACAAATACTTAGAATTAATTGGGACAAACCACAGAACAGTAAATATTAAACTTTAGTGTGTGTAAACATTTTTCCTATGGACAAATTCAATTTAACTTAACTGAGCTGAATAACAACACTATTGTCTTCTGTAGAGCTGCTTTACAGCTGAAATAGTTACTGCAAACCTGCTTTTAATCAATCTGTATTTTATAAAGCACCATATATATAAAGGTGACTTAATTTGACATTAACTAGTAACTAAGAGAAGTTACTGGTACTTTTTTAAACTATCAGTCAGGCATAGCAACAACCCATAACATTCAAGCCACTGCATAGTAACACCCTGGAAACCATCTATAACACTCAAGCATTGTAGAGATTTGCACAGGCAAGCACCATCTTTTCTTCAAATAGCACACCGTAGTAGGTCACATTACATCATAAAGGAGAAATGTGAATTTGTTCCCTGACAATGGCTAAAATTGCTAATCCTCAAATGATCTGGCATCATATTTAGGACGCACGCTGTTTCCTTAATGATTCATTTGTGTCTGTGTGTGTGTGTTGGAGAGAGACAGAGTGGTAATTCAGATAATGAGTAAAAAATGTTCATGTTTTATTTTGACAGACCTCATCATATGCTTATCAGTCCAGTGCAGAGGTGGAAGGGAATGGGTATTTTTGTCAGTATACAGAACGTGAGGACAATTTGGTGTGTGTGTTTATGTGTAAGAGCAGATACCGGCAAAAACGTACAGGGTCAGCTAACTTTTCACAGTGTGAGTGATGTGTTTCACTCCCTGCGGCGTTCTGGCTGAGTCCGAGAAAACGCACGAAAGACTGAGGTTCTGAGATAGCAGTGGGCGGCAAGGTCACGCGGTTTGCACTTTGTTGTAATTCAGGGCAGCGACGCTGTGGGTCTCGTCCTCTCGGTTCAAACTGACAAAACAGGCATTGTTCCTGCGAGGAGCTTAGCACTGGACTGTGAATAATTGCTCAAACAAAATATTGATACCAACATGTTCAAAGTGTCTGTCTTGGCTGTAAAGTGTCACTTCAGTTCTGTTTTAACACATGTGTTGGACAGTACTTCCCCTGCAGTGGTTTCAACTGGCCAAGCATCCAAGAGATTATGACAGTGATGCAGCCGGCCTTTCTTTTGATGCCTTATATTCACTTGGGATCTCTCCGCATCTAGCTGGTGTGAATTATTGGCCGTTCAGACGTGGTCCCAGAACTGCTTGATTAGTCCTCATTTGTCATTGCATGTCGGTTGTGAGGTTGTGAAATACTAACAGATAGGCATTTGGCAGATGCAACACTACTGCATCCTTTTTTTCTGTGGTCTTTTACTCAAATAGCAAGGATTGCTGTGCTACAAATGTTCTGTTCTCCAAAAGTATAAAGATAAGCAGATATTAATTTGATTCACATGTACACCATAGTTGCTGTTACAGGGTAAAAACCTAGACGTTGAGAAGAGATATATGTACTCTGCACGTATTCAACAACATATTCAGTGTATATATATACATTATGACAGAATTTTGGCCTTTAATGTGGGTGGGATAAATGAACACACCATGCTTGTTGTATTGTCGCAAGAGAGAGAGAGATAAATCACATTGGCGTATCAGTCAAATTGTATTACATTAAAAAAATTATGTAAAATACAACAAAACAAAATATTTACAAACATTATAAACATGTATTTTAGTTCCCTTCACTTAACAGCAAATCCTTTAAATTTTAGCGGTATCAAGAACAAAACAGGAATGAAATATATTAGTAGCTTACAAAATAAACATAAATAATAGTGTCATTCATTACAAACAACATTTATTTTACAGCCTAAACAAATCAAAAAGCAAAACTAAAACCAGCTCCTCTCTCATTCGGCACAAATCCAAATGTTTCCATATTCTCATGTATTTCGATGATAAACTATTATTTATTATGTAAGCATGGCTTTGTACTTCACTCATGTCCCAATATCCATGTAAAACAGCATCCTTTACATGCAGAAAAATGTGTTTAGAATAACACAGTGTGACGGTATAGGGCGCTGGTCACGCTGACTGGCACATTCATTGTACATGCATGCAAATTGAGCCGAATAACTTTTTCTATGTTTGGATGACTGCATTTTTAGTTTGATGATGAATAGGCTGTGATATCCTGATAGAAATGCTACAATTGATATGTTGATACGCGAGTCGCTGACACAATCTTTTTTTTTTTTTTTTCACAACACTGTCCTTTATAGTCACACAGATAAGAGTAAGACATCTTTCAAAACTGTAAAGGGTCTATTTTTATGTACATTCACAATTACAACAGCAAACGTTACTTTTGTAAAATAAAGAAAACAAACAGGATGTTCTTTCTGCCGTCTTGGCATCCGTGAACTTCTTTCTGGACCATTTCATAAAAATGAACCAAGACACTGCAAATACCTAGTACAGACATGATGCATTTGTCTATAAAAAACCTTCAAGTGTCTGCTTTTTGCTTATTTGACATTAAATGCATTATGTAAGTCACTATGGAATAAAAATCACTGTACATTTTAGATAATAAAAAAAAGTGCCTTATAGTCTGGAAAATATGGTAGGATCCCCCTGGCTATTTGTCATGGACCCCACTTTGAAAACCAATGTCTTATGCTACTGAGTTAAAAGATGCTGTGAAAAGAAAAGAAGAAAAGAAACGTGTTAAAGTAGTTCAACTAACAAAAGTAGTTCAACTTTTTCTGTTTCATGCTTGAATATCACTGGTATTTAGCTGACATGTGGTATTACCAAACTGAAAAGTCTCTTTTAAATAAGGGTAAGAACCTATTTGCATTTATAGGTTTCTTAGTATCCCACAATACACCCATAAATCACACACACAATTTGTTAGATTGCTCCAGTAAATTAGTACCCTTCATTTGGGACCTTAGTAAATCAGGTTTTATCTGTCTAATAAAAAAAAAAGTTTTTCCTCATAATTAGTGGTGTAAGCTCATACACACAGGGATGTAGTGTGGGATAAACACAAGCCTCATTAGGATTGTCCAGGTTTCAGAGGGACTGGCAAGTATATATATGTTTTATTGTTGTTTGTCTCATAGCTAAGGAGCACATTCAATTGAGAATAGTTGCCATTATGAGATCAAACATTCACCTGACCTAGAGCTGGACACGTGGACAGTGATGAGGAACAGGAGACCTGCTGTGTTCATATAAGTTGACATGTGAAAGTAACCACTTGGCCTGCTCTGCGTGGCTCGAACCAGAATTAAATCCTTGAGACTAGTGCTGTACGGTTTACCTGCACAGCTATCTCGTACCAGCTGGCCTTTATATGAGCACACAGCTGGCGGCAGAGGGCATTAGACAGATTTCCAGGAACAATTATCACATTATTGCTAATTACGTCAATCAGCTCTGCAGCCACAGACAGAAACTGAATGATTGTGTCAAGAATAGCATCACTGCATGTGGAAATAATTATGTCTCAGCGGATTTCCATTTTGTTTTCACTTAATAGCCCAAGTATGCTGTAGTTGCACACATACAGTAGTGGCCATAAGTGATATCTGGCCTACACAAATGTACATCTTCACTCTTTATTAAATTATTATTATTATACTTTGGAGGAAAATAGATCTCAATTGCCAAAGTTGCCCAGCCCTATAAAGGCATAATTCACAAATGTGGTCCATCGTCTTTCTAAATGTGCTCTTCTTGACACTCTAGGTGGCATTGCAGTTAGCGGACACATGACGTGTATAAATGTCGTTGTTATATTTTAGGTGTATTTCTCTTTGAATTGACTCTGATCATCTAAAAGTGTCATAGAAAAATAAAAAAATAAAAAATAATGTTACAAAAATAAATCATTCTTTCAATGCCCTCTGACAGTCCAACTTGGTGAACAGTTCAAATTTGGTGAACTATGACCTGCAAATTTATATAGTGAAATTACATCTGGCCTATAGAGAGTCACAGGTTGGGCAAATTAATGTAATTGGTTGAGACAATGTTGCTGTTTCGTGATTGTTTGAAATCTCCCAGTGTTACGCTTTTCATAGGAATCAATCAATGACTTACTTAAAGATGTCTCTGCATATTAAGCAGAGCGAGGAGACAATGTTTTAACATCCAATAAATTACACACTGCATCTTTAAGTCTTAACACAGTTTATTAAGATGGATTGTTGCATCTACTTCCTGACACTATCCTTACATAATAACTACCACGTGACCAGATCTAGACATCACACTTTTTATGCACATATAATGGTTGGATCCCTGTAATAAATAAACAAAAAATACCTATTTTGAGGGTTATATTTTTTGCCTTAAATCTGTCTGTTATGCAGTATTTGGCTCTTTTGAATCATTGCCGTTTTTAGCTAAACTAAAAGTAAAGCAATTATAAGGTTTTGAAATGCATTTAGCACTGCTCTAAGAAAACATTGCAACTCCATTTATTTTTACAGAACACTCTTTGTTTTACACGAGGCTTTGGGAAAATAAATCACTGAGCTGTCAAAGGAAATATAAAATAGTTGCTGTCCTCTTATCTCTGGTGGATGAATAAGTCTTGGTCGTAAGTCACATTTGCTGAAAAGGCTGACGCGATATCTGCAGATAACCGGAAAACATCTGTATCTTTATTTTTTTTCTGTGACGTGCAATGCACAGTTGGTGGAAGTGTGTGGGTTCTGACTGATCGCTTAGCTCATTCCCAGTATGGCATGGAGAGCGGCTGTTGGCATGAGCTCAGCCTTCCCAGGTGGCAAATAGAGGGTAATTGGTCCTGCCGGCTCTATTTTTAGGTGAGTGCAAAGAGATACATTAATCAAACCACAGTCATTTCGAGAGGAACTGTTTATGTTATCATGCGTTAGACTGAAATCCATTAATTCAATCTAATCATTTTTTTCTTAAACAATGAACAATAACCACAATATAGTACGTCCATGTAACAGCATTCTAAACAAGAGCTGAATGCAAACATAGTCAATTATCACTATATTTTGGTATTTTTTTAGAGCCTGACTTCGGAACAATGATTTTTGTATTGTATCATAAGTTTGTACTAGTTTGTTTAGTCTAATACACATTACAAAAAAAATATGTCTGAGTGCACAGGTATGATGAGCACTTTATATGTTGCTGGATTTGACAGATTTACCAGGTTCGTGGCAAAATCTTGTTTTGTTTGAGTCTGTTAGTAGGGATGCCATAAAAATTAAAATTGTGGTTGGCTGAAGGAGAATATATACTAAAAATCTTGGTTGAAAATTTGAGCAGAATCTATTACTGTATTACAGATAAGAGAGTAATTGACAAGCAGGCAATGTTCATGTGAAATTAAATTACATTTAATGATAATACAAATGTATTTATAAAACTTGCTTTTGCCGATTGCATGTTGGTCGCCTACTTTTAAGCTCCAATAACAATGTAGTGGGAAAGTAAGAAAGAAAGAATGTAGTGGGAAAGTTTTACTGCAAAATCTTGTGTTATAGCCTACATGGAAAGAAAAATCATCTCCCATCTTCATTTCATTTATAAATTGAAAATAAGCCTTTTGTCCTTCGTGTATTTTAAGTATTTATTGCAGAGATGTGTACTAGAGATGTATACATCTGAGAATTATTAGTTAATTGTTAGTGTCCTGGTTCTTGATCGTCATAATAGAGTAAAACAAATTTACAGTGAGATGGATGGATGGATGGATGGATGGATGGATGGATGGATGGATGGATGGATGGATGGATGGATGGATGGATGGATGGATGGATGGATATTTTGCATGTCTTTCAAAGACTAGTTTCAATGCACGGCACTGCCTTACCATACTCAGTCAAAGCCAACAGTTCTGCGTACAGCTACCTGAGGTCAACTTCATCATGAGCCCTACATATAAAACATGCTACTCAGGCATTTTATTTTAGCATACAAACATAAAAGAGGTTAAATATGGAGTCTGATGAAACCAGACTGACAGGTCACAGAGTTGACTTGATGTCAAAAGTGGATTCCGATTTGCAAGAGAAGGAGAAATCTATGTCACCCTCATTAGCGGCCACATGCATTTTTTATGAGCACCCATTGTACGCCGAGGCTAGATTAGTCTCCGTCTGACATTTGGAGTCGACTTCAGACATCATCAATATTAATACATGCTTGTAAATGACATCACAGTCCATGTGGTCCCACTTACAAAGAGTTTGTGTAGGCACTCGACTCAGTCAAGTGTTTTTATATTAGTCCAAAAAGTAGTTAACAGTGCATGGGGAACATGACTATTGACTAGCATTGACATTCATTGTGCCGTATGGGGATACATGTCTATAGCATATGCCAGGAATGCATAATCGTTCCATGATAAATCACATTCTATCAGAAGCACTGTGATGTGCGCTCTCAGTCTGTTATTGTCTGCACATCTTTGAACATTTGTTACATTCTGTTCAAATTTAGATTTAAAGCACTTGAAACCGTTTAGTTTGGGCTATAATTCCGCTATACTGTACATTCTGTTCCTTTTCATGAGTTGGCTCAAATGGAGAATATTTTGTTCCCCTGAAGTAATTCAGTGAGTTTATGTGATTATAGCACTCAGTGTATGGTTTGTTGAAGTCTCCCTTATATATAAGATCTCCGTGTGAGGGGAAGAAAAATTGGGAAACTGGTTGCAAGTGAAAGCTGAAGTAGAAAAGCCATGAGCAATAGATTCAAGTGCTCAACCTGAGATGAAAAATGTACTTATTTATACAACCCCATTTATACTACAGTGGTTAAAGAAACAATTCACTTCAACCAATTCAATCCAACTTACAAAAAATTCTGTCAAATTTAGAAAGTAGATTAAAGGCTTTTAGATAGGAAGAGTCAGTTTATTATTTTATGTGAACTGAACAAGAATGATTGTTTGGTTGACGTCACTTACTTACACTTTTTGTTCAAAACTTGTCCAAATGTGCTCCCAACGTTCTAGATTGAGTCATCTGAACAAACAATTGTACAATGTTGTGAAACTTCCCAGAATGAATGAAAAAAATTATGTGGTAACTATTATTAAAAAATATGATCATTGCTTTTACATTTTACTTGCTTAATTTATGCTGCTGTTGTGTTAGTTGTAATATGGTTCAGAGTTCGTATTTTAGCATGTGGTTTATGTTTTCCTCTAACTTTAAGAGGCAAATAAGGTGAACGAATGAAATTTGTAGCTCCTTGCATTGCTACTGTACATGCTAAACAATTGTTAGTTGCCATGACAATAATACTAATCATTTCTATAGACTGCATGTTAATCATTAGATGGAAACAAGTATTTAAATTTATTTTAATAGATTGCTTTTATTTTTTTATATATTCTGTATTTATTTATTTATTTTTTACAGTATACCCAAAAACAATCATAATGTAATCATAAGATATATAATTATCTGTAAGTCTCAAGCGATATGTCAGTAAATGTTAATGGATTTGTAGTATTCTTAGTATAAAATTATGTACTTTAAATACATTATGCTATATGCTTTTTTTTCACTAGGATGGTCACTTCATTTTAAGGTGTTCTTGTACAGTGATAAATATTATAACATTTTTAACTTTTTTATCTATGTAATAATAATAATAGTACATTTAAAGCTGCAGTCCGGCACTTTTTTGGGTTTAAAAATATCAAAAAATACATTTTTGAAAAAAAACGTAACCAGCCAGTGTTCAAAACGATCTGCTTGCCTTACCTCGATTCAAAACGGTAAGCTTGTAATAATAAATTTAATTCCAGTGGTACTGGTGGATTTCCGCGGGAATTTCGAGCATGTCTTTGCGTCATTACGTCACTTCTGTACACATAGAGAAGGAGTCCCCGGCTAGCGTGTGTGGATGATGGAGGTGGAGATTTAGCTTAGCACTTGGTATGGCGGATCCCGAAAGTTTAAAGCGACAATCACCAGTGACAACTGGAGATTCACCAGTTGTAAAACCCAAAGACTTCGGACTTCAGAGTGGCTACAGAAAAAATATATTTTTCACGTTTTGACGTGATATAAGCAATCGTTAGATTTAATCAGCATGATATAGCTACTGCAATGCTTCCCCCCACCCCCCGAATTTGGTCAGGACAAAAGTGAATGTTTCTTACTTGTTCAGATGACATTTTCCGATGAAAATTCTAATGTTGACACTTTCAAAAAGTATACTCTGAGATTGCTGATGACAGTACAGTATCCACAGCGACGCGGCAGCGACATGCTCTCCTCAATACATTGTGTTCATCCGCGCTGTTTCATGCCAATTTACTACCCACGCACAGTTAATAATTCCGCGAATAACTGCAATTGCAGATTTCGAACAGAGATGGCGACAAAGAGGAAAAACGACGGACTGCAGCTTTAAGTACTGAGTAATATTAATTAACTGGATACTTACTATAGGGTTAAGATTAGGTTGGGTTTAGGGTTAATTGCATGTAATTATGCATAATTTATAGTTATTACTATAGTAGCTAGATGTAACGTGTATCAAGGACACTGTTAAATAAAGTGTTACCAGACACTGTTTAATAAAGTTTTATTGGACAGCCAGTGGCACTGACCCTCAACAAACCCGTCTCAATACCGGCATGATGACTCTGATCTTCAACAAGATGGAACTGGATAAATATTCTGAATTTTCCAATCCAATCTGACTTCTGACCTGTAATGCTGCTTGAATCATAAGCATACACTGTTCGTTCGTTGGCCCCCTGACTGAGCCTGGTTTCTCCCAAGGTTTATTTTCTACAATCTGTCACCTGATGACGTTTTGGTTCCTTGCCACTGTCGCCTTTGGCTTTTGGCTTGCTTAGTTGGGGACACTTAACCCGTTTAATCCCAAATTTTTTCTTGCAATTTGAATACATGCATTTTACTCCTTAGACCTCCCTAACACACAAACTTTATGCCCTTATTGATTTTATGTTGGTTAAGTTAGTGAAATATTAGGTTTTATACTCGGTCACAATAGTGACCGGTGGGAAACACCATAGTCAGAATTCATACAAATTCTTCAATTAGGCCTATTTACGCAACACATTCCAAGACATCCATAACCTCGCTTTGTCATTTCATGATGGAGGTTTAGTGAGATGAAAAGGTTGTCATGGACAAAGTTACACCCTGGATGAACTTCCGCTTGTTCGGCTAGACCTCTATGGGCAAGAGTAGACCAAGAACTACACTTGGGCCCTGCCTATAGGCCAGTTTCAGGGAGATGTGTGTGCACTCATTCAGTGCACTAAAGATGGGCCGTATTGTAGAAAGGGTTGTTTGTGGTGATGTGTGGCGCACACCAATTGGTTCTCATGAACATCTGCCTCATCATCCAGATGTTTCACCTCTGCATCGCCATTCAATAATCTACCTGGCAAATAGGCCGTTTCACCCTGGTACTCCCTATCTGATCCATCACTATCAATCACTTTTAAATGCCTCTGTTTGCTGCACACAGCACTTGGGGGGGTCACGTATGTCTAGAAGGTCCAACACATCTGATAGTTTTAAACTGTATAATAATAAACAATTGATAACTAGGATTAACAGCCAAAACCTGTGTTTTCAACTGAAACACTGTGTTATACTACCGGTCACAATTGTGACCGTTAACAAATTTACGTGTCTTACGAGCAAAATATATATGCAGGAGTATAATTCTCAAAATATATCAGTAGTAGACCCTTTAAAGAATATATGTACAAAATTTGATAGTTCTATCTGTTAATTAAGGTGTTTTATATACTACTTTTTGTAGTAGTGTGAGGAAGACATCTTCTTCTAGATGTGCAAGCAGGAAATAAACTGATCTAGTCATGTGACCTTTCACACCAGTCACATGACATTTATAAATTTTAATCAAAACAATCAATTTTTTCTTTTAAAAGTTGAATTTCTTGCCCAAAGCCAATAACAACACTTTTAGAGCTTCCAGAAATAAGAAAAAATATGCGGTCACAATTGTGACCGGTGGGATTAAACGGTAATATTCAACAATATTATATTGATCTGACTGCATTGACACCATTATATGAGAACTGAACTGAGCTGACATCACTGTTTTCTCTAGGGCAAATTAACTAAATTAATAACTTTTTTTCATAACAGAAATTAACCATCATTGAACTTACTTAAACTGGACTATGACACTATTTTCTTCTAGATCTGCTGTAAAGTAACTCATTTTGTTGCATTCATTTCCCTTTCATCACTGTAAAGCTGCTTTATAACTATCTGCATTGTAAAAAGCGTTATATAAGTAAAGGTGACTTTATTTCTCTGTGATACTCCGCTCAATATTCCACTCTTTGCCAGTGCGCTCCGCTTAAATCACTCATGGCCCAAGCGAACGCTCCACTCGTACTGCTCACGCTCGCCGGTAAACGATGTTCACTTAAATACTGTTCCAACATAACATTTCTTTGGACTATGTGTTTGTAATGAACTTCTTGAATACATATCTTAGATTTAGTAAACCTATAGATTGCAGTTATGATATTTGTGGTTTTGAATAAATATTTTTTTATAAAGTAATAGGCTATAAATAAACATGACATGACATGACTTGACTGGATAGTGCCAAATTGCAGATCTCGTGCAAACATGTCCACATCACTGTGATCAGATGATTTCTTAACAGCTGTTTTCTTGTTGCATGTTTATTTTGTTATTGAGAGGATAGCACGCAGCACATATTTACATATAAATGGCACTCTCATATTTGAACTCCATAACCTTAGACCTATTGTTATTTCACAAATTCTCGAACCAGCATATCACAAACAGCATTCTGGGGTGTGCGTGTGGCCCCTGAGTGGACTGAGCGAGTGGAGCAAAATCTTCAGAAAGGCACTCTCCGCTCTGGAGGAAATATTACTGCTCTGCTCACATGCTCTGCTAGGTGGGCAGAGTAGAGGCAGATATGATCAATTAAGTCTACCTCCTCTGCTTCCCACTTTGCGACTCATGGAAAGGTATATGTGGAGGCAAGACAGGCGTAGAGGTCCCTGCACACAGTGGAATCCACCCAATCTCGGCTCAGCAGTGCTGTCGGAGGTTGGTGATCTCCACCCTTTGAAGAGGGTGTTGAGACAAACGGGTGTTGCAAGGGCTCCAGGCCTGCCTTTTGAGGCAACATGTGTTGTTTTCTTTTTCCTTTTTGAAATATCACTTCTCAGAGTCTTGGATTTTTTGATGCCAGAATTAGACTTTATTCTTTACAGAAATAAAGCAAAGCAGCCTCCTGCAGGAGCGGCTTGAGATTTCGGCTCCGTTTTCAATATATATATATACTGTATATCAATACATCCTTCCCAAAATGGTCACACGCACTACAGATATTCTAGGTAAGGTTCCACATGCTACACATTCTTCAGCTTAGAATAGGCAGCTTAAACATCTACCATTCTCTTGCAGGCCTTTGCACAAAGTCAGCACACAGCTAGATAGATCAGATGCTCCTCTGGAGCTTTGAAAGCAACCATTGCCGAATAGCCAGAGGAATGGAGCAGGATTTTGGTTCAAAGAAAAAGGAATCGGAAACCATTATGTCGCTCATTTCATATAGCGAGCTAAGCAGTGGTTGTCGGCACATTTTCGGCAAATGTACTTTCAGATTAGAGGATGGCCACATGTCTGAGGACAAAATGTAAAATGTGGGCTCCCGCTTGGAGGAGCGGCAACATCAAGGTTGTAGCCTGAAGGGCTAATTACAAAGTTTTAGTGCCTTTCATGCTCCCTGTGATAACCTACCATTAGGGTTGAGTAAGGTGAACTGAAGTATGTCGGACAATTTGTATTCCCATGTTTAGTTTACCCCCCTCCCCAACTATGGTTGGGTCTTAAAGTAAGGTATTCTGCTACCCTTTGGTTGGGTTCCGCAGAAAGCCTCCCTAGTATAATCCATGTTTAAGAACCTGACAAGTAAAGGTAGTTTGCCTGATAACAATCCTCCTTGATATTTTAGCACTCTATACTTCTCATGGAACGAGGGTTACATTGTAACCGGAGACGTTTTATATCTAACAGTTCCAACTTTAGATTCCACAACTCTTAATTATGACTTCGTATCAAAAAATTGTGAGTTTATATCTCATAATTGTGACTTGATAAACTAATGACTGTGACTTTTTGACTTTATATTTTAAATTCATCTCAATTACCTTTTTTCTTCTTCAGTCTTAACCAGGCTTCCATAATTCAAAAACAAACAACTGATTTAAAATAATGTTATTTATTTTTCAGATATAAACTTACCACCTAGAGCAAGGTCATGTGACAATATTTTAGTTTTGACTATTGCAGCCTAATATTTTCACACTATGTACAGAATGTATACTATTTGAAATAATATTATTCAGCATACAATATTGTGTTGTATCTAGTATTCAGTAAGTTACTATGTTCTTTTTTTTAAAACAGCAGAAATCGGGAGGACATATTCAAAAACAGAATAAACGTATAAACATCCAGTTTTCTCAGTGACGTCTCAGTCATGCCATTGCCACGCAGTGTTTCAGGGGGTCTAAGCTCCAGTCTTCTACAGCAGTCTTTACAGCAATCCCATCATTCGCCTGTGCTCCAGACAGTGGCTACGGATGACAATCCATAGGTCTATAATGGCCCATTAAGAGCAGCATTGTTGGGGGCTGTGGAGAACACAAAGTAGACCTTAGGGGATTGAGACCAACCATTACTGATCACCAGCCCTCACTCCAGCCCATTTGTCACTGTTCATGACTACATATCTCTGAGCTGTAATGTTCAACTAGATTTGGCTTTCTCAAGTGTATCTAAAAGTTAAGTAGCATTTTAAAGATTTTTTACGCAACCTTTTTACATACAACAACAATTTATATTGACCATGTCTGTCAAGCTTAAAAAGCCCCTGTCTATTGATAATCTTTCCTTCAACCAAATATCTTATGCCCAGTACACATTGTACACTTTTGGGCTGCCTCAGATGAAAGATGAACAATTGTGGCAATTTCTGTGGTCGTGGCTCCTAAACAGTGGTCCTACGTCGGCCAGTGAGAGAGGCTCAAAGACGGCTATTGTCGCGTCCTTGCGATCATAGATAGCCAGCGATCATTTTCTGACAGTGTAAAAAAATTAGCATGACCATCTCACAGCGTGTTCGCTGCTTCGACCTACGTCTACTCACTAGCCAATAAAAATACAACATGAAATGGCGTATTGATCAACTCGACATTGCATTAAAACTTAAAACTACTTACCTACAGCTCCATTTGCAAAATTGGCATGTCAAGTTGGCCTAGCCATGTCTTACGACCAAACTTCAAGGAACGTCAAATATGACATGGTTCTCTATACCAATAAAATATATTCTCTGCATGGGGGAGAGTTTGCTCTTTTCCCTGTTGACTTGAACCCCCAGATGGGTCAGTATGAGCTAGTCATTGAGATAGTTGCGCTGTGTTGGGGGAAATTCGAGACATGAAAGTACGCGTCCTTTAGGTCAATCGCTGCAAACCAATCTTGGGGTTGAATGCATCCAGAAATGCTTTTCTGCATCAACATTTTGAATGGGAGCTTGTTTAGGGCCCGATTCAAAACACACATATCCAAGATCAGTTGTAACCACCACCTGTCTTGGGTGCAATGAAGTATGAGCTGTAAAACCTGGCCTTCATATCGACTGGAGGGAATGGCTCTATCGTGTCCTTCTCCAGTAGGACTGCTATCTTTGCAGGCAAGACATGATCATCCTTATCCAGCACTGAGGTGAACTGGATGGCCCTGAACTTGGGGGGACGCCGGGCGAACATAATCGCATAGCCAATTCTGAAGGTTAGAATGAGCCAGCAAGATGGCCTAGGAAGCGCCAGCCAGGCCTCCACAGGCCATGCAATTGGGGTCAGAAAAGCCTGACGCTTAAATGATATGGCAGTGGCTGGTACAGGGTGGGTTGTGCCGCTTTCCTGCGGCCAACTCCACGCTGTGGCCTAGATGGAGGCTGCTGATGTGGCTATGCGACGCCAGCGGTGGTGGGGAGGCAGCACCGGGGCAGGATGTGCTTGATCGCCTCGGTCTGCTTCTGTGCAGCCGAGAACTTCTAGGAAAAGTTCTCAACAGCGTCACCGAAGAGGCCAGCCTGGGAGATTGGCAAATCAATAAATTTAAATTTGTCGGTCTCCCTTATATCTGCTAGGTTCAGCCATAGGTGGCGTTCCTGGACCACAAGAGTGGACATCGCCTGACCCAGGGACTGCGCAGTGACTTACGTTGCACGTAGGGTGAGGTCCGTCGCTGTGCGCAGTTCCTGCATGAACGCACGGTCAAAACTACCCTCAGGCAGCTCTTTCAGTGCCTTGTCCTGGTAGACTTACAGGAGGGCCATGGCATGCACAGCGGAGACTGCCTATACAGCGGCTCTGTAAGCCTTGGCCGTAAGCACGGACGAGAACGCACAGACCTTGGATGGGAGACACGGATTACCCCGCCAGACTGCAGCTCTTTGTCGACACAATTGCATCTCCACATATCCCTTGGCCACCCCACCATCGAGGGTAGTGGCACGAGTGGCACAAGCTCGGTTTCGGGCAGAAAAAGGTGTCTTCCACGATCTGGTAACCTCTTCGTTCAGTTCTGCGAAGAAAGGCAATGGTGCGGGACGCTGTTGAGAGCATTCGGGACACTGTGGAGGCCTCCAATCGAGCCCAAAACTCTCAGCAGCCCGGGAAAGCATGGCTGTCAGGTCTAGGTCAGAGTCGGTCAACGCTGAAACGCTTGGTCACCCACGGGAAGGATCAGCAATCTCAGCCGGAAGCTTCACAGTTTGCGATGCGCTAGAGGAGTGAGGGGCCCATGGAGATTGGCTTGGTAGGTTAGCCCCACTGTGATCCTCAGTTCACCCTGTGTATTCACTGAAGTAGCCCTCTGCTAGGCATAGTCCCCTCTAGGCATAGCAGAGGGGACTACACCTTTTTGGTGGGTATTGGAGTCACGACCACAGCATTGAGTTGGCCATCTTTCCGCATTTGGTATATGACTCATCCACGAAAGCCATGTCAGCGTGCTTTAAGCCCAGACACATGATGCTGCAATCGTGACAGTCAAATGGAGCCAGGAAACTACCACATCCAGAAATACATGGGTGGAATGACATCTTTAAAAAGACACAGTGTCACACCCATGCTTGCTCTTTTAGAGAAATTTAAAGTGCTGAAGCGCACAGAGAAGTGCAGCACAACTTGCCAGACCTGTATTTAAGTCTGAAGTGTGCAGCAAAGCTCTTTTAGAACTGCAGGAAGCATTATGAAATGCTCTTAAAGTGACCACTGCTGATGCCATCATCGCTGATCCCAATTCGTCAGTCGTTCTAACATAACATCGAACGTGACTGACTGAAAGAGAACCAGGGTGATGGGTTCTGGGTTGGCATACACAAATTTACAGCATTCTATTTAAGTCAGATGTTCTGAGAGAAACAAAGACAATTACCTTTCATACACCTGTTAGTTGAAGTATAAATAGAGAGTAAGAGAAGGAATTAAAATCAAATAGATGAGAAGGCAGTTATATACAGTTCATATTGTGGATGGTATTCATCTGGGAGGCCTTTTTTGTTCCATTGTGTCCTGAAACGATGCCTTTGAAAGATTCAATGCTGTTTGCAATGATTGCTCTTGGAACAGATGATACCCTTGAGAAGTGTTTTTTTTTTAAACTTCAACTGTTCAAGAGCCCAACTTTGTTGAACTTGTTCGCACCTTTTCAAGCACACGATCATGGCTATTTCAGACTGAACAAGAGGGGCAGATGTACCACAATGGAATACATGCTATATCTGCCTCTTATTCTCTCTCTCTACAAGTGCTACTGTCCCTTGGTTACATTTTTATCATTTTCAAAGTACAGAATTGCTAATGGTACATAGTGATAACTCAAAGGAAATTAAGTAGTTCAGTTTTCTGCTTATCATTTAATGAAATATTGTTCTGCGCACCTTGGCAGCCCCCTGTGCAGAGACCAGTGACCTCTGTCTATATTAAACGTTTCTCTTTACTATTATGTATTCTCCATAGTGCAAAATGTTCTCTCTACTAATCTAAGGAACTGCAGTATGTGTGCCTTAGAGCTGCAGCAAATTAAGATCTGCTTCCATAACTGTGCCGCTTCATACTGTCCCTCACCTGTTCTGACTATTTAATAGTGATGATTTGTTGTATTTAATATAGCTTCTAGTAAACTAGAGATCATTTAATATTGCATTTTCTAAAGGCAACATCAGTGCTTGCAAGGTAGCAGAAATATTGTGTCCAAGTTTAGGTTTTAGTTCTGTGTAAGTGAAATGCAGCATGGATGTGGCTTTTTGTTGCCATCATTTAATGTGACACTTAAATCTAACTTGAATCATAACAGTGGTGTTATACAGTATAGTTGCGCTAGAAAAAAAGAAAGAAAAAAATAAAAACCATAAAGGTCTACTACTTAAAGTACACTTGAAACTAAAGTGGGCCAATTTAGTTCCAATAAGTATTGAAAAAGTATACTTACAAATATATCACTAGAACATTTGTTTTAGAATACATACTACATAAAGTATACTTAGAAAATATACTTGAACTTTACTTGTTTACTCAACAAAATTAACTTTTTTGACTGGCTTTGTTGAATGAGGAAACTGGGTTTTAGATGCTTTCAGACACTCAGACAAACCCTGGGCAGCGAAGGCCAGACATTTGAACGGCAAACACAGCTATCGATCGAGACGCCCTTCAGTACTACTGACGCGCCCTTTTGCAGATACAAACCTGTTTCGGTCAGAACCACTCACTATGCCACCATTCTTTTTTTTTTTGCCATCGTCCTGCAAACGCATGCAGAGAATTACAGATTTGTAGCTCCCTGAGCATTTATAAACAATCCCCAGTAAATGCTCTTTAGATAAATTATGCCTTTTCCACAGGGAGTCTATGATCTCTGAAAAGAGTACGTAGTGCATTGCACAGAGGGGTTTGCTTTGCGATTGCTGGCTTGGCCACCTAATATGTTCAACGGCTGTACGGCATAAGTAAATCCACAAAAGCGCTTACTGCACAACATGTGTGCTATAAATCACTTTCCATTTCAATGAGAAGCTTGTTGACTGTGCATAAATCAATCGCATGCAGTAGGAAAGGACATAGATTACCATCCCCGGTGCTGCAATAGAATGCTACACTGCCAGTATGCACTAAATGCACTATTGTGCTGCAAGCATGTGTCACATTCAACATCTCGTTGGAAAACATGTCTCTGCCTAAATTTTTTTGTAAATGTAGGGGAGAGCCGGGACAGTTGAAACACTTTTCAGATAAACGTCATTTCTAAGATAAGGTTACAGATATATTTTTTTGTTGTTGTGTGTGATCAACAACTGACATATGTGTTCTCTTAGTATCATCTGTTATTCGGTACAAATATAGAATAATTTAAGTAAAAATTTACTTTGAACGGTAGTTGTGCTTTGTTTCAATGTAACACAGGGGTGGGACGGATGAAACATAACAGTTTAAACAGCAACTATTCATCTAATGCTTGTATTCATGAACAATACCTGACAAGTAACTTATGTACATATCGTTACAAACATATTTTGTCATTTATTTTTAATTTAAAGGTTAATTTTAACCATTTTTGTTCTCGCCCAATAAACATAGGCGATAAGCCTATGCGCATTTTGTGTAATCATTCTAATAGGCTATTTTGACAAAGACAGACAAATCTGGTTACAATTAATTTTCTTACATTTCTTCCTTGAATCATATTGAGTGTTTACTAGTTGAATAGCCTTAACAGCGGTTTTCCTATGACCAGGTTTAACTGGCAGGAGGCGCTGTTTCAACCGTCCCGACAGCGCCTCCCTCCAGTTAAACCTTTTTTGAACTTAAACTAAAAAACTCTGATATTGCACACTTAAGGGTGTGTTACAGTACTAATACACCTGCCGTATTATCATTACAATGGCACATGAAACAATAAATACAACTTGTCAGTCAAAAAAAAGTACCGCACGAAATAATTCACTTACTGCACTCAAAAACAGCTTTCCGGCTATAACTCGGAAAACCGGCATGACGTAAAGAAGAAATGTTTTCGCGGGTCTGGTAGGCATTGCGTGCTGTACGTGCTGACGAAATTTGACGTACATGACGTGAGTGGTTTTCAAGGAAATCTCAATGTTTCATCCGTCCCGCGTTTCAATCGTCCCGGCTCTCCCCTACAATTAAAAATACAGTACAATTAAATTCTGAAATGAAAACAAGTGCCAGTAAAACACCCCCCAACATTTTTTCACACAAATTATGATTAGAGGGCATATTGAGTAATACATGTTTGTGTAGTTCCTTGCAAAATGTACTGTTGATCTTGCAATACTATGACACTTTTACCATAAATGCATGATTTGTAAACGAATAAAAATTTTGCCATTTGCATTACATTACCAGCAAGTACTGTATGGCTTTTCTGACATAGTAAACTTACTTGGGAGCTCACCTGGTGTAGCAGTGCACTTGCAATGCAGAGCGCTCGGTATTAATCATGTGAAACTCAAGTCACAATAAAAAAGCTTAATAAAGACTTGTAGAAGCAATCCAAAATGGCCTTGTTGCTTCAGCAAAAATGTTTTATGCACATGCCTGATTTTGTTAACACTATTGATTAGGTTAGGGTAGGGTGTAATTTAGGAATTTTATTTTCGCAATAGAGCATTAACCTTTTAGTGCTGCTCACTGGACATTTAATTTCTGAACTGCCACGAAACATAAAACAACCAACATAATAAAATGCTGCCAGATTCACCTTTATCTATTTCAGATAAACTAGAACATGTTTTTAACATGCTACTTTTACTTTGAAAGTGTAGCAAAACAAGAAGAAATTTAATTTAATTTTGCCACAAGCACAGTTGTCCAATGAGCCTGAACAATGTGTTTAAAATAGAGCTGTCAATCTAATTAATAATTTAAATATATTGATGTTTTGTTGTTTTTTGGCGTCTTTCATGATTCAAACAAGCATGGCCAATAATCAGAAGGTTGTAGTGTGCAACAATATATAGCCAATCTTTTGTGCAGGGTCTGATACATTTGACAAGAGCCATCCTTCTTTCATAAAACGAACAAATATGTTGTCATGATTATTGAGTTTGTAACTCTAATTCTATAACAGTTGGCTCTCACTACTTAAGTGGAGTACTGGAAAGGGCAAGTATTTGGAGCAGTTCCATT